>NW_022196909.1:56780169-56839828 GCF_008632895.1 Mastomys coucha | reverse complement strand
TCATATGTTTGCATACTTGATGTCCAGTTGGTGGCTCTGTTTGGGGATGATATGGAAGGTATAGCAGGTAGAGCCTTGCTGGGGGAAGTATGTCCTTGGTGGCTGGTTTGAGGATGTATAGCCTCATGGCCCTTTTTATTATCCATCTCTGCTTTTTTTGTATAGATAAAAATCGGCCAGCTTCATGCTCCTATTTCCATGCCATACCTTCTCCACCAGGCGGACTCTTCCTCTCTAGAGCCATAAGCCCTTTCTTCCTTAAGTTGCTTTTGGTCATGGGGTTATCACAGTAACAGCAGAGTACCTAGCACTAATGCTGTTTAGTTTCAAGGCATGGAAGAAATAAAGACACAGTCCTTTAAATATAATCTGATAACTATTCTTCTAACTTACAGTACTAAATCCAGTCTCATCATATAGACCTCTTCACATTATTGTCTATCACTTTTCAGGATAAAATAATTTGGGAGAAGATGTAAGCTGGCCATGAAGAGACTGCCAATCCCTGAATCTGTATTATGGGGAGCTTACCCTCGGAGCTTTGCATCTATTTTGAAGAAAAAGAGAAAGCAGCACTAATGTTGAAAGCAATTAATTGACCATCTCATAGATTAGAGATATTTTCAAACACTTGAGTCCTTATAAGCCGCACAAGAGTGTCTTGTGCATGCAATACTTTACCTCAAATTTAATGAATGTATAATAACATGTTATTATATTGTATATAATTTATACAATATATTGAATATATTATATAGTATTGATATATTTTATACAATGTATATTGTATACTGAATGAATAATACTATATAATGATAGGGCCAACAAGAATTGATATGAGGGCACACATAAAAAGATTTAACTCAACATTTATACTGGGAAAAGGTAAGGAAAATAATTGAAACCGAATCTGGGAAAAATGGTTTTTGATAAAAATGGGTTGAAAGGGAAAGAAAATCCCCAAATAAAACTTGTTTTAGTTGAATTAGTGTACAATTTCTTTTTTCCATGTATGAGTAGTAGTATTATGGTTCCTATAAAGACCTAATGCAAGGAAATGAAGGGATGAGTCATGGCTAGCGACAATGGGAAGAGTCTGCTTGAGGGAACTTATTTAGAAGACTGTGGAAATTTTCTTCTGGGCTGATGAATTACAAAAAAGAAATGGGAAATAGAGTTATATTACCTACCAAAACAGAGAGGTACTGACATCTATTAGAAGACAGGAAGGTTGACAAAAGCCTCACTGTGTACTGTGTAATATAATCAAGTAAGAACAGCAAGGGCAGAACACTAGAACATGTTAGGAACTAAGCAATCAAAAATTAACTTTCTTTCTCTACATATTTCAGGTTTTATTGTTTCAAATTCTTTCTTTTTAAGACATATGACTAAATCTAGAAGTTTAGATCTCAAAAGAGAGCAAAGCAAAAGACTTCTGATTTGTAAGGTGAGACTCTAGTAGGAAAAATAACACATGTAAATAAAGAATCCTACGAGCAACATTAAATATAAAAGGTAAATATGGCCTTTCCTAGACATCACAGTGGACTGTAGCAAAAAGGGACTTTGGAGATTCTTTTTTTTTTTTTAATTTATAATTTTTTATTAGATATTTTCTTTATTTACATTTCAAATGTTATCCCCTTTCCTGATTTCCTCCCTGAAAACCTTCTATCCCATCCTCCCACCTCCTGCTCACCAACCTACCCACTCCTGCTTCCTTGTCCTGGCATTCCCCAACACTGGGGCATCAACCCTTCTCAGAACCAAGGGCCTCTTCTCCCATTGATGTCCAACAAGCCCATCCTCTGCTACAATATGCAGCTGGAGCCATGGACCCCTCTAAGTGTACTCTTTGGTTGGTGGTTTAGTCTCTGGGAGTTCTGGGGGTACTGGTTAGTTCATATTGTTGTTCCTTCTATGGGGCTGCAAGCTCCCTCATCTCCTTCTGTCCTTTCTTTAGCTCCTCCATTGGGGACCTTATGCTCCAAGTGTGGAGCAGAGACTGAAGGAAAGACCATCCAAGCCTCTACTTTCAAAAGAAAACAGATATATAAACTGTAGAAAGGCAAACTAAATAATATGAATAGAACTTGCATTAAGGATTGCTTGGAGAATGACACAGGGTATGATGTATTATTATGAATCACAAGGAATATTTTTTATGGACATGCTCATTATCTTATTTTTCCCCAGTGCTATGGACTAAACAGGAAGCCTTGTGCTTACTAAGGAAATAATCTTCCTTTGCACTAAATCTCCATGTGTTGCTGACATGTACATGTCAAAACGTACCTAATCTCTGTCTCTGTCTCTGTCTCTGTCTCTCTCTCTCTCTCTCTCTCTCTCTCTCACACACACACACACACACAAACACACACACACATACACACACAACCATAGTCCACAGTAAAACAGATTTTAAAGGAAGACAATATGTGTGGTATTAAATCTACTGCATGCACAATGTATATTAGTTTTGGCAAATGCATCTGTGGTTATCACTTAAGAATGTCTGATTATCCAAAACATGTCATTCTTCTTAATACCAAAAGGAGGCAATAAATTGTAACAATGGCTACCAAAGAATACAACTGTTCCATTTCAATGAAGCATAGAGTTCTGCACTGTATTGGTCTGACAGAAAAGGTTATGTACCTGTTGATGTTAAATATCTGGTCATGGAATTAGAATTCATATTCCTCAAAACATGGTAATAAAAATATGCTACATTTCACACACTAGAAAAGATGAAGTTACTAAAAATATGTACAATATCTTTTTGTTCACACTGTACAAGGTTTTGAGGATTTAAAGGTTAGTAGGATGTGGTCTCTTCTCCCTGGAAGCTTGAGACAGATGATAGATTGATACGCATTGAGGAAGATAAGCAAATCAATAAGAGATAGCTAGAATCTCACAAGAGAGTCATGAAAAGAATACAGTAGAGTGTAGATGGTAGGAACTCATCTGAGGACCAAAGAGATGGTATTTCCATTGGTTCTTGAAAAAGAAATATTTTAACAGTGACAAGAGGGTAGAGGTTGACTACTAAAGAACTGTACAGAAGATAAGCCTAGAAAAGAACACAGTGTATGGGATGGTCATGAAATTCATTTTGCTCAGAGGAGAGGGAAAACACAGGGAAATAAATCTGAAGTCAGTTAGAATGATTGCTTCTTTTGCTATGCTGCTAAAAAAAAATCTACTTGGGAAAGGAGAGTTTTATTCCACTTTACAACTGTCAGGTCACACTCCTGGGAATCACTATGGGAATCAAGGTAAGAACCCAATACAGAAACTTGGCGTTAGGAACAGAAGCAGAGTCCATGGAGATTTGCTGCCTACTGACTTGCTTTTATGATTTTCTCAGTCTGCTTTCTTATGGTACCTAGAATCACCAGTCCTGCAGGGTCATCATCTCCAGTGAGCTGGGTCTTCCCATACCCATCCTCTATCTTTTTTTTTCTTCTTTTTTTAAGCCTACAGCACCCGATATTCCCAGACGGTCTCCCATCCAAGTACTAACCAGGCCCAACCCTGCTTAGCTTCCGAGATCAGACAAGATCGGACGCGTTCAGGGTGGTATGTCCGTAGATCCTCTATCTTTTTTTTTAAAAAGACCCACATAGCTATATTTAGGCTGGCTTGCCCTTCTTTCGCTCTCTGCTCCATAGTTAATCTCTGCAACTCCTTTCTTGGGTATTTGGTTCCCCCTTTTAAGAAGGAATGCACTGTCCACCTTTTGGTCTTCCTTCTTCTTGAATTCCTTGTGGTTCGTGGGTTGTTCTTCCTGTATTCCAGACTTCTGCACTAATAACCATTTATCAGAGAGTGCATACCATGTGTGTTCTTTTGTGATTGGGGTACCTCACTCAGGATGATATTCTCCAGATCCATCCATTTCCCTAAGAATTTCAGAAATTTATTGTTTTTAATAGCTGAGTAATACTCCATTGTGTAGATGTACCACAATTTCTGTATCCACTCTTCTGTTGAGGGACATCTGGGTTGTTTCCAGGTTCTGGCTATTATAAATAAGGCTGCTATGAACATGGTGGAGCATGTGTCCTTTTTACCAAATACCCAAGGAAGGAGTTGCAGAGATTAACTATGGAGCAGACAGAAGGAAGGGCAAGCCAGCCTAAATATAGCTATCTCTTGAGAGGCTCTGACAGTACCTGACTAATACAGATGTAGAGGCTCACAGACATCTATTGATTTGAGTACAGGATCCCCAGTGAAGGAGTTAGAGAAAGGATCAATGGAGCTGAGGGGTTTGCAGCCCCTCAGGATGAACAACTATGAACTAACTAGTACCCTCAGAGCTCTCAGGCTCTCAACCACCAACCAAGGACTGCACATGGAGGGGTCTGATTGTTCTGGCATCACGTGTATAGTAGAGGATTGCAATTTGATCATCAATAGGAGGAGAGGAGCTCGGCCCTGTGAAAGTTCTGTGCCCTAGTGTAAGGGAATGCCAGGGCCAATAAGTGGGAGAGGGTGGGGTGGCAGGCATGGGGAGGGGGGAGGGAACAGGGGTTTGTTTTTGTTGTTTTTGTTTGTTTCTTTGTTTTTTGGAGGGGAAACTGGGAATGGAGAAATTTACATGTAAAATACTCTGGGAGGATTTTAGGGTACAAAAGGGAAAGAAGAATGTGATGTAATTCTATTTACTTAAAATATGTTTTTAAATGTTAAATTCAGATAAACTGAAATTATGTATCTTTTCTCATCATAATGCAATAAAACTTAAATCAATTAAAAAAAAAGGACCCATATAGTTTTGCTTATAAGTTAATCTAGTGGGGGTAGTTTTTCAATTGAGATTCCCTCTTCCAAAATTTTCTACAGCTGTGTCAACTTGACATAAAGCTCTCTAGCATGCCAGTATAGTAATATCTTTGGAACCTAGACATAATTGAAGCATAAGGACTTTACTCATATAAAGTATATAATGAATATGAAAGTAGCATGAATATATACTATATCAGCTTAGTAAAAGCTAATTCATACATTAAATAATTAATATAAAAAGATCCATTAAATGGTTGAAATTTTAAAAATTGTTTTTATTTCTGATTGATAATAACTGAATATACTTATAACATACAGTGTGATATTTTGATATATAAATAGCTTACTAGCAATCAAAAAATATTTGATCTCTCTATCATCTCAGATAGTTCTCATTTCTTTGTATTCTGAATATTAAAAATACTTTTTACTAGCTCTCCTTAGATATACATTAATTGTTCTCCTTTATAGTTGTTTTACTATGTCAGAGACCATAGGCCTCATATCCAATAGTGTCCCTATATTATTAAATATTTTGTGTCCATATTTTCCTCCTCCACATACTTTCTAGGCTCTGGAAACCACTATTGTTTTCAATGTGATGGCTGGTTTACTTCAGAGAACCTGAAAAGAGCTCATACTAAGCAACCATGCATCTCTTAGAGTCTAGGAAACTTTTAAACCCTAGGAGGACAGAAGAAAGGAGGGACTATGTGCATGAGTCAAGACTAAGCTGTTCTTCACAGATAAGGTTAGCCTTTTGCAGTTAGGTGGTGGCTGAAGAGTTTGAAATGGGGTGCAAAGCAATGTTGTGTTCAAGATGTTTCCATAGGTGCTGGGATTGTCTTGGGATCAATCTCTTGAGTATAAAAGCTGGGGAAGTTGATTCAAGTCTCTACAAGAGCAGATAAGCACTCTTTCCCTCTGAGCCGTCCATCTATTCCATCCCTCTCCAACCTCCAATTTCACCCCTGATTTTCTGGGGGAAAGGCATAGGTCTCCCTATGTATTTCTGGCTGTCCTAGAACTAACTCCATCTAACAAAGTGTTTTCAAGCTCATAGACATATCTGCAACTGTCTCCCAAGTTTTACAACCAAAGGCACATGTCACTACATCAAGCCACTTTCGAATACAAACTCTTGCATCAATGTCTGTAATAAATATATTTCTCAACCAAAGTTTGGATCTTGGTTTTATATTTTTGAACCACTTTTCTGCCCACTCCAAACCCCAAGTTAGCCTCAAATTCATTATGCACCCAAGGTTGATCTTTAACTTCAAATCCTACTGCTTCCATCTGATGAGTACCTGGATTGAAGACATGTGCTACCACTGCCAGTGGTTCTTCTTTTTAATGGACAAGTATTTATGTGTCATAATATGGGACTTTGCTTTAAAGTACTCTGATCCTGGGAAGAGTATATGGGAGAGATGGACTAAAATTGAGTGATAATGTGGGTGCCAAGGCACATGAGTGGAGGTCAGGGACAATTTTCTGGAGTTGGTATCTCCTTCTGCCATGTACTTGACAGTCTAAATCAGCTGGTCAGCTTGCCTAACAACCACTTTTAATTGACTAAGCCATCCTACCAGATGGAAATTAGTAAGTGTTATGGTGGGATAAACATGAGTATATAGATATTCAATCTCTTATTTCCTGCTTTTATATCTACTTATAAATTCAAAATAATAAATGTTAAAGTAAATTTTAACCTTTACTTTAATGAAAATATCTTTTGTATAATCAATAAAATTGGAATGATATAACTAAATATTATTCTGTATTAAATGATTTTTCAATATAAATCTAGGTAAATTTATGGTATTTTTCTAACAGTTAAATATTTTACTTAATATAAAAGTTTGCTTATATATTACCATGGAACAGAAACACTCCTTAAAAATATTGGCTAAATTTAGCTTCATTTTGGGAAATAAAAATATGGCATATTTGACAGAGACCTGTCCTAGAATTCACAAATAACAAAAGTTATGGTTACTACTCTTGGTTGTGTACCATAACCTACTGCTGAATGCAATGCCCTCTTTGAATATAAGACACGGAGAAATCAAGCTTAGAGTGAGCTGGAAGCATCTGGCTAACTAACATTTACAGTGTTGGAGGTGCTATGTAGTCTGCAGGGGGAAAAATGTGTCCGTATTCAACAGTATTGACTTATCAGACAACATACACCATCTGATGCAATAGTGCCATGACTGTTCCAGGAACAACCAACCACTCACAATTGGATCTTAAACTCATTCAGTGCAAGGGAAAACATACCTGGCTTTGTAACCTTTGCCAAAAGTCTGTGGGTAAGGAAGTCTCAGGTCTATGGAAGAGTCACTGATGTTTTGCTAAATGGTTGTATAATTAATCTACCTCTCAAGACTTATATTTAGACACATAGACTGTTATGGCTTTCAGATTTAGGTAGAGAAGCTTCTTTTGGCAGTGTATAACAGCCAGATCAGAGATTCACCAACCTGTCAAACTGCTGAGATAGGATAAGCATCCTAAATGAGACATTGATATTATCCATCCATTCATCCACCCATCAATCCCCATTATAAGATGTTAAGTGAGGCATAATATGAAACTAAAAATAAAATAATAATTAATAGAACAATTAGAACAACACACTGCAAAAAAATTTTTCAAACTCTTTACTTCTAAGTTTGGAACTCATTACTAAAGAGAGTAGGCTTATTTTCATTAACCCCATTAGCACCAAAATACAATGTTTCAGTAACTACAATATTGCAAATATATATGACTAGATAGCTACTAAATGAATAAAAGGCAGGCATCATATAAAATATGAGTACACTGGAAAAGGAAATGATTTATTTCCTGGGTAGGATGCAATGGAACAATGAGATTTGGTTATATTCTTTGAATAGTTTCTAACTTAATAAGCTATTATGTCTAGATATTTTTTATCTAATATTTGTAGATCATAATTGATCACAAGTAAATGAAACTGAAAGAAGCCAAATTCCAGATGGGGACCAATTATAGAGTAGAAACCTTGGATATGGAAAAAAGTGTTTTTTCCCTGAATGAAGCCAGATGGTAATTTTAATTAACCTTGAAATTTTCAAAGACTACTGAGATAGCCAACATATCCACACAACTTTCTGTGTTGGTGTTGTTCCAGCCTGGACGTTCATGTGAGGATGTACAGAGTTTAACATAGATCATGAGAGATGTAGGATGAGAACTTTAAGTGATTTATTTGATTCCAATAATTTCTTTATTGTCCAATGGGAATACCAATATAATTCAAATTGTAAGATTTTGTAAGGTTTTGATGAAACAAAAATTATAATATACATATATATATATATATATATATAAAACATAGACTTGATATAATATATACACTCTAAAGTTAGTTATCATGATTATTTTTATCTACATGTGAAAAAAACTTAAAATGACCAGTGTGGAAACAGCTGTTTTTTCATACTGGACACATATGGTTCTATGTTAAACAGAATTGAATTGGATGTCAGGATACCTGGCTTTTGCCACAGCCTTGAAATTAATAAAGTGGTAACTTGATGTCTTTAGTCCTCAGAATTATTAAAAAATTCTATAAAAGTAGAGATCTAGTGTTAGAACATGATTCAAGAAGGAAGATGTGCCAGGGTAATTATGAGTGCTTGTGAGAAAACTCCAAGAAAACAAGACAAGAGTTGTGTGACCTCAATTTCTTCAAACACATGAAATTGTTCTTGGAGTATGCTTTCATCTCCTAGGTGTAATGGAATAGGAACGAGTTAGATTATTCATTGCAACTGGCTATTGTCTTTGCTTGTCCTTGCGATTATATGTGTGCTGAATGCATATGACCTTCTTAATCTTTAGGTACAAATCATCTGATGCTCTGAATAAAGTTACCTATTGTTTGACACTTTAGTTTGTGCACTATTCTGCTCCATTCTCCCAGTTTCCACTGTCAATTAGAGCTGCAAAAAAACTTTAAATAGCTACTGGGTTTAAAATGTTCTGGAGAATTCTAGAAAACCAGGGATTGTCTTCAATGATCCTCACTGGTGGCAAAAAAGGAATCAAGCATATCCCTCTATGTTCACCTGTCAATTTGTTTCAGCCAGAAACTAATTTACATTTTAATTCTGGATCATTTAAAAGGATTTTGCTTGCAGCTATGTGACCATGAAAATGACTCAATTTCACAATTGAAAGCTTCGATTAAAACCATGTAGCTTGAATACTTTTAAGAACTAAATATTTAAGAAAATTATAAAAGTACTCACGATTATAACTTGAGATAGAAAAATTACAGTTTATTAGAAATATGACAGAAATTCCTGTCAAAGATGACAAATATAATTCTTAACATGTTTTATGATTTTAGCATAATTCTTTTAGATATCTTGTTTAAAAGTTAGCATTAGTCCACCTTAAAGATACTTCATTTATATAAATATAAGTGATAGATTTGGAAAATAGAAATAAATTCAACCAAACTGAAAATATCACACTCACTTCTTTACAATGAATAACTAATTAGGGAACAGACTAATAAAAGAGTAGAACTATTTTAAGGTATTGTTGTGTGACAAGACTTTTCCTGGCGAGATGCAACACATGTCTACTCAAACCAGATTCATAGCTCACTACAGATTAAAGAATGCATACCACTAAAATCTAACTTTGATGAACTAATGAGTTTTATTGCAGTAATTTACAGGGTTGTGTGTGGAGGTTACTTATAGGAGAAGAAATTACTAAGAGGCAGCGATGCAATCAAAGTACTCCTTCCCCAGCATGGGTAACAGAATATAAAAGCTGAAACTTGGAGCACAGTACACAGCCTGTAGTCAGCTTTCCAAGTGATTCCATTAACCTAAGCATCTTCCAGACAGTCCACCTGTTTTTTGCATCTTTTAGAAATCTGGCTTGATCTCAGTGTTTTCTTTGCAGCCCAGTTTATCTGGGAATCCGCTTTGCAGCTTGTCTTGTCTGAGAGTGACTCTCAACAGTCTTTGTTGTTCACTCTTGGAAGGAAAAGGCATAATGAATCTGCTCAGTTTCAGGAACTTCCTGAAGATTTTTTGAGTTGTTTACTTTTTTCTTAGGAGCCCTCCTTGCAGGATGGAATGTTTCAATCTCAGAGAAAACTGTTACACAACAGGTGCTCTCTAACCTACTTTAACTTTAGTCTGTGGATTGCTTTGTCCAGGCAAGTTTCACTTACTGTCCACACCTCTTTGTCTAGCATCCTGGCAGAGAATAGGACATAACCCTTGTCCTCTGGGGGAAAACCTTAGAAATGAGCTGTTAGAAATAAAGGGACTTGATGTAGTCTAGTTGTGATAGGGAAAACTCAGAAAGGTTTTATATTGTAGAAGTTAAGTTCTTCCACCGTTGAACAGTAATGAATGGATAATGTTTCTGGATATCTAAGAAATAGCCTAACCAAGCCAAATAGCAGGAAGAGGATGAAAGTATCTTTCAATCTGTGCTTTAGAAAAAGATAGGAGAAAACAAAGACTCAAAGACTAGTTTAGTCACTTTAGTCATTAAGATCCTGTACTAAATCCATCAGGTCTAATAGCATCAGTGAAGATGATCAATAGCCCCATTTGTGGTAGCCATAATCATTTAAGATGACAGTCTCAAACATGGGACAACCTCTGAGAATATCTTCAAGGAGCACAAACTTCACATTTCCCAACGCAAAGTACAGCTGTGTGCATAGCCGCAGGAATCACATTAGCTTCACTGAAAGCAGAAGCCAGATAGATGGATGGAAGCAGCTACTGGAGTTTCATGATTATGAAATTAATATTTATAACATAGTAATTAAGCTATGGCAACACTACATATTGCTTACTAGCTCCTGTAGAAGGTGTTCTTGCCAACAAAATTCATTTCTGATTTTTGTTAACTCTCGATGTTCCTGTTCTTATTGGAGTAAAAAACAAAAACAAAAGCAGAGCCATTGAAATTCTTCAGTAGGACAGGACCTTGTGCTTTGTGCTATTTTGAGGGTTTTGAGGGTTGAAATAGACAAGCAGAGTCTTTAAACTCTCAAACTTAAAACAATAAAATTTCAAGATCCAAAGTAATTTGCTTGTTATTAAAAAGCGTCACAGCTTTTTAAAATTTATTTTCTCTTTCTTCTGTAACTGGTATGGATCTTATTCTCTTCTTTTTTTGTTTGAGAAGCTTCTTCCTTCCTGGTAGTAATGAGGTTGGCACCACAAACACAATCCTGATCCAGATTTCTAGCCTGCCTTTAAAGAAGGCTCTTGGAGCTGCAGGGTCTTGGTAAGTGGTTGCCAGCTTACAAGATTTTAGTCCTTAAAGGGATCCCTGCTTTCTATGCGATTAGTTGTTAGCTAAGCTGGCCATTTGAGAGACCTCTGTATGCAGCAGAACTTCTGCGCACTTACAAAATCTCTAGGTTTTTTTTTTTTTTGGAATTGGCAAAATGAATGTATTTCTTGTATCATAGGGGTAACTCAAAGCTGCTTGCTTCTGTAATCCATGTCCTGTGTTCAGAATATCAGTTCTACAGGAACATCAATCCAGGCATCCATTGTACAGGATAACTATAACTTGAAGTCTGTATGAGAAGCAGGTTCACTGAGCAGGGAAGCCGACAGGGTGATAATGTAGGAATAAACCATCAGCACAGTACTAGCCATCTCAGAACCCCGAACAACTTATGTTTATCTATGTTTTCTGCACTATAACAGTGCATTTATAGGTTTCCAACGAAGGAAAAGAATTTTGATGTTAGGCTGAGGATAGAGGCTCTGTATCCAAGCCCTTCAGTATCTTACAGCATATCTGAAGCAAAACCTTTGGCCTCTGAATTTCTAGGCCATGCTGTGAGGAGCACTTTCTGAATTACATACTGTGGAATGTAAAACATAGTTCATTATAGATAGACTTAATATGTCCCGGAGTATTTAGGGATATGCTTTGTATGCAAATAAATATCTACTATAAGTAGATCTTCTACCACTAACCTCATAAGCACCCCCTACAAGCAATATCTGCCGCTAGCATAGTTAATGAAGTTCAACAGAATAGGATGGAAAAACACTTTCCAATAGCAAGCTAAATCCAGATAAAATTTCTGTTATTGGAAATAAATACACCAAGAAGAACATAATCAAAACAAACATTGTTAGATGCAATCAGAAACAAGCTGCAACTTTCACCCTGAAGTAACAATGTGGCAGAGGGGGAAGTAAAACAGGTGAGACTTCTGAGGCATTTCCAATCAGATGCAATGGCTTATGAGTAAATGCCAATGTGCACATCTTATCAAGTTAATAATCTTTTTTATCATAATATTTTTATTGATTATTTGGAAATTTCATATACCATACCTTGACCACATTCATCTCCCAGTCCTCCCAGGTCCACACCCCAAACTTGTCACCTACCCTAAAACAAAAGAAGAAAAAAAGAAGAGAAGAAGGAGAAGGAAAAGGAGAAGGAGGAGGAAGAGGAGGAAGAGGAGGAGGAAGAGGAGAAGAAGGAGGAGGAGGAGGAGGAGGAAGAGGAGAAAAAGGAGGAGGAGGAAGAGGAGGAGGAGGACGAGGAGGAGGAGGAGGAGAAGTACTTCCTTCCACCAACAATTGCCAGAAGCCACCAGCTCTGACTAGCTTCACTTCAGTGTCTTTACCACAATTTTTAAGAGTTAAGGTGCCTAATCCATAAAGGAAATTGACCTGACCCCAAATAGTGATATATGATAGCCATGCGAGGGCTTTGCTTCTTTCTCTGTTAATAGGGGAGAGTATAATTTCCAAGAGACAATTGCTAACTTCAGATGTTCAAAATTAGAGACAACTGAATTACTTTCTGCCACATCATCTTACCACAAGAGATGGAAAGGTCTCTTTGGTTCACCTTAAAATTGGTAGTCAAAAGATTATGAGCCTAAATCCATCAGTAGACAAATTTTGCAAAAGTCAGAAAAAAATAATGCCACAGAGAATAAGCTAAGCTTGGTGACAGAAGGCAGTTTCCCTGCCATTGGTTAATCTCTGACATTTTGCCAATGCCAAAGCCATGTGTGCTTTCCTCATTGTTCTGTTTCCTGGCAGCAGACTAGATACAAACATGTGCACATGGTTTTTTCTAATATTTTGAATTTAAATGAATAATATCTCACTTAAAATAGAGAGTTCCAATTTAAAGTTCATGCATAAAAGTCAAGAGTAAATGATTGTCTATTGTCTAAAGTAACTTAGTATTCTATTTTATTAGATCAGAATCATTGCAACAATAAATAATCAAAATGTTTGGAAAGTAATGAAAAGATATACAAAGGCTTAAAATTGTCCTCTATGAGTTAGAGAACATTGGCTTGTATAAAAAAACTCAAAGAGAGTAAACAAGAATAAAATAAATAACTCAAATAGTACATTAATTCTGTTTTTAAGGGACATATCTTTAGTAAATAGACACTAATTTTAAAATACCAGTGCGAGCCTTCAGGATGGTTCAGCCAGTCAGTGTGCTTTCTTCCAAGCCTCATGACTTTAATTCAGTCCACATGTTGGAAGATAAGAGTTGCTACTACAGATTATCTGATGACTTCCACACACATGCCATGCTTGAATGCATCCAAATAAGTAAATGAAAAACAGAATATAATATAAAAATACAAATGGAAAATGCTAGGCAAAATTTATTTTTAAAGTAAGCACTCTTTTGTGTAATTAATGTATGCTAATTAAAAAGGAAAACCACAGTCCAGGCAATATTAACAAAATAGTATACAATGTAAAAATGATTTTATAGAGAGGCCTGTTTCAATGAGGCACAAACACAAAGCCCGTTTTGCTACAGGCAACAGTCGGTAGCCATTATTCTTCTGGTAGAATCAGTTCAAAGGTCACAAAGAAAACCCAATGAGTTACATGGAGTCAAACAGATAAAGACATCATGGTAATAGGAAATGCCAGCACATTCTCCCAGAAGCTTTCAGACCAAGTGTATCTAACACTGTACAAACAGGATCCATAGGATAGACCTCTTGTCATCCTTCACAGCTGTTCAATGGAGCTATTTCTTCTACTTTTCTCTGCTTGGATAAATTGGGTTTGTCATGAATGGATAATTCCTGTTTATATTAATTTACCAAGCAGTCCCAATGAAGCTAATACAGTATACTCTTAAGTCACTATCAAATTCCCATCTGATTTGGGACATCGTATTTTTCTTTCTCTCATCGGCGATGCTGCAGGCAATCCTCTAGGTGATGGGATATGATAGCTGCCTTTCTCTTGACTCCTAGTTGCTTCAGTCCTTTGCTCCTTCTCTGGGATTAGGTCCTGCTCTATATCACTAACCATCAGAGACTAGAAATACAAACTTTGGGGAAGTATAACCTATCTATCTATCTATCTATCTATCTATCTATCTATCTATCTATCTATCTATCTATCTATCTATTCATCTATCTATCTATGTGAGAAAGAGAGAGAGAATACTCAGGCAAGAGAGTGGGCAAAATATATATTACACCTATTATATATCTACATTATTATCTTATATCTTATATCTTATATCTTTCTTATATGTTATATGTTATATAGATCTATTACACTCTGTGGGCAATCTGAATTGAAACACTTATGATGCTAAATAGTATGCAAGTTTCTAAAAAAATAAAAATATGACTACTATATGATCTAGCAGTCTCCCTATGGACTTAATCCAAATATCCCTGATGAATAAGTCATGAAAATGTAGCATGCAATTTAGCCCTTAACAAGAGAGACTTCCTGACATTCATAATTGCACAGGTTAAACTAGAAGACATCATGACAACTGGAGTAAATGAGCACTGAAAGAAAAACACTGTGTGATCTCAGTTCTTTGTGAATTTTATTTTTAAATACACAGAAACAGTATAAGAGTAGCCACCAAGGCAGAGAAAATGAAAAAGTCAGATGAGGAGAGAAGCACATATTTGTCAAAGATGGAAGCCTATACACCTGTAAGAACAATAAATTGCTGTAGAGCATGACTGCAGTTCATTAAATTGAGACACATAAAGGACATTTCCTAAGCCACTAGAGGTTAGATATTCTTTCCACAGGCTATGTCAGATGATGAAGTTCTTCATTCATTTGACTATAATCATGTGTTTATTATCATGTCCACAAGCATGAGAAACACCATACTATTTAGTTCAAATACAACAAACCAAACTTATTTTAGGTTATAGTAGAAGTGGTCTTATAGATAGTCGAAGAGAAAGTTAGGAATATTAGTTGCTAGTGATGGTAAACAGATTCACCTGAACTCATAAATAATTAGAAAAAAAATTAAAACAATGTGTGTCATTTCTTGCTTAGTTAATTGGAAAAAAAATGAAACCATGATAAGAGCAGTTGTTGTAGGGTATGGGAAGACTGAAAGTCTCATTGGAGACTGATGCTGTGTTGTTCACTGGAATGGACTCTGCTAACATCAATGCAATGCCTTCTTGAGCCATTCATTTCATGTTCAGAAAGGCTTATTTCTTTGCACAAAGGATGCCCAAGAATATTTATTTTGATATTGTTGGTAGCATCCAAGAATGGAACAAAATTAACTTTAAGCTATCAGGGAAATTTGAGATTTTCCTTTGAGTTATTTTAATTAATAAAAAATTTAAGAATGGTGGATAAAATAAAAGTCATGGCTGCTTGTGGAGTTCCTTTCCCCTTCAGGCCCCTCAATTCTTCCCCCAACTCTTCCATAAGAGTCCTCGATCTCCATCCAATGTTTCCCTGTGGGTATCTACACATGTTTTAGTCAGCTGCTGGGTGGAGCCTCTCAGAGGACAGTCATGCTAGTCTACTGTTTGCAAGCATAACATGGCATCACTAATAGTATCAGGGATTGGTGTATGCCCATGGGATGGATCTCAAGTTGAGCCAGTTGTTGGTTGGCCATCCCATCAGTCTCTACTCCATCCCCCTTCCTTGCATTTCTTGTAGACAGGATACATTTTGAGTTGAAAGTTTTGTGGGTGTATTAGTGTTCCTTTCCATCCATTGGGGTTCTTGCCAGGCTACCAGAGGTGGCCTTTTCAGACTCCATATCCTCACTGCTGAACATACACAGGCTGGACCTAAGCACCCTGCAAATATGTAACAGATTTGCATCTTTGTCTTTTTTTAGATCCCCCAACAAGGAGAGCAGGGACCATTCTAAAGCTGTTGTCTCTCTGTGGAATGTGCTCCCCTAACTGAGCTGCCTTGTCTGACCTTAGTGGGAGAGGATATGCTTATCCCTGCAGAGACTTGATGTGCTAGGGTTTGGGAAAACCCAAGGGGACCTGTACCCTCTCAGAGGAGAAGTGGTGAGGGTACAGGGGAGGACTGTGTGAGAGGAGGCTGAGAGGGGGGTAGCAATCAGGATGTAAAGTGAATAAATAAATTAATTAAAATAAATAAAAAATTAATTGAGGAAAGGAATAATGGCTGCCTTTAGGATGAGGGCTATGGGAAGAAAACCATTTAGAAACCATGAGAAATCCAAGAGTGTTGTACCAAAAGGCGGGGCCTGGTGCTGAGGCCTGGGTCTCTCTTTCTCTCTCTCTCTCTCTCTCTGGTGCTGAGGCCTGCTGGCAGGACATGTATTAGTTAAAAAGGAGGTGATGTATAAATGAGATATTTTATTGTAGGAAGGAGAAAATAGGCAGGTCAAGTACAGAGAAGGAAAGGAGAGGAAGGAGAGAGAGAAAGGAAAGGAAGAAAGCATGAGAAGAACAAAGAGCAAGAGAGCAAGAGAGTGAGAGAGTGAGGAAGGGGCAAACCACCCCTTATATTGTATGGGGCATGACATGTCTGGCTTGTGTTCAGATGACTGGAGATAGGGTCCCAGCTAGAATGCTAGGAGCTTGGGGCATTGTCTGCCTGGTAGAGCACACATGTCCTGCGGGGGCAGTTGTGAGGGGTTGTGACTGAAACAGGAACCAAAGACTCAAGAATTATGGCCAAGCTCCTTCCACCCCCTGCAAGCAGAAATTGCCCATAGAGGCTCCAGGGCTCAAAGCCAAATACTCTACTGAGCCTAAGTTACCTGAGTAGACCACCGCCCCATACTGCCCCACATGAATGTCAAGGAAAGCATGCTTACGCTTTTGATTGGTATCTAAAAAATGATAAAGAGAAGAAAAAGGCAAAAACATACAAATAGAAATATGGGCAGTTTGTTACGAGATGGAAGGCACGCCTGAGAGTAGGTATGAGCTAGTGATCTGAGAGAACAGAGCCCCCAAAGCTAATGGGCCATGAGGCTATGGTCCTTCATAATACCTTTTCAAAGAACCAGCTCGATTACATATATGTATCTCAGGCTTTTCTCAAACATGATCTTGATGGGCAATTTTATTGGAGTTTAGTAGACACTCCACGGAGCAGGTCTATTGACAATCTCAGAAGCTTCCTAGGGGACGAATGGAGAATAGAAGGAAAAAACCATGCCATTTGAGTTGAGACAGAATGGTGGGCGATGACACATGGTGGCAGGCAACCATATGATGGGGAGGAAAAGTTTAGCAGAATTCTGGTATGGAAAAATACAATATCTTGTTAAATGCTAATTATTCCTCCAACCTCTTTTTACAACTTAAAGTGAACCTGACTTTATCAAGGTAGTCCCTTGGCCTGGCAATGTATTGGCTTAACTGGGCTCTTACAGGAGTAGACAATGGGACATCCCCGTTCAAAGGTACATTTCATTCTTTTGGCTAGACTTAGAGGTACATTCCATTCTTTTGGCTAAGAGGCAACAGCTTTTCCTTAATGGGCCTTGAATGCTGATGTAACACTTAGTCCATCAGATGAAGGCCAGGTGAAGCAGAATTTGCTGTCTTCCTGTGCACACTGTCCTCTTTTATATTGATCTTGATGCTGCAGTCTGCAGTCCTTTATTCCTGCTCCAGATCTGTCATTCATGAATGCTTAAAAGTCAGAGAGGTCAAAGACACTAGGACAACATAACTCACAGAATCAACTAAACAGGGTTCATAGGAGCTCAGAGAGAACAAAGGGGCAATCATGGAGCCTGAATGGGTCTGCAATAGGAATAGGACCTCTGCATATATGCTGTGGGTTTGTTTTTTAGCTTGGTTTTTTTCTGTAGGATTCTTACCAGTAGGAGTAGGAGTGGTGATGCTCTCAGGATCCCGTTCCTCCTCCTAGGTTGCCTAGGGCTGCCTTGATATGAGGATTTGTGCCTAGTTCTATTAGATCTTGTTATGCCATGTTTGGTTGACATTCCTGGGAGAGCTGCTGGTTTTGGAAAGGAAATGGAAGAGAGGTCGATCTGTGAGAAAGGGAAGGTAGAGGTAAGGGGGACTGGAAGGAATGGAGTGGGGGAGGATGTAGTCAGGATGGATTGTATGAGAGAAGAATAAGCAAGATGAAAAATAAAAAAAGTTGTTAGTCTTATCCAATTACCTACTAAAGTAGGTATATACAAACACTGCAATGCCTGACACTTAACAGGTATATGCTTGCTTTGCCTTCACTATAGAGCTATAAGTTTAAGGGAGGTAGTGTGTTTATTTCATTAACTCTTGAATGCTCTTGGCCTAGCACATGGTAGGTATTATTAATGATGATGACCCTTCGAAACACACAAAGATCATGCATCTGTGATCATCCATCTATATCCTTGTCCTGTCTTGCTGTGGCTACTAAGAGGCTGTTATGGGATCCCTCTCCCTTGGTTTCAGTTTTAATTAGTCTATGAAAATACTAAGAGAACTGTAGAATGACATTTATTTCAAGTATCTATACTCCAATTACTTATTTCCAATTACTCTTATTACTATACTCCAATTACTTATTACTTATTACTCCAGTTATTCTTATTACTATACTCCAATTACTTATTACTTATTACTTGCTCCAATGCCATTGGAAGCTGCTCTATCTCTCTGCCTATGTCCAAGCTTCTGCTGGGTCTTGGCAAACCTCCCTTAGCCATGTTTGTACAGGGTTCTGATACTAAAATCATTTTCTACCTTTGTTCTCAACCTTACCTATATTATTTGATTTCTCGAGTTGTTAAGACCTAAGTACTTCACATTCCTTGAAGGTTCCTTTTATCTCATTCACATATTTTTGTAAGAACCACCACTAATATAGAAATTGTGAAATATAATACATTTATTAATAAAGTGAAGTGATATATATTTTATATACTGCTTATATCTTATATATAATATATTAGTATCTATGTAATATATGAATGCAAAATGTGTTTATATGATATATTATTATATTTTGTGTATTTATATTACACATATTATGGACATATACACAATTCCACAATCTTCCATCATTTATTTATTTTTTTCTTTGTTTATGAGTGTGTGTGGGTGATAGTATGATGTTTGTGTCCAGGTGTTCAAGGAGGCTAGAAAAGAGTGTCAGATCTCCTGGAGCCAGAGTGTTATAGGAGTGTTAAATCACTTCATATGAATGTTGGAAAACAAACTTAGACCCTCTAGGAGAACAGTTACTGTTAATGGCTGAACTAGCTCTCCAGGCTCAAGGATGTATTCCTTTTAAAAGTTTGCTATATCCTCATAAGTATCATTTACTTATAATGAAGATTTGTCATTTTTATTTATTTGTTTGTTTATTTATTTATTTATTTATTTATTTTTGGTTTTTCGAGACAGGTTTTCTCTGTATATCCCTGGCTGCCCTGGAACTCACTCTGTAGACCAGGCTGGCCTCCAACTCAGAAATCCATCTGCCTCTGCCTCCCTCTGGGATTAAAGGTGTGTGTCACTACTGTCCAGCTTGTCATGTTTTATTTTAATGTTATTTCTTACATTAATTTATTTAAAGTGATAGCACATGAAAATAAAATTACTTAAATGTGTAATGTGTTCTTGGACAATTCAGGGAGCTGCAAAGAGCTTTAACTATCAGAACACAAAAGCTTGAAAATCCTGGACAACCTCTACCAACCAAAGAGTGCTGGGACAGCAGTCCCTTGTTATGTAATGCACTCTCTGGATACATCTCAAAGAGAAAGGGTGCCATGGCAACACCATCTGGCCTGCTGCAGCACCACCAAACATCATGCCTATAGCTCATAATCCCATGCATGAAAATCCTTCAGTTACTGTTACACACTGGCTTACAAATTAATGATCAAAATAGGTAACATGGTGTTGAACATGTTAGAGGGATGCAGTCCTGGTTTGTAGACACACAGCTAAGACATCTGCCATTTTCAAATGCCTAGATAGTGATATTGAAACATCATGACAGAAATATCAACTATTATGGGTGATAAAATTATTGTGGACAAACAGCACACTTAATCTTTCTTAATTTTGTAACTTTCTATACTATGAACATTAATTACTAAGATGCTGCCCAATTTTTTACTAGTTATTTCCAATAACATTTTATTTGCAAATAATAAGATTATCTGATATGGAATTCTGACAGTTTTCCATTATTCCACAGTATAGAAAAAGAAAAAAAAAGATAATTTTATTATACATCTAATTCTCTGAGTTTTGTGTTTTAGTGAAGCAAAACATAAAGGGGATTATTAGCATGTAATATGGCATTATTTGAAGAGTTGAATTGATACTGTGAAAAGAAGGTTGTAAGTAGAGGTCACAATTTATGACAATAGAGCTAGGAAGTCCAACACTAGATTGTGTAGAGACCTGTGCACCTAGCACAAGACAGCAAGAGAGAGTATGTTTGGGTGCTGGAGAGATGGTTTAATGGTTAAGAGCACTTGCTGCTCTCAAGAGAAATGGATTCAGTTTCCAGAATTCACATGACTCACAACTGCCTGTAAGTCCAGTTACAGAGTATCATACTTTTTTCAGCCTCTGAGGATGCCTGCATGCACACAGGGTGCACACACAGACACAGACAGACAGAGACAGAGAGATGGAGAGAGATGCACACATGCTCACACACTCACACACCTACACACACTAAAATTTTTTAAAAGATAAACTAAATTCTATCTTGCTAAGTATTATATTGAATAGATATGGAGAAAATCTACAACCTTGTCTTGATCTTGATTATAGTGGAGTCCTTTGCATTCATACTTTTCAGGACTTTTCAAAGTTATTTTCTGCATCTTATGAGATGATCACACATTTTTTTCTTTCAGTCTCTTCATATGATGGATTACTTTGACAATTCATGCATGTTGAACTATCCCTGCATCTGTAGAATGAAACCTATTTGTTTCATTGTGGTAGATGATATTCTTGATATACTTTTGGATTCTGTTTGCAAGTACTTTATTGAGAAAATTTTGCAACCATGTTCATGAGAGAAAGAATCTGTAATTTCCTTTCTTTGCTGGTCTTAATGTGGTTTGTGGTTCAGGATGGCCTCATAAAAAGAATTGGACAATGTTCCTTCTGTTTCCATTTTTAAATAATTTGAGTTATATTGGGGTTAACCCTTGTTTTAAAGTCTGGTAGAATTCTGCACTGAAACCATCTGCTCCTGGGCTTTAATTTTTGGTTGGGAGACTTTTAATTACTGTTTCCATTTCACTGGGGTTATAGTGTGTTTAAATTGCTTATCTCATCCTCATTTAACTTTGGTCAGTGGTATGTATTGAGGCAATTATCCATTCTTTAGATTTTCCAATTCTGCAGAGTACAGGCTTTTGAAGTATGTCCTTATGATTCTCTGGATTTCCTTTGTGTCTGTTGTCATGTCTTTTTTGTTTCTAATTTCATTAAGTTGGATTTTCTCCCTCTGTCTTTGAGTTAATTTGGCTAAGGGTTTATCAATTGTCTTGATTTTCTCAAAGAACTAACTCTGTTTCATTGATTTTTGTACTGTTTTTTTGTTTGTCTCTAATTTATTGATTTGAGTTCTGACTTTGATGATTTTTTTGCCAACAACTTCTCTTTGTTTCAGATCTTTCAAGTGTACAGTTAAATTACTGGTATGAGATCTCTCCATATATCTATATCTATGTTTATGACTATGTCTATATCAATATCATCTATATCTATACCTATCTAAATCTATATAATCTCTATCTATCTATCTATCTATCTATCTATCTATCTATCTATCTATCTATCTATCTATCTATCTGTCTCCCATCTATCCATCTATCATTTATCTATTTATCTATCTATTATCTATTTGTCTATTAGTACTTAGTGCTATGAACTTGCCTCTTAGAAACATCTTCACATAAACAGGTATATTATGCCTTCATGTCATTCAATTTTAGATAGCTTTAAATTTCTTGACCCATTTTTTAAATTCATTAGTGAGTTGTTCAGTTTCTTTGAGTTTTAAACTTCTTGTTTTTGTTGTTGATATACAGCTTTAATATGTGCTAGTCAGATAGGATGTAGAGTGTTCACTATTCTTGAACTTATTGTGACAGTCATGTTGTATTCAACTATCTTGTCAGTTTGGGGTAAGTTCCATAAGGTGCTGAAAAGAATTTATATTCCTTAGTGCTTGGGAGAAATGTACTATAAATAGTTGCTAGGTTCATATGGTTTATGATTTCATTTAGCTCCAGCATCAGAGGTTTAATTGTTTCTGGATGACTTGTATATTGACAAGAGTAGGTTATTGAAGTCACCCAATATCAGCATGTGGGAGTCAATACGTGGTTCCAGCTATGGTAGTGTTTCTTTTATGAAATTTTGTGTCCTTGTTTTTGGTACATAGATATTAAAAACTATAACATTCTCTTGGTGGACTCTTTTTCTTTGATGAGTATGTAATGTACTCCTCTATCTCTTCTGATTCATTTTGGTTTAAACTATATTTTGACAGATATTAAAGGAGCTATACTAGCTTCCTTTCTAGGTTCATTTGCTTGAAATACCTTTTTCTTTCTTTTACCCTGAAGTGATGTTTATCCTTTATGTCAATGTATGTTTCCTGTGTGTATTGGAAGGAGGAATACTCTATCCAAACCCATTCTGTTCTGTTGTTTTGTTTTGTTTTGTTTTGGGGAATTTAAGCTATTGGTGTTGTGGCTTATTAATGAACAGTGGTTATTGATTTTCATTATTTTTGTGTTGGTCTTTCTTTCTCATTTCTTTTGATTTTCTGACCTGACAATATGCATTCTCTGTGTTTTCTTGGTGGTAGTTAGCCTCTTCAGGTTAAGTTTTCCTTCTAGAGCCTTCTGTAGGGCTGTATTTGTGGATAGAGTCTCATTAAATTTGATTTTATCATGAAGTTATTCTGATTCAAGGTTTTGATGGGTATAATAATCTGGGCTGGAATCTGTGGTCTCTTAAAATCATCTACCCAGGCTCTTCTGGTTTTTAAAGTCTCCACCGAAAAATGTAGTTTTATTTTGTTGTTGTTGTTGTTGTTTTCTTAATAATAGGTCTGCTTTTATATGTCATTTGGTCTTCCCCCCTTACCACTTTTAATATACTTTCTTTGTTCTGTATGTTTGGTGTTTGATTATTATTTGACATGGAGAATTTCTTTTCTGTTCCTCTTTGGTATTCTGTACGGTTTTTGTACCTTGATATCTACTTTCTTCCTTAGATTGGGGAACTTTTCTTCCATAATTTATTGAAATTATTCTCTGTTTCTTTGACCTGTTTTTTTCTTCCTCTCTTCCAATTATCCATAGATTTGGTCTTTTCATTGTTTCTTTGATATCTGTGCCTGAATTTTTTAGAACATAATATATATTTCCTCTGTCTTGTCCTTAATGCCTGAGATTCCCCTTTTTACCTCTTGTATTTTGTTAGCAAATCTTGCCTCAAAGTTTCCTGTTCAACTTCCTAAAATTTTACTTCTACATCTAAGTCTTGAACTATTTTCTTCATTTCTTCCCCCCATTTTGGTTTTCATACATTTCTTAAGAAATTATTCATTTCCTCTTTAGCACCACTATTTTGAAGCCCTTTTCTTGTGTTTCAGCTCTATTGCATTTCATAGGGACTACTATAGTAGTCCTTGACTTTAGTGGAGACGTTTTCCTGGCTGGCTTTGTTTGTATTTTTATATTGACATTAGGCATGTGGGTTTGGGTGATCGTAATTCTAAGTGGTGACCTCTGGTCTTGTTTTGTTGATGGTTCCTTAGTTTTTGTTGCGTTTTCTGGTTCTTAAAAGAGTGTGATATTTTTGTGTTCTGGAATGCTTCTGAGATCCTGCCAGGGGTGACCTCTGTGGACTTCTAATGAATGTTTTTGTTGGTATTAGGTACTGATACTTAAGGGATGGAAATGAGCTAGAAAGTGAGGCACTGAGGAGTTTTCCAAGAGGAAATCAGGGTATGCCACCAAGACCTATGTAAGAGTTACTCATTTCCACTCTAGGACCTCTGAATAGGGACAGAGATGGTGGGGCAGCCATAAATGGTAGACTGCTACAGAGCTAGGGATAAGACTGGGCAATGGATCAGTTGTGGAGGAGCAGAAAGAGAATTAAGATCTGAAGGTTACCTGTCACTTTCCCTGGCTGGTGTGTCTGGCATGTTCCCAGGGAGTGCTTGTGTGAAATTGGTGACTCAGACAAAGATGGAGTGGTGAGGAAGGTTGTAGGTAAAGATCTGCATGGGAGCAGAGGGGAAGGGGAGAGCATCCCAAGGATGAGACTAGAGGATACAATATGGATCAGAGGAGAGAGAGCAAAGGTCTGAAAATGACCTACCTGCTTTCCTGGTCAGTGTGGCTGCCAGGAATATCTTATAAATGGTCTTTTTAATTATACTATAACCTTACCAATATATATATATATATATATATATATATATATATATATATATATATATAATGGATATTATAACAGATGTCCAATGGGCAATGTCTTTTGCAAGGGTATCGTTTGAAAATCCGCATACAAGACAAATAAGATATCCACTGTGTGTGTGCATCTGTATACATGTACGTGTTGACAGAATGGGGTGGGGTACACACTTGTGGATGCATGCAATGGTGTGGATGCATGTACACACTTGTTTGTGTGTGTGTAGGCCACAGGTTGACACTGAGATGTCTTTTTCAATCACTTTTCACCTTATTTTTTTGCGACAGTGTCTCTCACAGAACCTAGAGCTCAACAATTCAGTAAACTAGCTGGTCAGTATCCCCCAGAGAGCCTCGTGCATCTGCCTCCCAGGTTCTTGGATTCTAAGTATTCTTCCTGGCTTTCACATCTCGAGAGCTGGGATTTGAATTTAGATCTTCATGCTTATGCAAACACTTTACTATACAATTGGGTCATCTTCTCAGCCTTAGAATATTCTTTTGGTTCATAATATTTCTCTACTAGATGGTTGCTATCATCTCAATGCTTGTATTGTCCCCAGATTCCTGCATTGCAATTCTGATAAGCTATGGTTAGGACTTCTTAGAAGTTAACTTTTAGATATTTTGCTTCTGATTTCTCAAGAGGCCAATGTTTTAAAGTCCATAATAATTTTTCTATAGCTTTCAAATTTGCATTTATATTTTAAATATCACATTGCACCTTAAAGTATGCTAAACACTATTGTTTTTGTTTGTTTGTTTGTTTGTTTGTTTGTTTATTTCAGTGAAAGCATTGCATCCAGTTCCCGTGTCACTTCTGATTCACCTTTAGTCCTTGTGCCTGTGGACATCCAGGGTAAAAGTAGCTTGAATACTTGCATATAAAGCCTCTCAGGGGTCTAAGGCATTGCCCAGACAAATCCAGTTATAAAACCAAAATTTTAATTTTTTTTTTTTTTTTTATTTCGAGACAGGGTTTCTCTTTAGCCCTGGCTGTCCTGGAACTCACTCTGTAGACCAGGCTGGCCTCGAACTCAGAAATCCACCTGCCTCTGCCTTCCAAGTGCTGGGATTAAAGGCGTGCGCCACCACCGCCCGGCTTAATTTTTTTCTATAGTCTGAGCTGTGTCTCTGAGGATGTAGATCTTTCATGTTTCAGATTACCTTGGGCTTGTTCTAGAATCCCCTACACTATTATCCCAAAGGTTCTGTTTTTGCATAATTACCCTGCTGATTAAAACCAACATTCAAATGGGTCACAGTTTGCAAATGTCATCCTTATTCCCTTTCATTTTGCTGTTCCCATTCCCATCTGTCTGACCTGGCAATTCCTACTGTTCCAAACTTTTGTTCCTTATCCTGTAATATTTTCTATGGGTGGATTCTTTACTTTCTTGAGACATAAATTAGAGTGACTGTTTAGGATTTTGACTATTTTTGTTAAAAATTTTATTGGTTATTTTATTTATTTGCATTCAGATGTTATCTCCCTTCCCAGTTAAGCCATCTATCTCCTCCTCCATGTCCCCTGATTCTATGAGGATGCTTCCCCACCTACCTACCCCCTCCTGCCTCAGTGCCCTAGCATTCCCATATGCTGATCATCTAGCCTCCACAGGGACTAAACCACCTACCAACCAAAGAATACACATTGATGGACCCATGTCTTCAGCTGCATATGTAGCAGAGGACGGTCTTTTCTGGCATTAATGGGAGAAGAGGCCATTGATCCTATGAAGGCTCAATGGCCCAGTGCTGGGGAATGCCAGGACAGTAAGGTGGGAGTGGGTGGGTGGTTGGGTGGGTGAGGAGCACCCTCATAGAAGCAGAGGGATGGGGGATGGGATAGAAGGTTTGTGGAGGGGAAATTGGGAAAGGGGATAAAATTTGAAGTATAAATAAATAAAATATCCAATTTAAAAAGCAGCAAGTGCATTTTACTACTGAGCCACCTCTCCAGCCTGAATTTTGTCTATTTAATACATACATATAATGTATTTTAATCATATTTATATCCACTTCTCTTCTTAGTTCCTTCTAGATAGTACCCCCTGACCTCTCCTAAATTTGTGTCTTCTGCTTTTAATCTTTTCTTGCAACTCATATTCAATTTTTGCTCTTTTACTCACAAGTGTATTTCCATCCACTACACCATGAACAACCAAGCAAAGTTCTCATGACCTTCCCCCCTCTAAGAAGCCATCCATTGGCCATTTCTCAGTTAGAGATGTGGCTAGTGATATCCTTCCTCCTTTTTCTGGAAAGTAGTGCGAATCTTGTGCAAGCAAACGTGAACTGTGGTGAGTTCACAAACCTGCTGTCCTCTCAGTCCAGAAGATCCAGTTTCTCTCTAGTTCTTCCTGAGCTCTGGATCTTTTAATCTTTCTGCCCTCTCTTTTTACAATGGTCTCCAACTCTTGGTGGGGAAAAGGATCTGAAATAGATGTCCCATTTTTGAGTTGCTACCATTTTCCTGAGAAGGAAAGTATATCTCATGGATACTAACCATGAAATCTGAGAACCATGAAAAGACCTATCTACTGACTCACATAGAAATTGGGTTTCATGCGTTCATGCTTTACCTTTGTCATTGCATAATTAGAATTTTCAGGGACTGTTTAGTTTTTATTAACATTAAACAAAGGTAAAGAAATCCTTAGGAAGCAGGGACGAGAATGAGCCACACACTGGAAACAATGAAGACAACAATAGCACTAGCTCACAATGGACTAGGTTGCTTTCTTCTGTTTTTTTGAACTATTATACTGCTATATTCTTGAACATGTCTTCAGGTTGCAATATTTCTAATTTACTTCAGGACTATTAGCATATGACTCATGCCTTAAACACATGATAGCTATAAACCCATGAAAATACCCCTGCATGAAGTCAGCTGTCTACTTGGAGTGGCATGGCTCTGACTATGCCTTCATTCTGAGCAGCTGGGTCTCATGACCTCAATTTTCTTCCTGGTTTTGATGTTGACATTTGATTATGACTTAGAGTTACTTTTGTGTATTCCTTTCTGGCACTGGGAAACTTAATGATCTCACCAACATTTATCTTTGACCTTTAAGTACTCTAAATCTTCCTATTTTTTTTAATTTATTAAATTTATTTTATTGTTTGAGGCAAGGGCAAATCCACACCAGGGCATTTGAATGATCTAAAAGGTATTTGTTCTGGGTTACATTACTGCTTCCTGCAAATACTCTGAGACATGGAATAGCATGCTTCCAAGTAGAAGAATATGTTCTGGAGATAAATGTTTAAAAATCTATGGGATACAGATCAAACTAGGAGGACTGGCCTGCTCGGCTTGACCCTCGATTGGTAGATTTACAGGATCAGCCCTTGAGATTTTTCAAACTTAGTTTTAGGTCTTAGCCTTTGTATCTGTTCTTTCCCACATCAGCTCAATCACTGGGCAATCTTCAGGAAAACTGTGGAAGTTTGGCCAAGCTACTTACTCAATCTACACCGCAGTTTTCTTATTTATAACGTGTGAAAGATTATTGCTTTTCTCACTGGCTCATTTTGAAGATTAAATGATTCAATACGTAGAAGCTATTTCAAATAATACCTTGCAGCAAAGCAGAAACTAAAAGTTCTATGTGCTTTATAAATAAAACCTATTTAGACACCATAACACATTGGTTAAAATAAACAGCATTTTGAGATTAACTAAAGAAAAACTTTTCAATCCTGTTTCTTCATTTGGCCCTGAGAAAAGGCTGTGGGGGAGGGGCAACCATGACTTTAGACTTAAGCTCTTTCAAGCATAAGTTCAATCTGTGTCTCCTAAACCCGAATCTCCTGGTACTGATTGTTCTTGGGAAGCTTTCTTCTGCAAAGTCGGACGCAAAGTTTCTCGATGAAGCAGGTGGAAAGCAGAGGCTGTGCTTTGTAAAATACCAACAGTAGAGCTCATCATGACATGTGCATTTTGAATCAAGTGACACCGAAGTTCTTAGTTCACATAACAAATGATTTGCTCAATGTAACTGCTTGAGAATGGAAACTAAAATAGGTGCTTGTTTTTCCTTCTGTGAAAAAGTAACAGAAATTGCAATATATCTCAGGATAGGTCCCAGGTGCTCATGTGGTTTAAGATTATACACACACACACACACACACACACACACACACACACACAAATATATGTCATGTAACATTTATTTTGGATCCTGTCAGCCGAAGGTCTCTGGCAAAACTTGCTTTCAGGCATAGTGCCATGGAGAATCAATGGTACCTTTAAGAGGTGGGGCTCGGTGGGAGGTCTTTATGTCACTGAGAGTATGCTGTTGAAAGTGATTCTGGGATCTGGCTTCTTGTTTTTCTTCCACTTTCCAATCAGATGGTAATGGGCTTTGCTCTGCACCATGGTTCTGCCATATGTCCTATTATGGACTGCAACTCCCAACCCCAGGAGCCAAGTCAGTCTTTCTTCCTAGGTTAAAATGTGTGTGTGTGTGTGTGTGTGTGTGAGAGAGAGAGAGAGAGAGAGAGAGAGAGAGAGAGAGAGAGAGAGAGAGAGAGAGAGAGAATCTAGTATGTATGTGTGTATATATGTGTATGTATGAGTGTGTACATGAATGTGTGTGATGTGTGTGTGTACATGACATGTATGCATGAGTATGTATGTGCAAGTATATGTATGCATGCATGCTGTGTGTGTGTGTGTGTTTACTCCCAGCTTATGGGAGTAGATTCTCTCCTTCCATCCTTAGGGTACCATGGATTGAACTCCAGTTGTCAGGTTTACCTACAGGTGCCTTTACCAGCTGAGCTATCTTTTCTGTTGACCACAATTTGGTCAATAGATGCATCTTCCAGTGATCCACTTAAAGAGAGAATTAAACAGAGAATTTGTGGTTTGTACAACTAAAGCCTTTGATTGAGTGCAAGTGAGGCATACTGTTGCTCTTTACTCATGGAATCAAGATGGAAACAGAAAGAGGCCTGGCATCCTGCTGTTTTCAGACATGAGGGTACCTGAGGCTATGGATTTATAGGGCAAGATTTATATCTAGCTTTATAAATCATCAAATGAAAACTCAGAAAATAAATTAAATTTGAAATTAATGAGATACCGTATTTGCAATAGATTATTTTGGATATTTTCTTTAATTTCCTAAGGCAGACTGTTGAAAGTGTTTTTACTTCTTTTTTGTTTTATTAGATATTTTATTTATTTACATTTCAAATGTTATCCCCTTTCCTGGTTTTCCCTTCTCAACCCCCCTATTCCATTCCCCCTCCCTCTGCTTCTGGGAGGGTATTCCCCCATACACCTACACATTTCCACCCCACCGTCCTGGCATTCCCCTACACTAGGACATTGAGCCTTCATATGACCAAGGGCCTCTCCTGTTGATACCAGAAAAGGCCATCCTCTGCTACATATGCAGCTGGAGGTATGCAAACTCCTTTAGCTCCTTCAGTTCTTTCACTAACTCCTTCATTGAGGTCCCTGTGCTCTGATTTGACAGTCCTGGTGCCAAGCAGACAGCCCCTTAAAGAAGGGTGAAAGTGGTGTTTCTTTTGCAAGAAACCCCATCATTTATGTGCCAATCCCTTAAGAGGAAGGCAACCCTTTTAAGGCACATAAATGATGCTGTTAATAGAAACTTGTGGCTTCCTCTCTAGGTACACATAGAGATCAAGCTGGATCATTTACTCTGCTCTCCTTTTTCCTGTGGTTTCATCGGCTGATATACTAAATGTACTTAAGCAAAGCAATTACTAAAACATTCCTTTAGACATGCAAATTTAATGGCCTAATTTCTATAGTGCATGAAAGAAAGTCTTTGTGAAATTACAGTATTAGTGCATTTGAAGTTATCTTAAAAGGGTTGCCTTCCTCTTAAGGGATTAAAAAGAGAGAAAGAGAAAATAGCAAGCATGTGGGACATCTGATACTAAATAAGCAGTTTTCCCCTTTGTCAATAGTATAACCTATATACCCCCTCCTTGCTTATCTTCTATAAGTCTTACCCTATGTTTTAATTTGAGACTAGAAGCTGAACTCATCTTTTTTGGGGGTGGGGGTGGGGGTGGAGGTGGGGGGGAGTTGTTCAAAGGCAAGGAATTAAAGTTAAAGAAATTACACCAGGGCCGGAACAAGCGGGGCCGGAGCGAGCTGGGCCGGCAGAGGTCCTGAGTTCAATTCCCAGCAGCTACACACATGATAGTTCATGGCCATCTATACAGCTACAGTGTACTCATACACATAAAATAAATAAAATAAATCTAGAAGAGAAAAAGAAATTACACAAGGACATTGGCTTGGCTGATTTTGAACTAATAGGGAAGGAGTTGAGTGACAAGAGACAGAAGCTGATGTCTGTGTTAACCTGGAACTTTGGGTGATTTGGTGGGATAGAGTGTTGTTTTGGGACCCATGAGACAAAGACCAGATAGGAATGTAGAAGATGCTATTTTTGTTCCCCAGGGAACTCAGGGCCCTTAAAGCTAGGATCAGGAGTTAACATATGTAACTCCTGATTGAACCAAATATTTCTGTGAGTGAAAACATGGCTCTAGTATGGTAACTGTGATTGGCTCAAAAGATTTGTCCCTTGAGTTATCAATACTAGGGGCGAATTAGGCAGAGACTTTGTGGTTCACAAAACTAAGACCCTGACAATGAGGCATATTGTTCATCTCTGGCAAGAATGTAGATACTCATTGTTAGTATAACAAAAGTTACATTTTATTATGCTGAAGATAGTCATGAAAGGTTCACATTCTAAAGTCTTAACTAAGGTCCTAAACTTATTTCCCAAGGCTGCTCACCTGTGTGACATATCTAGGCTAAAGGTCAGGTCCAGTTTATAACAAAAAGTCTTGGATTCTAGGGCCATGATGTTTGGGGAGATACTCCAGCTGCAGGGTAGATCAAAGTGGCATCTCTCCAGATGTGCAGAGCAGAGCATTGCTCTTGATCTCTGCTTAAATATTGTCCACTGGGTGTCATGGGTTCTATGACTGTGTCTGTTTATCTTGAGTGAGTGATGTCACTCTGTTCTGGTTATCAGGTGCTGCCTGTGGTGTAATGGGATTCCTGACTAAGCTATTTTTCATGTCTACAAGACAATTTTTACTATGTTCCTTCCATTCAGTTCCCTGGTCCTTCAGGCATACGCAGTGCCAATGAGGACAACATATAAGAATTATTAACAATTTCACAGCAATTTGCAAATTTGAGCCACAATAGGAAAAGGACAAAGCATGAAATAAATATTCCAATTACTAATAGAGAAGTAAATGCAGGAACATATATCTTGGGCACTAAAACATACAATTATTAAACAAAATGGTCAAAACAATGAAAATTATTACTGTGATTCCATATGATTTTCCCCAAAAGGATATTTTCTCCAGGTTTGGTATTCACCAAGTTAAAAATCACATTCAGAAATAAAAGATAATGGAATCACTTTCAAACAAAAATGTTGAAAATAGGACATAATAGGGTTGGGGCTATAGGACTCTGACCTAAGCCCATTATAGTAGAACACCATTTTAATTTCATCAGTCAAGTAGGAGCATGTGTGTCAGTCAAGATCAATAGAAATCTGTAATGTTGCATCCCCAATGGTACAATTTTCAGTCAGTCATTAACAGGTAGAAATGAACTACTTTCTGCCTTTCATTTTAGGTGGTTATTGCATATGTCCATCCTTCCATAGTGTGGGAGGTTGGGAAATTTGGCTATACATAATACAGTCATGTTTGACCTATTTAGTTTGGGGTATAGTCCAAAAAGTGAATTTGGGCATTTGAATCCCTATAGTGGCAGCACTGTATTCCAAGACAGAAAATGTTTTCATGGTGTTCTTCTATCTTTGTTTGGGTCAACAGTCCAACTCTGTCAAATCATGGGTTCACATGAGCTTGTTTTAGTTGATGTTGATGTCTCCTCAGTCAAATAACCTGGCTTCTCATTCTGGTGCCAATATGGATAGTTGAATACATTTTAATTCATAATCTAGTAGTTTTCTTGTACTGGTAACCAGACACAGGGCGATCAGTTGTCTGTATGGGAAGAAGAGTGTTGAGAAGAATTTTGTGTTTGCTTCTATCTCACAGACAAACAGAGTCTTCCATGTAGGACATCTCAAATCTTATTCTGCAGCAGTCCAGCATCCATGGTTTAACTGAAAGGGGGATGAAAATAAAAAAGGAATGGGGTGGGAGAGAAGGATGAAGCCAAGACAAAGATTCTGATCAAGGCACAAAGTTTAATATTTAGCATTGTGTTTATATAGGGAGAGCCCACAGATCCACCCTTTGTTTTAGCTGGATTGTGCTGCAAAGCAAGCTCAGCATTATTCTCTCTGTGTTCCTTGTTGTAGAGTAGAAGAATGATTTAAGTTACATTTATCTCTAGAGGAAGTTGTAGACAGCTAATGCTGCTGTGATATTTCTCTAAATATGTGTTAAATGTCATACCTATGAGTTTTTTCCTTAAACTTAGTGTTTTCGGCTTTCTCTTCATCACCATCACAGACTACAGTTCTCAAAATTGCTACAAAAATGACATTAGCATTTCTCAATTCATCACAATAGCTATACCAAACTGTTTGCCCAATAGTTTCACAATGAGCATATTGAGGATAAACTACATTTCTAGCATTTGTGAGGCTCAGGGTAAAGTGTTCATGGTCCCAGAACTCTGGTAGGAATCCATCCAAAGTGTAGGAGGGTAAGTCAACTATCTCATACTTCACTCTTGGAGTATTTGTTATTGTAGCTGGTGGTGGTAGAGTAGTTGCTTCATTCATTATTCCTGTTCTGTAGATATGTTTGTTAATGATGAGTCTGATTCTGATGACTTCAATGGTGTTGGTGATTGTGACATAAAAAATGGTGTCAAAGAGCTGAAGCTTAATTCCTGGGTCATATTAAACTTAAAGAATTCAACAGGAGAAGTTTCAAGAAGAATAACTTCGATGCCTTGGCCCAGAAGATTGATACTATGGCATTTTTCCATCTTGTGTTCTTTTTTATTTTCTTATTAAAGTGTATATGGGGAATAGGATGTAATTTGTTATGGGTCTGTCTCACTAAGTGCAATTTACCTCTTTGTTGTGGGAGTAGATAATGTCCAGTTAATACAAATGCTGAGAAAATTAATCCTGGGACTATTATTACTATAGCTATGACAGTATAAATGCAATAAATTGGATAAGATTCTAGGCACATGTTTGTAGGTTACCTAATTTTCTAGGGTTCAGATTTCCATTCTTGCATGTGGTACATATTGTATTACCTGTTCTCAGTACCCCAACTTCTGTCTCATTTAAGTCTTAAGCATTTCTGTCCCTACAAACACATTTTTGGGAAATTATTCTGTGTTGTCTGGAAACAGCTCTATGTCTGATTTAGTAGTTTCTAATGAAGAAGCTCTATTCTGGTTTAGTATTTAAGTCATAGCCTGCAATTTCAATAGCTTTTTAAAGGGGGTACCTTTGAGTTGTAGTAACTTGTTTTTTTTTATTAGATTTTTTCTTTATTTATATTTCAAATGATATCTTCTTTCCCAGTTTCCTCTCTGAAAAAAAAAAAAAACCCTGTTCCCTCCCCCCTGCCCCTGCTCAACAACCTACACTCTCCCGAATCCTGGCCCTAGCATCCCCCTACACTGGGGCATAGAACCTTCAGAGGACAAAGGGCCTCTCCTCCCACTGATGACTGACTAGGCCATCAGTCTACATATGCAGTCCCACCACGTGTACTCTTTGGTTGATGGTTTAGTCCCTGGGGCTCTGAGGGTACTAGTTAGTTCATATTGTTGTTCATCCTAAGGGGCTGCAAACCCTTCAGTTCCTTGGGTCCTTTCTCTAGCTCCTTCATAAGTGACCCTGTGCTCAGTCCAATGGATGGCTGTGAGCCTCTACTTCTGCACTAGTCGGGCACTGTCAGAACCTCTCAGGAGACAGCTATATTAGGCTGCTGTCAGCCAGCACTGGCTGGCATCCACCATAGTGTCTGGGTTTGGTGATTGATTATGGGAAGGAATCCCAGGTGGACCAGTCTCTGGATTGTCCTTCCTTCAGTCTGTGCTCCATAGTTTGTCTCTGCAACTCCTTCCATGGGTATTTTGTTCCCCCTTCTAATAAGGAACAAAGTATCCACACTTTGGTCTTCCTTCTTCTTGAGTTTCTTGTGGTTTGTGGAGTGTATTTTGGGTGTTCCAAGCTTCTGGGATAATATCCAGTAACTTGGTCTTAAGCAGTGCATTCCAACTTTCTGTATTACCAGCTGCAGTTGGGTTATATGCTAGATGGAAGTCCCATTGTAAGTTCATAGTCTAGGACCACCTCTGGACTTTAGATCCTGTAAAGTGGTTCTTTGATCTGACTCAATATCCAATACCAGAGTGTGATTGCCAACTGGTCTATGACTTTCTTTAGCTAACCCAAGCTCTGTGCTTAAATCTATAGGGCATATAGGCCTCTGTGAGTATTCAAGGGTTCAATGAAACCTATTTGTAATTTATAATTAAATTGTTTAAGAGATCATGTTATAGATGGTATTTGATGTTTGAATCTAGTCTTAAGGGCTGGACAAAGATGACCTGTAAACAAAGGCCTGTTTATAGGCCCACCAGGATACCCTAATATTCCTTTTATCAAAGCATTAGAACAAAGCATGTGTGTCTATATGCTCCAAACCTAGGATTTCTTCCTCATATTATTATATTTCTTCCCTAACAAAATTATGATAACATTCTCAGGTTTCTTAATTTTGCAGTATGAGATCCTTTTCAAAATTATTCCTATATGGTTTTACTGATTTAATTTGGTTCCCTATTTTCCTCATTTTTCAGTGTTTTGTATAAACTTTCAAGTTTATCAGTTGTGTGATCTATCATCCTTGCTGATTTATTCTGAATTTGTTGCCTAGAAAATTTTAATATTGTAGTCTCAAGTGAACATGATGCCAATTTTTCTGCTGTTTCATTATTTTTACATGTCTTGTCTGTCTTGCTTGTATGGGTATTTACATAGGCTACCTAAATTTTGACATCTTTGCTAGGTGTTTGGATTTCTATCCATACCTCCCTTGGCCAAATGTCTTTGCCAGCTAGTAGTTTTCCACTTTGATGACCATTTAACTATACAATTACAGGCATACCACACATCAGAGAAGATATAGATTTTTTTCCTTCCTCTTAGTTGTTTGTATGATAGCCAAGAGTCCTGCTTGTACTTCAATATGCTGTGCTGATTTGGTAGTTCCTTTCTCAGTAATAGAAATTCTATCCTCAAGTCTATAGGCTACACCTTTCCATTTAGTTTTGGATCTATCAGTGGATAATTAGATATCGGTAAATCATGCATTAGCCCAATACTGTGACCATTTTGTGACCCACAGCTCAATAGTTACCTCTTGTCTGGTAGTGACAAGTAATTTAGAGATGGGGATTATAGGCAACTGAGATATTTTCTTAGTGCAGAGAGGCATAAACTCCTTTGCTAGTATATCCTGGTCACCATGGAATTCATTTTCCTTCCATGGCTAACCCTGAAAAAGACTGTCTTTTTTCCAGTTTATTGTTGGAATGGGACAGTGGTTGGCAATGGCTGAGTATAGGGTTTTGTATCCCTCAAAAATATCTGGATTTGTTTCTCAATGAGAGAATATTTATTCTCTTTGTATGCAACATGCTTGTAACAGAAACCAACAGGCAAATGGTGGTGGACTCCCTTCTACTTTATGAAGAGCCCACAGTTGCAATATTTTACAATAAATATGATATCTGTAATTAAGCTAGCATCTGGTTTGATATTAGTGAGGGTTGCATGCTCAGAGATGAGGTTACAGGCTGTCTCAAAAGCTTCTCCTTTTTCCTGTTCCCATTAGAATTCATCTGCCTTTTTAGTAACCCTATAGAAGAGTTTTATAATAATCTGCAAGTATGGTACATGGTTCCTCCAGTATGCAAACATACCAATTATGTGTTACATATGAGTTTTGTCCCAGAGTGAAGGAATATTTAAAATCCTGTGCAACACACCATCTGGGACATTGGGTCTTTCATATGTCCTTTACATACCTCTAATGTTTTGAGGCATCCAGCCCATTCACCTTGTCTTTATTAATGGTCCACCATCATGTACCAGGGTATTATTATGTCCCTTTAGTTTTAAACAGTGTCCTATTGTTTCTTGCAATGAAAATATCATCTATGTATCTTGAAAGGAGGCAGTCTGATTTATATGCTTTTTCAGTGACCATCTTAATGTCACATAGGCAATGGTTGAGCTATTCCTATATCCTTGATGCATTCTTTTCAATTCTAATTATTATATTATTCCAGATAAAGGCAGCAATGTCTCTAGAGCTGACATGGAGTAGTATGCCAAAAAACATGTCTGATAAGTCTATGATGCCAAATAATTTGGGGTTGTAATTTCTAATCTTTAAGAATATATTTTCTACGTCAAGTAAATTTGTTATCATTTATGGAGAAAACTAGTTAATGTGCTTATGAATCTCCATTGACCATATGACTTCTGTACTTTACTAAACAGGACTATTGAAGTTGAAGGGTTGTACTGGTCCAATAATATCTTCCTTCAATAATATATTTACAGCATCAGTGATGGTTCATCACTTCCCTTGATAGGATATAGCTTGGTAAATCCCCTAATTTGAGAGAGTTCTATAGGAGGAATTTGTATTTGGGTGATGTTGAAGCCCAAGGGTTTGAGTTTTTAATGTAATACCACTGAAGAAATAATGTGGATATAGTGTTCATTCCCAGTGCACACTTAGATGGCCATATAATATTGTGGGAATATTTAGAGACATGTTATAGACTAAATAATTCTATTCCTACTTTAAATGGCTTTCCCACTACTCCTTCAATCATTACCTAATTTGGGAGCCTTGGTAGGTGTGCCTAGAAGTTGCAAATTGTCACCTCACTTCTTATATTAGCCAACTTATCTGTTGGTCCATTTTTCTGATCTTTACTGGGATTTATAGGAAAGGTCCTCCCTTGATTCTGTGGTTATTGATTTTGTAGTTGTTGATTCCATACATTCTTTGGTATGCCTATGAATCAGTTTCTGAATCCTCTTTCTTCAGGCTGACTTATGGGTATCTGATCTCATTTTCTAAATAGTCTTATATCCCTGATTTTCAAAAGAATGAAGAGCTGGACTGCAAGATGGTCTTGCCCTGTCTTTACCTTTTAGGTGAGCTTTTTTGTGTTGTGGGTTTCATTCGATTTTGTACATTAGAGTAGAGGGATGCTGTCTGTTTTTCTTTTCTTTTTATTAGATATGTTCTTTATTTACGTTTCAAATGATATCCCCTCTCCCGGTTTCCCCTCCAAATATCCCCCTATTCTCTCCCCGTCCCCCTGCTCACCAACCCACTCTCTCCTACTTCCTGAGCCTGGCAGGATCCTGATATAGCTGTCTCCTGAGAGGCTCTGACAGTGACCGACTAAAATACAAGTAGAGGCTCACAGCCATCCATTGGACTGAGCACAGGGTCCCCAATGAAGGGGCTAGAGAAAGGACCCAAGGAGCTGAAGGGGTTTATAGCCCTATAGGAGGAACAACAATGCGAACTAACCAGTACACTCAGAGCTCCCAGGGACTAAACCACAACCAAAGAGCAATGCTGTATTATTTGTCTCTAGTTCTCTAGTCTGTTTGAAGAAGTTGCTAGCTTCTCCAACAGTTTGTCAATTGGCCAGAGTTTACGCCAATGTCATTCTCATTTGTGTGTGTGTGGAGAACCATTAAGTAGAATTTTCTTCATCCTAGAGATCAGTGGTGGCACCAGTGGTGTTGAGCTATGAAGGTAAAGTAAGTAAAGTATATCCAACTTCCAAGTCAGTTCAGTTTCTTCTTTCATGTTTTTCCATTGTCCTCTGCCTCTAATTGAGTTAGATCAAGTGTGGAGAAAGTCTGCTTCTACATAGCTGTTACCCAATCCAATAAAAGGTAGGTTTCCTCTTTGGCTCTAAAATTTGTTCCATACCTTTAAATATGTGGGGATTTTCCAGAATATCTTTGACACCCTTCTTTTCTTTCCAGGCTAATATTCCTTACCTGCTCCCCTTTCCTGTATGCAGGCTACATAAGAATACTTATCTCCTCTTTGTGCAGAATCTTGTCTTATTTGCTGCAGTTCTGTCCTCATAAGTGGACTGAATTCTACTTTAGTGGTCATATGAGTATGATTGGTTAGATGGCTAGGAGTTACCTTGAACTTACTAGTAGTTCCTGGAGAAAGATCTTGGTGTCATTGAGAATCTGACTTATCTCTATCAGCTGCCTCCTAATCCTCTTTGAATAGATTGTTTCTCCATTTTTCTTTCTGCTAAGTTGCTCTCTAGCTATTTACCTTTCCTTTTACTGGAGTCAGTGTCTTTAGTTATTTTTCAGTAAGAACCCCGGGACCTCTAATGGGTTTGGTCTGTCTGGCAAGAGCTCAACAACCACTAGGGTGGACAATGGAACCTTAGGTTCTTTCTTTAGCTTAGGTAACTTTTGCTCTAGCAAGAGACATCTTCCCTCAGGACTGTTCTCATCCTTTACATTCATTTTCTTAATTCATCTTATTAGCCTCTCTATTTTGTCAACTTGTTAGCCAAATAATAGATGAATTTGGTTTCTCTTTTTCTGAAGTACCAATTAAGCTTTCTGGTAGAGTAGCCCTGATTTACTAGCTTTTCAGATTTAAGATCTACTCTTATTATTCTCTTGGCTATCCAGTTCTTCATGTACATAAGCAAACTGATCAGTCTATGCAATGTTAAGGCCAGAAGCCTGTGCCTTTGTGGAGAGAAATCGTGCAGTCAAGAATTCACCCTTCTAGTGGTGAGTCTGGGGATGCCCTTGCAATACTAAGAAGTCACCTTAATGTCACTTTTCTAAGGATCTTGTAAAAGATGCAACTGCCCTGGGTGAGAAGGTAGATACTCATAACTAGTATAATAAAAGCTATATTTTATTACTCTAAGGGTCATCATACAAGATTCACATTCCAAATTCCTATCCATGGACTGAATCTTGTTTCCCTGAGATTGCTCACATGTGTGACCATACGTTAATTGAAGGTAGAGTTTAGCCTGCAGCAGAAGTCTCTGAGTTGAGGGTCAAGATCCTGGGAGAAACTGTCCAGTTGCAGCGCAGATGTGGGGCCTCTCCATATGTGCAAACCAAAGCATTGTTCTTGGTCTCTGCTTATATACTGTCTAGTGGGTATCAGAAAGTTCTAAAACTGTGTCTGTTTCTTGAGTGAGTGATGTCACTGGGTCTGGTTATCAGGTGTATCCTTAAGTGTAGTGCAGATCCTGACTAAGCTATTTTTTACATTTCTAAAGGACCCCCCCCCCCAATTCTCATTATACTGTTCTTGTTTACTCATGATCCTAAGTTAGAAACAAAAGCAGGCCTACCATCCTGCTGTTTCAGAGCTGAGGGCACCAGTGGCTATGGCTATATTTGCAATGTCCCGCTACCTTGTTCTTCTGCACATGAACACACAGCAATGCTTTCATTAGAGACCAGTGTCTTGATCTTGGAGTTTCTTACCTCTAGGACCATGAGAAAGAAAAGAGTATTCATTAATCTGTTATAGTAGTACAAAGTAGACTTGAAGGCCTTGTAGTATGTTCATGTGGCAGAAGAACAAGATAGCAAAACTGTCTTCTATAAGTAACTGAACCTGAATAAAGTGGGAGGAGTCTTCATGCATAACATCTCCTAAGGACTCCATTTGTCAGTACTATCAGATTGCAAACTCCTGAATTTTGGGCTGGACATTCTCAAACACAAACACTTGTCTTTGTGTTTGGTGCTCTTACCTCTGAAACAGGAGGATGACAAGCCTCTCTCTCACAACTTACCCAGTGACTCTTCACAATTTTGTATGTTACTTACCATAAGATAATAAGCACAGTCTTATAATCTGAAATCAATTATTTTTATCTCACAGTATCCACAGTATCCATATGTTCTCGCAGTGCCCTTCCACAGGAGGACATCTCTACTGTATATATGCCAAGAGGATATCTAATCCCTGAGAACTGGTAGCTATAAATTCTTATTCTCAGTAAATAATTTGTATTTATAACTAAGACCGTCCTTGGTGACCTTGACCCTGAGTTCTTTCTCCCATACCGTAACTAGGCATTTGTGTAATGTCCAGGTAGCTAATGATAACATTTAGACCCAGTTCACCCTTGTGTCAAGAACATTTTTCCAGCTGTCTTTTGGAATTTCAATTATTTTTCTTAATTTAGAGTCCTTAGCTTTCATTATTTGAGTTTCTTTCTACTGATTATATTTCATATAGTGCTCATGATGACACATAGTTATCAGGGTATCCAACACTTAAAGTAAAAACCAATGAATATAGTTAATGTAGATATGTTCTTCTGAGATTTTAATATATTCCATGAACCCTACGCTGTAGGCATAATGTTATTGCCTTCACTGTGCAGGAGAATTTACTGACCTCAGAGGAGTTACATTATTTGAATGAAAACACAACTTACAAATGACACAGTATAAATATTCCCCTACCAACCCCTTTGTGTGTGTGCACATCCATTTCTTTTTCTTTGAGTAAAAGTCAAACAGGAATTTTTACAACTGTGAATATTCAGTAGCTGTGATAGTTTTTGTCAATTTGATTCAAGCTAGAATTTTATGGGAAGAGGGACTCTATCTGAGAAGATGCCTTTATCAGATAGCTCTATAGGTAACTCTACCAGAAACCTTAATTGGTGCTTCAGAAATAGAGAATCTGAATTTCTCTGTCATTTATCTAACAAGTTTCCAAAATGCAGAGGCTAAAAAGAGGAATTAAGAAGATGAATGAAAAAGGATTAGAACATTGCCAATGAGAGATGAGAAAAAACAAGTCTCTTGGTAGAGCAAAAGTTATCTAGGTTCAAGAGGGAACCTAAGGTCTGTAGGCAAGGTCAACCTGGACATAATTTCCAAATTAATGATTAACATTTGAACTTCATGTGACATTCATGATTGTGGTGGTTTGAATACAATGGCCCCTATAGGTTCCTATAGTTGAGTGCTTGGTGACTAGTGAGTAATCCTACACTTGAGAGGGATTTAGTAGGTGTGGCCTTGTTGGCAGAAGGGTGTCATTGGGGGTGTGCTATGGTGTTTCAGATGCTGAAGTCAGGCCCAGTGTTTCTTTCTTCCTATTGCCTGTGGTTCCAGAAATAGAACTTTCAGCTCCTTCTTGAACCATGTCTGCCTGCATGCCTCCATGTCATGCTGATAATGGATTAAATCTCTAAAACTATAAACCAGCCCCAATTAAATGTTTTTGTTTTTAAGAGTTTCTGTGGTCATGGTGTATCTTCACAGCAATAGAACATTGACTAAGATGATATATATATGTATGAAAGAAAACTTTCTTTCTTAAAGAAGCCCAGGAAAGTATCAGCTTGTCCCAAGAGTTCATGTTTCACCCAGAGCCTAAAAATCACCACAATATAGAAATGTAGTGACACTGTCTGGAGTGTTTATCTTATTTGTCATGAACATTTGTACTTAAAAGACAGACTAAAAGCAGATGAGCTGGAGTTAGGAGAGAAGGTGAATTAAATTTGGGTCTTATTTACATTTTATAAATCCAAATGATCATTCATTAAATTTAAAATAGAGATTCTAATGCTAGAATTTCATGAGTGAATATTCATTTCATATCTTACTTTTCTGAGCAAATTGAGACTCACTAGAAATTTCCATGTATGACCATGTAATATTTATGTTATTATTATTAGAATAACATTTTCAAAAGACTCTAAGTATGAATTGTCCCAATTATTCTTGTTAAACATTTTTTTCTGGTGGTCCCAAATATACTTACGAAGAAATGTAAACATTTCTGCACACAATGTGTATCTGTGTTTTTGCTATATCCATTGATGAAATTAGAACACCTAAGGCAAAGGAGTTTAGGACTAGACTGAATATTTCTGAGTCTTTGAATATTATCACATACCTCTTCCATATTGAGTGACAGCAGCTGTTTCACGCAGTTCTCATCATCTGCCCAGGAATGAGCACCTGAACATTTATAAATAGAAAGACTTCACGCGACCCATCACAGCCCTCATCCGTTATATAAATAAGCAGAGACCTAGAGAGGTGATGTGACTTTCCCAAGATCATTCACTTGTTTCACAGCAGAATTGAACTTAAGCCTTAGTTTTCTTAGGGCACAACCTTACCATTACTATCTATTAGAGTGCATGGGTTATAAGGAGGCTTTGCCTACAGTATCCCTAAGGCCTTCTAATGCATTTATATGTGCATTTATGTTATTACTAATAACTTCTTATAGGTATGGCATCACTTTTTACATAAGCAGAAATGAACAGCATCCTCAGTACTCTGGGAAATACTACTGAACAACGAGAAGACTTTCTCATTTTTTTCAATATAATGTTTTTATTAATTCTTTGAGAATTTCATACAATGTCATTTGGTTATATTCACCACTAAGTACTCCCCCCAAACCTTTCAGTTCTACCTTCTACCCCTACCCAAAATTGTTCCCTCCCTTTTTTTGTAGTTTTTTAAAACAACCTACCTAGTCCAACTCATGACGCCCATACATTTTTGGGTATAGAGCCACCTACTGGATCATTGTCAACCTACCAGGGGCCACATTCTTAAAGAAAATTGACTATCCTTTTTCCAGTGTCTGTCAACTGTCCATAGTTCCTTAGTTAGGAGTGAGGCTTTTTTGTCCATTCTTACAAAACTCAATTATTTCCAAAAGTATGGCTCAATCCCTTTAGTAGTGATACATGGATGAGCACAACGATTGTATGGGGTGATTGTACAGTTTTGGCATAATAATCCCTGTAAACTAGCCACAGCAGTACTAGAATGTTGTTAGGCTTGATCCAGGGAATGTCTTGTGCAGGCCACCAACATTGCTGTGAGCTTATGAGTCCAGTGATCATGTCATGTCCAGAGACAGCATTGCAGTCATTTCCTCCCTAGCCCCTATCTCTTCAGGCACTTCAACCCCCTCTTCTGAGATTGTTACTGACAGCTGTGAAAGCTGACATAGACTTTCCATTTGCAGATGGCCATTCCACCAACACTGGCTCAGTGCTTTGCTCAGTCATAATTTTCTGCATTAGCTACCACCTACTGTACAAAGAAACTCCTCCCATGAGATCGAGAAATGCACTAGGGTATGGGTAGAGATGTACGTACTTAAAGAACAGTTTTGATACTATGTACATTTAGTAAAATTACTGCAGTGCTATTAATCTTACTCTGTATAAAATGCTGAATTCACTGTCATCTATTTCAGGGTAGGAACACATTGTAAATAGCAAAAAATACATTTCTTACCTAGTTTGCTCTATTTTATTTCAGTGTAACTGCTCTAATGTCTTTAATTAACAGTTTTCCATAGTTTATCTTTCTCATTAAATATTCCTGATATAGATCAAACCATGGAACTGCCTAAAATAAATGCAGACACAATAGTTCTCATGATTGTATTATTTGTGCCATTTAATACACTCTTCTTTTTATCTTGGTCACTATACAGATAACTAATTACTTTAGCAGTTAATGTGCATTTAGTTCCCACTGGCTAGGTATTTTACGGAGATTATGACACCAACATTGTACAAACACCATATACAATGGTTGTGCTTATACAATATCATTGGTAAAGGAACATATGACTTTTTTAAAAAATGTTTTTGAAAAAGTTGAGAATGTTTTAATGAGCAATTTCTCACCTATAGATAATGAACAAGAATGTGGAGGCTTGTTATTCTTTCTGTAATCTGAGCCTTAACAGTTCCCTGATACAACACTTTTTTTTGGATATTCTTTTTTGAGTTTTAAAATTTGGTTTTATTTACATTCATAAGGAATAAAATCAGTTTTATGCAAGTAAGTTCAACTTCTTAATAAAAACTACTATATAGTAAAATTTAAATAAGTATCATTAATATTTCTCATTGTGAGGCCATTGTTTACTGTGACCTCTTGTTCCATACTGAAAGGCCCTGAATCATTCTCTTGGTATTAATTGAAGTAAATATGCCTCAGTACATCAGCTTGTTTTATGCACTGCACTTGAACATACTGCTCTTTGGGAGACTAAGACAGAGGGTTCCAGAAGTTGGTGGTTTGGACCATTTTTTATTATTATCTTTAATCTTTCCTCACAGTCCAGTTGCTATCACCCTCCCTTTGAACCCTCCAACAGTCCCCCATCCCATTCCTCCTCCCCTGTCTCAAAGAAGATGTTCTCATGCTCTCATAGACCTCTATACTCTCCAGACCTCCCCACTCCCTGGGGCCCCCGAGTCTCTCAAGGGCTGAGTGAGTCTTCTCTCACTGAGGCCAGATCAGGTAGTCCTCTGCTGTATATGTGTGAAAATGAATGTGCTTCACATTAGAAGAAATGGAAAGTGCTTATCAGGGTACAAATCATGTGCTTGTGAAATGCTAACTGCTTTATGAAGTATGCAATTACATTTATAAAAAAGCTCATTTTGTGTTATTTTTACAAAAATATTATTAAACTATTTTAAATACAGGGGATGTGAGCTATGACAATAAAATATAGTGTTCTTAATTTTCTACAATGTAGTCATGGATCCTGCACTGGATGAAAGCCAGTTCTTTTTTCAGTTGAGAATAAAGCAAGTAGACTTTTAAGCTTCGTAGAGCCAAGAGTTACATCATGAACACAGAGGCTACTTATCGCCAAAATGAACATGGACATGGTTGAAAAGAGAAAAAGTTGTTCTAGTACTTTCTAGCCTGAAAAAGAAATGGGATAAAACAACAAGTTTAAAATGAGTTACTCATTACTTGGTATGTCAGAAACAAAAAACCAGCTCCTACATTTTAGGAGTCTACTCTTTACCAGAATGAATAGATTCATGAATAATGAAAGTATAGTACATATCTTTGAGTGGTAAGGACAGTGTCATATGATGCTCCCATCTGAACTTTTTATCCTTTTCATGGTCACACTTCCCTAACTATGAAGTTGGGGTAACATAAGGGTACCCTTTCTGATTATTAAGTTGTATCTGAGTTTCTGTTTGCGTGCCTATTCTGTTTTCATCTCTGTGTCTCAACAAAGGCATTTTCTCTTTATGACTTCCCTTTTGAAAGAGTGAGGGTAGCCTTGTAAATGGAACACACAGTCTGATCAGAAATCTTTTTGTAGCCTGTCTAACTTGCCTGTAAATCACATCTGTGGCAATTATTAATCCAAAAGTCTGCTTCAGACATTTTAGGATGAATTTCTTTTTGTCCTCCTCCTTGTGCTCCTCCTTATCTTCCTCCTCCTCTGTTGTTCAGTTTTCTTTTCTTTTTCTCTCTTTTGGCATTACAGCCTAACATTAATATAGATCCAGCTGGTTATAGTTTTTAACTTAGGAGTTGAGAACAGGAAAACTTTGGCTAAATATAACCATAGTCAAGATTGTCAGACAGCTGTGTTTAAATGATAGCTTCAACTCTTCATTTTTTCCTAAGACCTATGATATTTTGGATTGCTTTATATAAAACATGTGTGTGTGTGTGTGTGTGTGTGTGTGTGTGTGTGTGTGCATATTTAAGAGGAACTGGCACTTGGTAAATAATAATCTGAGTTACCAATAGTTATTTGTTCTGTATTCAATGTTTGGTTTTGAGTGACTCTTTTACTTGCTTATTAAACAAAAGAAATATCATTTACATTTGGATGTTTACTCTTTTCAGTTAAACAAGGAAATTGGTTGTCATTATTGACCATAGAAGAATTAGATGGAAAACTTCTTATGTCATTTTTCTAAAGCATGAATGACACTTCAACTTTCTAGTTATATTGTCTTTGCACTGCAAGCTGTGTATGAATTTTAGTGATGAGTTTTTGTAATGGTGCTATTTTTTTAACAAACTAATTTGCCCAATGTATTTCACACTGTGCTTTAGAATTTGATTTACTTCTCTTCTCCCCTACGTGGAACATCAATGACACGTTATAAAACACAGGAGAAGAATTCTCCTAAGGCAATGGGATGTGATTTCATGCTAAAATAAGAAACAAGACTTTAAACCTCCATTTAGTGAAGTCTTTCCTTTGCTGCCTCTTAGAAGGGACTGTGATCACTGACCTAAGCCTGAGTACCCTCTGTGACATCTTAAACTTTTTTAGTCTAGTCTAGGTCTTATATTAGACACTCCCATTGTTAATACCTCTCAAGGATTTTTTGTCCTCTGCTTTTTTCTATTTTTAATCTTTTCTTCCAGAGCTTTCCCCTCGCTTCTATAGATGGTAAGCTGTAGCCCTGACCTAAATTCTAGCTTTACATATGCAGATGTTGCTAAACATATTTTTGTTGGGTGCTGTGAAGTTAGAAAAGCTCCAAACTTAATACTTGATGTTTTATTTTTTATGATTATATACATTGCTAAAGAAAAGGAAAAAGCTCCAGGATGCCTTCTCAAATAAGCATTCTTACTTTATGAATGCCTGTGTAGGAAGCTAGTTCATATGACATTTTAAGCTGAATCGTATATGCTCTGCACTTTTAAACTTGTAAGGCTGTACATACATCAGTGCATTGTCGTGTTTTCACTGAAAATGTTTTAAAGATTACTTTGTGTGTATGTGTGCGTGTGTGTGTGTGTGTGTGCGTGCGTGCGTGCGTGTGTGTGTGTGTGTGTGTGTGTGTGTGTGTGCGTGTGTGTGTGTGTAAGTAGCATATGTGCATGTTGCAGCAAATGGGTGGAGGTCAGAGGAAGGAGAGCTTTGATTGTGATTTCTTTCCTTTTACCACTTGGATCCTGCAGATTATACTGAGTTCATCAGGCTTAGAGAGAGGCACCTTCCTAAACTGAGCCATCTCACAAGTTCTTCCCCCAATTTTCTATCATTTTTTTCATGAATGAAGCACAAATCATCCTAACTTTGTAAAGTGTATATACATACATATATATATATATGTGTGTGTGTGTGTGTATACATGTATATGTGTGTGTGTGTGTGTACGTATATATATGTACACACACACACACACAAAATTGATGTTGTTGTTCTACAAATCTTCAGAACCTTTACATCCTGCAAACCAGAGCCTCCATATACTCTGGACATAACACTAATGACCTCTATTCTTTCTATTTCTAGAAGCTCTACTACTTGTATACCTCATCTATATGGAAAAGTAAGTCTGTTTCATTTTATACCTGTCTTATTTTATTTAGTGCACTGACCTCAGTGTTTCTTGTTGTAACATACTTCAGGGTTTCCTTCCTTCTTTTAATGATAACACAACATTTCAGTATACATTTGTGTGTGTGCATATGTGTGTTTGTGTTTGTGTGTGTGTGTGTGTGTGTGTGTGTGTGTGATTTTTCTTACTCATTCACCAATTGATGGCCTTTGAAGTTGCTTCTATCTCATGTCTATTAATGAATAATGCAATAAGAAATCTGGGGATTTAGGTATCTTATTGTGAACTTGATTTCAATTCTCAAAAGCATATGTCTAAAGCAGAATTGCTCATTTCATACATCTATTTTTATTTCATTTCGAGGGACTTTTCTACCATGTTAATTAGAGGCAGCACTATTTCAGCCTCAAAAGGACTGCATAGGTGTTTCATTTTGTCTATATCTCTCCTGTCAACTGTTTTCTTTTCTGATACACCAGAATAATATATTTTATGGGTGTGGTATGATATTTTAGTTTTGCACATGGAAAATGAAGTAATCATACACCTTCCATGTTATTAAATAGTTACAATTTGCCTGGAGCGAAGAGTTAGACATCCTTTCTTCCAGCTCTTCTGAACTGCACATTATTGTTATCTGTGCTAACCTTACTGAATCAAGGAAAGTCAGAAATTATTTTACCTACCTAATTACAAATTTATGGCTCATTGAATTTTACAATTCTTAGTCCCTGCTCTATTCAGCCTCTGGGATTTAGCCTCCTACTTTCAAAGTTTTTGGAATCAGCATTTCTGGTTTCTGTAGAAGGGGAAATTACACCAAATATATGTGTCTTTTGGGATGTAGCTTAGCTTACTTAACCTGATGATCACTGACTTCAGCCACATTATCGTAGACAACAAGATTTCATTCTTTTTATGGCTGAATAGAATTAATCATGTCTTTGTTATGTGAGTCATACATGCTTGATTTTGTCAGAAGACCATACACTGCCATTTGTTTTCATTCATTTCCTGATTTATTTTTGCATTTGTTTTCCTTGTCCTTGTTAAGAATAAAACTAAACATGGTAGTCTACTTGATGGGCCAGAAGTATAGATATGGAATGGGTAAATGGAGTAAAAAGATGATTTCCCAAATGCACCAAAGAGAAATCTGACAAGCACTAGGATTGGAAAAAAGAATGCAAGATTAATAGAGATGAAACTTCATTGAATCTGAGTTTCAGAGACAGACTTCTATGAAAAGAAGCTAATTGATTTGCTGTCTGAAAGATGTATACAGGTAGAAAAGGTTAGGCAGTCATGAAGAAAGATATGGAGGCTGATAGAGAGTACAGCATGGCCTAGAGAGTTCATATAGTTCATATGGCTCTCTAAGGGTCTGGGTAAAGAGAGGCTGTAGAAGAAGGCAGTGGAGTAAAAGAGGATGGGTAGTTTCACTACAATACGAAGAGCATTTGTTAGATTTTTTTTTTTGGTGTGGCATAGAGGAGTAAATCTTCATTTTAACATGTTTTGCTTTTAATAAAAATGAATTATTGAAACATTAAGTAGGGAGGAAGAAGTAGCAAGCAGACAAGGCTGGCAGGTATGTAATAGATGGCAAAATAAATATACCTTTAAGATTTAAGAATGAGATTTATACAAAATAATTGAATAGTGTGTGGTGGGGAGGGATGCCACCTACTTTCAGTTGAAACCTTTTTCTATACCCACAAACACGGTAGTATTCTTCTTTGCTGAGTCTGGGCAGCTCTATAAGAGATGTGGGTTTGGAGGCAAAATGATAAATTCAATCTGCTGGACTTGAATTTCCTTGAGGGCATTCTGTCTGGACACTGAAAAGAGCTGTTGGATGTACTTGTCTAGAATCAGAAGAAAGGTCTTGACTGATGGTAATGATGTAGGAAGAGTAGATCATCCAAGGACCCTTTGCATTAGGAATTAATGGGGAGATCACTAAGGCAAAGCATGCAGACTCAGGCAGAGATGTGACTTTGAGAATTTTAACAGTGCAGCCAAAGTATACTTAGAAGCAGCCAAGGGCAATGAACTGATTCATCCCCCTCCTCTGCTTCTTCCTCTTCTTCCTCCTCATCCTCTACTTTCTATTTCTCTTTTATCATTTTTATTGTTAAAACTAACTTAACTGTTAAATTCCTTTCCCCAGAGACACTCGATGGCTCTGTGTCTCCTTCTGAGGTCTAGTGGTCCAATTCATGCTTGCTTTCCATATAAGAGGAGATTTAGGAAGTCTATGCTCTATTGTTTTGTGAATTACAGGAAATAGCTCACAGGGTTGACTAGAAAAATGAGTCTCTAAATCATTAATTCATAATTTAGCTAAGCATCTTTCATCTTCTATTAATGTGAAAATCTTACTGGCATTGGAATTTTTAAATTATTCATTTTATATCTTGAGATTATAATATATTTACATGATTTCTCTCTTTTTTTCTTCTCCCAAACACTCCCACATTCTCATTCTCTTTTCAATTCATGGCCACATTTTCATGAATGGTTGTTAAATACATGTCTCTATGTGTATGAATATATACATACATATTGTATTCCTAAATATATAAATACAATCTGATCAGTCTGTATAATTTTACTTGTATGTATGTTAGGATTTTGTAATTATTAACCATCTATTTTTATGTTAATATAATGTGCTTACCAGGTACTTCCTGAGTATCCCATACTTGATATTTATTTTTCTATGTTTTCTTTATTATAGAAAACAGGAGAAAGGATAAATTCAGCATGTGAACCACGAAGTTATTAATCTTTTTTTGTGTTACTTTCTCCCCAGGCATTTGTATTTTAATTAAAAGATAAATTCTTTTTAAATCAAAAAAAAAGAGATGTTAGAATATAAACTATAGTAACAAAATCTTTTTAGAATCAATCCAGGCCTTCAGTTATCACCCATTCCACTAATAGTCTTGAGCAATTTTCAAGTAAAAACTAAACTGTAGAAACTGCTTGTGGGAAATGTACAGATAAAATGTGGGCATTGTCATTCATGTTTTCTATTTTCCCTAAACAAATGTCTGTATTTCTTTTTCTATTCTTCTAGAGTGATCTCCCACAGTGTTCTAACAGAACTGTTGTGTGTTTCAAGGACATATTTTTAGGACAATTTTAAATCTCCAAGTTTTCAGACAAAGGAAATTAAAATATTAAGAATAAAACCCAAATTTCCCTTGAGGTCTCACTTCTGCCCGCTGGGTCTCACCTTGGTTCTCCTTGTGTCTTCTAACCTCAATTACACTTCATTAAGACAATTGCCTATTCAACCACCCTCTCTGAATTGTTAAAGCTCTCCTTGAAATGCTTTCTGGAGATCCAGTAAATGCTTTGTGTTGCTGCTTAGCTTTTTTGCCATCTGTGCAATCATCTTGACATCCATTGACAGAGAAAGGAAAAAATTCAAGGCCATACAGGAGTGAAGGAAGTCAACAGAAATGAACTGTTCCTCAGTGGTGTGGGATGGATCCAATGATAACTAGAAATCGGGCTTCTATTTTTATTTTGGAAATTTCTTCAGTCGTTAAAATTACCAAGTAATTATTGCCTGATAAAATACTCCATAAACCCATAGCCACAATTGAATGCATTTCATGGGTTCAATATGAAAACTAACAATCAACTCTGAAAAAAAATCACATTGAGGTGAATGTCAGGAGGCAGGTGTTAAACTCATATTAATCTAAGTGGTCATATGAGAAATGTTACATTTTACCACCATGACAGTTTGGTGCCCAAGCATCAAGTTTCCTGCATCTTTGCATTTGCCTGAATTCTTCTCTCTCATAAGATAATCTTTATACATATTAATTATTTTGGCACTGTACCCTGCAATGAGTGCTATTTTAAACCTGAGGATGAGCTATATAAATCCCAACACTTAGGAAATCGAAGCCAAATGGAGTATTTGAGGAGTTCCAGGCCAGTCTACTTTACATTAAAGATCTATTTCAAAGAATATGAGTTACATAAAGCTGTACCAGGATGGGCCCTCTCTACAAAATGTGGATGATTTTAAAAGATAGTGATCTTGTGAGAATTAACATATGCTAAACAAAAAGAATATCTAAAATTTATTTCTACTTATTATTAATGATGTTGATACATATGGGAATAAGCCTGTGGGGCTAAAAAAGACAAGGTAGAGATGTTGACTTTAAATTCATTGAATTTCTTTAGTAAAAATGTAAATAGCATCCAGACTTACTTGAGGGATTGTTTGTGCAACAATAAATTAAGATTCAACATTGTACTTTATGAATATTAGTAATGCATAGAATTCTTTGAATAAGTGCAAGGTTTATTATTAAAGTTGCAGTTTGGGATCCTTAGGATAAAGGACAAGGTGATGAGTCTCTCTGTGTCCTTACTTTACCCCATGGAGAAATCACTGCATGAATGCTCTTGTCAGCTCAAAGGCCAGGAAAGTCACCATGACCCATTTGGGATGTGTACACCAGCTGGTGCATGATTTAATATGAGGCATCATAGTTATACAATTTCTGAGGACCCAAAATCAGTCCTGTATGGTAGCAATTCTGTAATGACCATTACAAACTGAATTTGGAGCTAATCTTGTTTATACGTTCAAAGATTTGGGCCACAGAATAAGGCATTGCTTCACAATAATGCTTACAGACAATCCTTTATGAGAATTTAGCATGCATTTCAAAACAAGTCCAGTTTTCTGAGCCATGACCATCACTTGCACATAAGATCTTAAGTGAAAGGTTGGATGCAGAAGGAACACAGCCTGAAGTAAAGTTTTGCATTCCATTCTCGAATCTACCCGCAATAGTCTGTTACATGTTCTCAGTGTATGACATATCTATCCCCTGAACTCGTTAGTGGAAGATGTGACACAGATAATTTTCCTAGCTAGATGTCACATACTTAAAGAGGAAGATAAATATAGAAAATCAAACTTATAATTTATAGTTCTTACCCAAGCAGAGATGATGAGAGTGGAGTTTAGTTACGTGATTAATACAATCCACCCAGGTGAACAGCATCTTGTGAACTAGAAGGAAGTCATTAATGATGATAAAATTGAACAATCAATTATAAGAGTACAATTCAACCTTTCCTTCTAGTAATTTGAGAATGCTTACAATACATCTTTGGCTCTTTTTTTTTTTTTTAAACAAATGGGACCTCATATCACTTAAATAAGAGTAGGAACAATTTTTTTTTTTTTTTTTTTTTTTTTTTTGGTTTTTCGAGATAGGGTTTCTCTGTGCACAAGAGTGTCCTGGAACTCACTCTGTAGACCAGGCTGGCCTCAAACTCAGAAATCCGCCTGCCTCTGCCTCCCAAGTGCTGGGATTAAAGGTGTGCGCCACCACGGCCTGGCCAGAGCTGGAACAATCTTATTAAAGGAAAACATTATAATCTTCATTTCATATGTAGAATTTAGCTAAAAGTATACATATAAGAAGAGAAACTCATTGGAGGGTGTAAGAGAGGAAGTACATGAGGGAGAGAGACCAAGAAGAGAAGGATAATGTGGAGGGAATATGAAGCAAGTGCACGGTGCACATGTATAACAATATTGCAATGAAATTCAGGACTTTATACAATGAACTCATCCCAAATAAATCTTAGCAAACTCTACAAAGAAATTACCTAAGACTGACATTATATATGACCATTAGTCTTCATGAGTGGGCATAACTAGTTACTTTTCTGTTGCTACGATAAAACACCATGACCAAAACAACTTAGAGACAAAGGTATTTTTTTTGGATTTGTGCTTTTAGATAGATAAGAATCCATCCTGGTGACAAAACATGTTAACAAGAGGCAGGCCTGGCATCACAAATAGGAAGCTGAAAGCTCACATCTTGAAACACGAGCTCGAAGCAGAGAGAATGAACTGAACGTGGCTTGAAGTTTTTAACTCTCAAAGCCCACCTAAATAGATGCAATGAAATGTATTTAAAAATAAAAACACAATACCTGTTCAGCAATGCAAGGCATTTCATGGCATGTTAACTCTCTCTTAGATATGAGTGATACCATACAACAAACACAAGATCATATTGTCAAGAACGTAAGTTGTGAGCAATTAGTTTTCTCAAGAAACTACAAGGTAAGTAGCATTCCCATTTCTTGTAATGTAGGAGTTCGGGGTGGAGAAAGGCGCTTGAGTGGCAGCTACACACCGAAGCTGCCACCTATCCCTCATCCTAGCAGCATCTTCTAGGTTTCATGTTTCCAGCAAAGTCTTTCTTCAGAATATATACCCAGTATTTTGTAACAAATAAGGCCAGTAATTAAATGTAGCAGAGTATGGAGTCCCCTGAGTTGAACTGAGTTGGTACCAGCCTGAGTCATTTGTTCTCCACTGGCCAAGATTAAGAAGGCTCAAACATTGTAATACTGCTGTTGAGCTGGCATACACATGAGACAAGGTATATATCAAAAGACTCATAGTACAAGAAGCCATGATAGTCTTCTAACACATTCTCAGAGCAGGCCTACTTGAATGAGAGATTTTGAGGAAGAGGAGTGATAAAGGATATATAAATATGAAATAGCTACATATATTTTTATATAATACATACACAAGAAATGAAAACTAAGAATTTTTAAAGGCTTTCAAAGAAATTTTCCTTTCTGCATAAACATTTATGCATGCCATGTCAGATACTCAATTATAAATTTTCAATTGTTTTTAAGTTGTATTAAAGTTTGTGCATATTAATGAAGGTAATGTGAAACGTTTAATGAATATAAACATTGTAGAATGTTTCAGTCAGATTAACTATATTTGTTCCCACAACATTATCACTTCTTTAAGGTAAGAAACCTCAAAATCATTAAGTGTAGTCTTTGGAAATATGTAGAATATAAGTGTTCTGGTAATTGATAAGATGATTATTATATCACATATATTGGAATCACTTTACAAGTAATTGTATTTATCAGTTGCTCTCAGCCAAGCACTTACTTTCCAAGAGAGTGAATGTTGATACTTTATTTTAAAATAACATTTTAATTTTTTGTTGAAATTTTCATAAGTTCATACAATGTATTTTGATCAAATCCATCCAGCATTGCTCCCCAAACTCTAACTCTAAGTCCAGTTAGTGCTGTCCAAATGTACATGGGTATATGACCATCTACTGGGGCTTGAGAATGTCCCAACTGTGATGTTCTCAAAGGAGAATAATTTTTCCTGCCTCAGCATCTGGCAACTGCCAATACCTCCATCAATCATAGAGGATTTTGGGTAGTCCCTTCCTTAACCAAGATGGAGTTATGACTGGTTTGGTCTTCTATAGAACTTTCTCATGCAGGTACAAATCATCTCTGTAGCATTGACACATGATCCCCCAAGACGGTCAACATACATAAATAGCTAAAAAGGCATAGTTTATGAAAATTCACAGTGGTTCTTATGGGAAATATATTAAAAATTTCTTTGCAGGGTCGGTGATAGAAACACGTGTTGATTAACACTGATCTAATCTGTTAAATCACTTATGTTTAAAGATTGATTTTGAAAGTATGATACTTCTCTAGTAATAAAGTAATTAAGTAGGTATCATCCTGTGACAGTCTTCCCTGTATTTGGTGTTATTACAAAGGCCCCAGTAAGGGAGAATGAAAAAGAAAATGATTGGTATTTTTAATACTATTTCCTATACAGAAAACAGAGTAATGCCATGATTATTGATTAAAGTGCATCTGCTAGAGATCAATATATTTTTTATTTTATTGGTTATAAATTACATTATGATCATGACTTACTAGTTCTATTAAATGATTCAAAGTTGAAGCATTATGTGGATATATTATGGAAAAATATTTAGTCATAAGTGATATATAATGAAGTTAACATAACTGTAGAGAAAATATAATCGTTTCCCATTGTATAAAGGCATCAATAGTTACTCTTCATAGGAATGAAAATGGTTCCAAGTTAATGAATAGTGCTTATTGGAAAACAATATCCAAGCTATGAAGTTGCGGTGCCATTACCTGAAAATCCACTAATGGTAAATGGATTGATTCTAATATCATTTCACCTTTCTGTTTACTCCAGACTTTAGATAATTTAGCTGATGATTTTACACTGGTGTGTATTTGTGTGTGTGTGTGTGTGTGTGTGTGTGTGTATGTGTGTGCAGATGCATACCTGTACTTCTGGATGTGGAGGCCAGAAGTCAGCAATGAATTCTTGTTCCTTAGGAACTATTTTGTTTCTTTAAGACTAAAATATCTCATCAGGTTCTGGCACTTCCCCCTTGGGCTAATAAGCCAGCAAGCCCAGCTAACTTGTCTATCTCCCTCCCTGGCAAGGAAATTACACATGCGTGCCACAAAACCTAGTTTTTCCTAGCTGGGGTCACACTCAGGTCCTTGAGCTTAAGAGGCAAACATTTTACTAATTGAGCTGTTTCCTCAGCTCAAACTTGTTCTTTTTAATGGGAAAAAATATGTCATTCGAACGACTGCGTGATTAATTGCTTAATTCTGCTGGTTTAACATGGAGTTGGAGGGTGCCACAGACATTCTGTGTTCATATCCTGATGAACCAAGCTGTTTTGACAGCACTTTACAACTAGAGTCACAAGAGGTTTAGAAATCGGCTCCTTTTCAAATCTTGATTTACTTTTTGAAGACTTGATTAATAGGCTTGAGGTCTCCTTACTTAATGCTTCCCCGTTTCCCACACATTCTCAGCACCCACCTTGTGAGATGACAGCACCCTTAATCTGGGCTTTGCCCCTCCCCCAGACGATTCTTATATTTAGCCATGAACTTTTATGAACTTCACTGTAAAGGGCTGAGGACCTGCTGTCCTAGGTATACTTGGGCTGTTGATTTGCTGAAGAAGTTGGCTTCTGCTCAAGGGGTCCAAATTAATATATGTGCAGTCAAATTCAGACACAATGTTCCTTTAATTACATATTTGCCAATTCATCTTTTATAATAGAATTGGTAGATTTATTCAGCATTCGATTTTCTTGTATAATATAGTGATAGCTGTTTACTTTTTCTGTCCACAATTCTGATGGGCAATTGTTTACCACTGAAGCACTATTTGAATAAGCAACTGTTTGAGCAAATATTTTAACTGGAATACTAGGGTTGCTGGTTTTCTACATTGTATTATATGTGTCATATGCTTGAAAAGGTAGCATATTTTTTTATTATAAGTCAGACAGCATACATGTGGTGAATTGGGAAATTATAGATTTCATTCTAACACCTAAGTAACTTTGAATACAGACAGTGTAAGTTAAAGAAATCTCAGATGTCATTTGAGTGTAGAAACTAGGCTGACGATTTCAATTAGTGAAGAGATACAATAAATTTGCACAATAAACTTGATAACTGAATTTTGGAAAGTGAACTTTTGCTCTCATTGTTGGCTACCAAATTTTAAATTTTATGAAACAGATAGTTTTTAAGTACTTTTTCCTATTCTGTGATATAATATTCCAACAAAAACAATTTAAAGGAGAAAGGATTTCTTTAGCTTAAATTTCCAGGTTCCAGTGCATCACAGAAGGTAGTCACACTGGTAGAAACTTGAAATAGCTGGATGCAGCATTCATATGTATGAATGAGAACTGGACTCAGCTTCCTCTCTCAATTTTATGCCATCAAAATCCTAACCAGGGAATAGTTACGAACATAATGTGCCCACCTCCTTGTCTTCCCACCTCAGTCATAACCAAGACTACCACTCATAGACATGCCTACCAAATATCTTCCTGGTAATTTTCAGTTCTTTCAAGATGATGATTAATACCACCAGAGGAAGGATTATGTCTGTATTTTAAATGGTACAATTTCACATATAGCACATTGTCAGAAGCAAAATGTGGGTTCAGTAAGTGTTCATTTAATGATTCAACAGATAGATGCTATTATCCCTGACATTCTATGAAATTTTTGCAAAACTGGTTTTGTCTTGTCAATTTGTCTCCACTAATTTAAAACCAACTCCTTATCTAGCTTATGGGCTTTCCTTAGTGTTCTATTGCTGTGACAAGACACCATAACCATGAGAACTCTTATAAAGAAAAACATTTAATTGAGGGATGGCTTTACATTTTCAGAGGTAAAGTCCATTATCAGAATGGTAGGGAGAATGGTGGCATACATGGTGCCAGAGAAGAAGTTGAGATTTCTACATTCAGATCTTGGAGCAATAGGAGTGGAAGACACCTTGGTTTGGCTTGAGCTTTTGAAACCCCAACGCTTAGCCCCAGGATTACACTTCCTCCAACAAGGCCATACCTACTCCAATAAAGTCAAACTGAATCCTTCTCAAGTAGTGCCACTCTCAGTTGACTAAGTCTCCAAATTTATACACCTAAGGCTTAAATGCATTTTATTCTGTAATGTTATGTATTCACCATTTGAATACTAAGAATAATGTCTTATTCTTTATAAATATGTGTGAATTGCATCATAAAGTGAAATTTAGTATTTTGTTTCAACCCTATGTGTACTCTGGTCAAACCAGTAAAGATAGCACTTTTTTTTCTTCATTTTTTTGATTCCCTTGAATTCTTCTACTCTTCATTTTCATAAAACACATAACAGCTTACTGCAGACCACCAATTATCCTTCCGTGTTCTGCAGTACCAGAAATTTCTTACCACATAACTGTGTTTTAATACTCATTATCCAACCTCTCTTTCCTCCACAAGTTTATCAAGTGTTTGAAGCTGCTACTATATACTAAGGTTTTTTTCAGCTTCAAAATATAATGATGACTATAAGTTGTCTGTCTTTCCGTGTCTGGTATATGGCGCTGTTACTTCTCTTAAGTTCCACCAAAATTTAATTAAATGGCAAGGCTGCTTTTCCTTATTGTAGAATAGTGTTCCACTGTGTGTATATATACCACAATTTCTGTGTCTATTTATTTCTTTGAGAGGTACTTAGATTTGTGTTTCCTTTCTTTCATATTTTTATCAGAATTTGTTCATTTGATAGTAGTTATTTTTTACCTTGGTGAGTTTATATTACAACCTAGTTTCAAATTATCTTTCAAGAATTGTTAAAAGACTGAGCATTTTCTATATGTTCATGAATCCTTTGTTGTTTCTTAAAGATAGCAGAACCATTTATATATCAGGTGGCTTGTCTGTGAGTTTTTTTTCAGTTGCTAATGTACTTTGGACATTGATCCTTTTGCTGATGAACAGTTCACGTGCACCTGTTCCCTGATTCTGTGGGATGTGTTTTTACTCCTTTGATTATTTCCTTGATTTTTAATTTGAAGTAAATTTTAATGTCCTATTTTTGCTTTTCTTTTGCTTTCGGGGTCTTATGAAACAAATATTTTAGGTGTGTGTGTCTGTGTGAATTGATTATCAAGGATGGTGGACACAAAGGTCATTTGTGAGGCTTCTGCTCATTAACCAAGATTTTATTTAAAAGGTTTTATTTTCTCCAGTGTGTCTTTCTGACCTTTGTGAACAAGCTTCATCTATATATGTATGGATTTATTTCTGAGATTTACATCCTCTGTCCCATTAGGCTATGTGCCTGATTTTATGGCAAAACTCTGTTATTGGTTATTATTATATTGTAATATTTCTTAAAATAGATTATAAGGTTCCTAGGTTTCAGCTTTTCACTGAAGCTTGCTGTGACTACTCCAATGTTTTTAGTTCCATGTGGTCATTGATACCAGACTTGTCAAGAAAACAGTATTTTAGTGGGGACTACATTCAGCTTGCAATTTAATTTTTATTATTAGCATTCTTACTCTTCAAATGTATTAATTTATTTTTTTTAAACTCATAAGTATATATTAATTTATTTAAAAATAGTGACCTAATAAAATTGTTTGTTAATTCAACT
>NW_022196909.1:56696499-56775132 GCF_008632895.1 Mastomys coucha | reverse complement strand
CAACTCTTGGGGTCTGTGCCTCCCTGCTGACTGTTCCCGGCTTAGGAACTCACTGGAGAGAAGATGGCTCCCCTGTGCCTCCTGGGGCCCGTGCCTCCCTGCTGACTGTTCCCGGCTTAGGAACTCACTGGAGAGAAGATGGCGGCTCTCCGTATTAATTTATTTATTCTACAGATGTATAGGTGTTTTGTTTGCACATATGTCTCTGCCCTATGTATGAACCTTGTGCCTATAAACAATGGTGCTTAGAAATACTAAGTTAGAGTATTCTTTGGGCAGTAAATGAGATTTATTGGAGATCAAAAGGCAAAGGCCGTCTCTCTGTGTTTACTCACATTTTGAATGGCAATTGAGTCACTTGCCTTAGCTAATGTAAATAGTGCTGTAGTGACAGGAAGCTTGTGTAGCTTTGCTATGCTAATTTCTACACATATGTGGGGGCAGAAAAAAGAGCAAAATGGTGGGAAAGCAAATAGATTTTATATGACAGTCAGCAGAGTGGGGATCTGAGCTCATAGAGGTTTTCTAGATTGATACCTAAATAGTTACTTTTGCCAGAGGTAGTGGGCCAGAAGAAAGAAAGGAAACAGGCAACCTCAGAAAATAGGAGGTTGGGGGGACCCTCCAGAATGCACCAGAGACCTGGGAGGTGAGGGACTCTCAGGACTCAAAGAGAGGGACCTTAGATGAAATGCCTGACAGTAGGGAGAGGGAACTTATAGAGCCCACCTCCAGCAGGAAGACAGGACATCAAATGAGGGATGGGGTTACCATCCCACAGTTACAACTCTGACACATAATTGTTCCTGTCCGAAAAAAAATTACAGGGATGGAAATGGAGAGGTGCTTGAGGAAAAGAAGGTCCAATGACAGACTCAAAGTGGGATCCAGCTCAAGGGGAGGTTCCAAAGCCTGACACTATAACTGAGGCTATTGAGTATTCACAAAAAGGGGCCTATCATGACTGCCCTCTGAAAAACCCAACAGCAGCTGAAAGAGTCAGATGATGCAGATATTTGCACCCAACCAATGGATAGAAGCAGCTGATCCCTGTTTTTTAATTAGGGAAGGCTGTTAGAAGCTGAGGAGAGGAGCGATTCTGTAGGAGGACCAGCAGTCTCAATTAATCTGGACCTCTGAGATCTCTCAAACACTGGACCACCAAACAGACAGCATACACCAGCTGATATGAAGTCCCTGATACACATACAGTAGAGTTTCCCAGCCTTTTAACTATTTAAGTGACAGTGAAAGTGAACCTGATCAAGATAACCAGATAGCAACTAGTTAACCAGAGAAGTATATCATAGGCTAACATCAGTGTGTTTTATATCATTTTTTAGTCAGATTTACATGACTGTAACAAAATGCTTAAGATAATTTAAGAATAGGAGAGTTTATTTTGGTTCATGATTTTTGGAAGTTTCATTTTGAGTTTGTTTGGTCTGATTACTACTGATTCTGCGATTAGATGACACTTCATGTCAGCAAGTGGGCAGAGGTGACTAGAAAGCAGAAAGAAAGGAAAGGACTGACATCATAAAATACCCTTCTGCGACAAGTGCCCAGTAACCTCTCTAGTCTCAACTTTTAAGAGCATTGTAATATGAGGGTCAAGTCTTTAGCAATAGTCTTTTGGAGAACTTTCATACTAGCCATGAGAGTTCCCTTTTCATGTGATGCATGCCTGGCTCATATGAATGCTACTCATTGTCAGGCACTGTATTTCACTGACTTTTGATCTTGAATTGGAGAATGCTGATTAAGGCTTGTTCTAGTGAGGATCTTCATACTGGATTTTTTATCTGAAGGGTCCTTGGCTGGAGTTAGGGTAAACCTTGATTTAGCATAGCTTCTTCTTAGTGGCTGATGTTGCCATTTAAACAGCATATAACATATTTCTCTGGCAGATTAAGTTGTATGAACTCTAAGTTAACCTTAACTCTTAGCAAGATAATTTTGTGGAATTTAGTGTTCATATTTCATGATGTAGGCAGTAGTAGTAAATGGAGATGAAGGGTAACTCACAGGGAAACGATATAGAGTAGAATATGCATGTACGCAATGTATTTAGCAAGAAAACCAAAAATTCCGTGTATCTAGTATTCTTCTTGCCTATTGTCTTTGAACAAATCTCCCAGGAAGTTAAATTTACAGAAGTTTTACATATAAAATGAGAGGTACTACTCAGTGTTCTTATAGCTCTAAGGGGCCATTATTTTTATAAAGACTAACTTTATACTCTTAACTCTGGAAATCAGCAGTTCTAATATGCCTCTATTGTTAATTTCCAATCAAGCGTGTAGGTTATGATTAGAGCCTGTTTGAATGGTTTTAAACACTCGAATTGTATAGATTGAACATCATACTCTGTTCATTATAGAGAAAGAAAAGTTCTGATTTGTATTGAAGGAATTTTAAAGTCATGGCAAACTAATCTTTGACTATGGCCTTCAGTTGCTTATTACATTTTTGAACTTAAATATTCTGGCTAATTATGAGCTTTCCCCATCTATATCAAAGGAAACCATGGAAGGAGCTGGTCAAGTCTATTAGTCTTCAAACCACCATTTCCTTGCCCTGAAAAATGGACATGCCACAGCAAAGAGCACTTACTTTGGTTTCCATAGAAGGCCGCAGTTTTTCTACCACTAGGTTTTATTTAAAAGGCTCAGTGGCTTAACTTTGTTTACTTTGAATTGGAGCAGATAGGATTGGAGTTATCCAGGATTCTGAGAGTATTGTCACTACAGTTTTATTTTTGTTTTACTACAATACCATGACATTTGAGAGTCAGGGGTCAAGAAATCTCACAAAGTTCATTGTTAATGGGTTTCTAAATTTAACTTCTCCTTGGCAGCAATATGTTCTGAGATTATTACAATGACTCTTCTGGCATGAAACTTAACCAAGCACAACAACAGGGCATGCTCACAGTGGCTTCAAATGTGAAGTTTTAGAAACAATGACCTAAACTATAATGCTTTACAGTAAAATAGATATTTACAGCCTAAGGTCCTTGAGAATTTCTCCATGGCCAAATGTCAATTTACATCAAGAATAAGAAAAGAGGGTACTAGTCAGAAGCAAAGCAGTGCAACAGATCCTTAACCTGTTTTTGTCTTTGAAATATCATTTGGAAATTATTTCTTTTTTCATATTTTTATTAGTTACTTCATTTATTTACATTTCAAATGTTACTCTCCTTCCCATTTTCCTCTATACAATCCCCCCATTTCGTCCCTCCACCCACCCACTCCTGCCTCAGTGTCCTAGCATTCCCCTACTTTGGGTCATTGAGCCTCCACAGGACCAAGGGGCTCCTTTCCCATTGATGCCAGAAAAGGCAATCCTCTACTACATATCCAGCTGAAGCCATGAGTCCCCCATGTGTACTCTGTGGTTTATAGATTAGGCCCTGGGTTCTTCGGGGGGGGGGGTCTGGTTGGTTGATATTGTTGTTCTTCTTATGGGTTGCAAACGCTTTCAGCTCCTTCAGTCCTTCCCCTAACTCCTGCATTGGGGTCCCTGTACTCAGTCTTAAAATCTTAAAATCCAAGGCCACTTAACAGAAAGATTGCTGATATATGATTGCTAGAAGTGCTGGATTGATCATACATACATTCTCTGCTTAGTATGGAGAAGTACATCCTTGAATTGACTGAATCTTTATGTTAAGAATTTTGTCTTTGAATTCAATTATGTCAAACTTTTGTGGTAATTGTAGATACTGTAAAGAAAGGTTTGGACTGGAGAAACAACAGAAACACACAAGAAACAATATCTTAATAAGTATTCCATATTTATCTTAGCTGTATCTCTTAAATAGATTCTAATTCATTATGTAATTCCAAATGAATGGCAGCTCAGAACATTGTGGGAAACACATGAATAGGCATTGCTTTACATGGGCATATGGTCTAGCTGGTCTACGAGTCATAGTTCCAGTAAGTGAAACACTTTAACGGCGATGTCAGAGCTTGTTTTTGGCATGTTACTGTGGTCTTTTACCACAGTAAAAGGGGGATAATTAACCTTGGGATGCCCACTCCCAGGTAGATGTCTAAAAGCATCCCTTTCTTCAAGGCTATGGAATCTATGAGGAAGAGGGGGCAGGAATACTGTAAGATCCACATGTAATGAATGACTTCAAGGAAATTTCTCTAGTCATAACAGGGTGCCTGCACATATACAGAGGTGGTGGATGTATGTATGATGCATGTATGATGGTGGCTGAATAGATAAGCTCAAGCCAGACAAAATCACAACATGGAAGAGTGAATATGGGGTCAAAGTCTCTACTCCAGCTGAGGAGTTAATGGCATTTGATTAACTCGGGAGAGGAAAAGTCAACTTTCTTTAATGGTGTAGCTCCTAGTATATCAATTCACTCTGGGGAAGGCCTTGTGTCAAAAAATCGCTTATCAATGCAAACTGAATTTGATGACTTTTGTTTTTGTCTTTCAAAGGGAAAGAGAATATGAAGCTTGGTGGTTAGGAGGTGCAGGAGGATCTTGGAGGAGTTGAGAGGGGAGTTTGGTGAGGAATACAATAAAAATACATTCTATGTATTTTCCAAAGTATGTATAAGAACATCCTTTTAGAAAGATAGGGCCTTAGTCTAATCCTCTGATCTCAGAAACCAAAAGCCAGAAGATAGTGTCTCACATAGGACACTTGCTACTTTTAGGATATCTACAATAGAGAAAATATGTTTTTGGAAATTACCAACAGACAACAGTCAATTTAGTATTACTGATATTGCCAAAATATAGCTCAATGAATAAACGATACTGTTTCATGGAAAAGTTGAGAAACAGGAATATCCTCTAAATGCAGTAATGTGCCTTTTATTGAAAATATATATTACCAAAACAATTTTTCTGTATCATGTGTTAGAGGCTGTCATTTTCCCAATATATGTGTTTCCAGCTTTGTCAGAAATTAGATGACCATAACTCTGTGGGATTAGTTCTGTGTCCTCTATTGCATTCCATTGCTCTACATATTTATTTCTGTGTGGGATTGTGCTATGGTTATTATTCTTTCTCTCTAATGTAATTTGAGATTGTATATGTCATTACAGTATTGCTGTATGGATTGCTTTGCTATTGTGGATAACCTATGCTTCTATGTAAACTTTATGATTAGGTTTTCTAGTTTATTGAATGCTGTTGGGATTTTGTTGGATTTGTAGATTTTGTCTGGTAATATGGCTGCTTTTATGATAATAGTATTTCTTTATTAACTATCTCAAAGTTTTCCCGGGAGAGTCTTTTCCATCCTTGGTGAAGTTGTTTGTTATTTTTATTGTTTTGAGGTGATTGTGAGTGAGATTCTTCCTGACCACTCATTTCTCAGCACCATGCTCAGCATTGATGTAAATAGTTACTACTAATTTTTATATCTTGATTTTGTTCTGTGTTGGTTTTTTCCTGAGAGTTTTTTATGAAGTCTGAGCATTTTCTGTGAAATCCTTATGTCTATTAAATATACAATTTTGTCAAGTGCACATAGGAAGAATTTGACTTCCTTGCCTTTAATTTGCATCTCTTTTAACTTTTCTTATTTTATAACTTAAAAGACTGAGCATGTATGGCATAAGAGTGGACAAGGATCCCTTCTTCTAGGTGTTAGAGGAAATGCCCTCAACTTTTCCTATATAACACTGGCTATGAGCTTGTATTGCATAGTTTTTATTACACTGAGGTATGCTCTTCTATAGTCTTAGGTTTGTCAGGGTTTTCTTATTATGAAGATTTCCAAACTTTGTCAAAAGCCTTTCCTACATTATTGGAAATGATCATGTGATTTCTGTTCTGAAGTATACTGATGAGCTGTACTGCACTTGCTGACTTATGCATGGCAAGCCAATGTTATATGTCTTAACTTGGTCATGGTTTATGATCTTACTGTGTTCTTCCATATGTTTGTAAGATTTTTTACCAAGAATTTTTGTGCATTGTTCATCAGGGAAAATGGTCTTCAGTCTTCTTTGTTATGTCCTTATGCCAAGAATTTTGGTGCATTGTTCATCAGGGAAAATGGTCTTCAGTCTTCTTTGTTATGTCTTTATCTAATGTGGTATCAATAAAATGCTGGCATTGGGGAATGAGTTTGTTAGTATTCCTTCCCTTGAAAAATTGGTTTGGAAATTGTTTAAGTTAGCTCTTCTATAAGGATTTGTTAGATTTCAGCAACACATTGATCTTGTCCCATGCTTTTATTTGTGTAGGAACATTATTGCTTCCAGTGCTTTGGGATTTACATTATTCTATTTTGAGGTGCATAATTAGGTTATTTATTTGAGGTCTCTCAGACTTCTTGACAGAAGCATTCATAGCTGTAAATTTTCCTCTACAAATTGCCAAAGCTGTATCCAAAAGTTCCAGTAAACCATTATTTCTCTTCTATTGATTCTACCAAATTATAAATTACCCTCTAATTTTTCTTAATGATCCACTTATTGGATCAAAGATGATATTGCTTAATCTCCAAGTATTTCTGTTTATTCTTTTCATGTTTATTTCTATTTTTATTTCACTCTGTGATAAGATACAAAAGAGAATTTGATTCTTTTATTTGTCAAAATTCTATTTTATCTTGTACCTTATTTTCAAGAAGATTCTATGGCTTTCTGAGATGAATGCATATACTGATTTGTGGCATGGAAACATATATATATATATACACACACTTGTATGTGTATGTGTGCGTGTATGTGTGAAGTTCATTTTATGCATGCTGTAGTTTAACTCTGAGTGTTGTTTGTGTGGCTATCTAAAAATGAGAATGTAGTGTTTAAATTGTTAGGTAGCTAAAGAGATATCTGTAGGCTTGGAGGCCATTGAAGATGAATCTAACCTTCCTCATCATCAGCTTAGAACCTTACCTCCCATTTACCCAGTAAAACTACTCTGAGAAGTATTACAATTGCCTCTTCTTAGAATTTAAAATACCATGATATGATGATGGTGTTATCAGGTCTTGGCTATATTCTAATAAAGTTAAGCTGTTTTAGTTTTGTCAAAATGATTAATTCTGAATTATAAGTCTTTACCTACGTAGAAACAAGACATTTTATCTTCAAATATTAGAACACTACACACTATTGTCAATTTCTTTAGGAGTTAATATAGGTCATTGTTGATCTATCCATAATAGCTAGAAATTGGAAACAACCCAGATGTCCCTCAACAGAAGAATGGGGAAGAACGGTGCATTTGCATAATGGAGTATTACTCAGTTAGAAGATGAAATCATGAAATTTGCAAGTAAATAGATATAACTAGAAAGAAATCATCCTAAATGATATAATCTAGACCCAAGGATACAAATATAATATGTTTTTAGGTGGATATTAGCTGTTAAGTCAATGATAAACAAAGTACAACCTGTAGAACCACAGTGGGTAGTTGTAGAATAAGGGACTAGGGAAATTAATAGATCTCCTTAGAATGATTAAATGCAATAGATAGTTATTAATAGATAAGGGAAGCAGTTGAAGTACAAGAAGAGATAGATTTTTCAAGTAGAGGAAGCAAGGAGTGGGGACAAGAGAAGAAATACCAGGAGAGAGAGTTGAGATTGAGGGCCATTTGTAGGACAGTATGAAATCCTAATATAGCAGAAGCGTATTAAGATATACGAACATATGAAGGTATGTATATACACACAGGCCTAAATATATTTTTAATTATATTTATTCAATCACATATTAAATTTCTCTTCTGAAATTTAATAAACATTGAACCAGTCTCTCAACTATTGTTTGCCCTAATTTCCTTGTCTTTCCATTATAAACAGACTTGCCTCTATATTGTCATAGACAATTTATTAATGAGAAATTACACATAACAAATCTTTTTACTAGCATCAGACAGAGTAATTCTTTATGAATACCCTTGTTTTGTTAGATGGGTACATAACAAACAGGGTACTGTAAGACCAAGAATTATCAAATGAGTATCCTAAGAAAGCTCTCAAAATGTTAAGGATATTTAACACACAAGGAAGAAACTGCATAACATTATGCTAAATCCAACTCGTTCCTTTAGAGTCAAAGATATTGAGGAACTGAACAAAAATCTTGTTTCTGATTACTTTACTGCTTTACCATCCCTCACTCCTTCAGGATTTGAGTCCCTTTACCTGTCACTATCTCACATTGTAGCCTCTATCTTATTTCCTATTTATGACTTATACATGACAAACTCTCAATGTTATTTACTTTAGCTGTCTGAGTACTGCCTTGGCAGAATACTAGAAATTTATTGGAACATATAAGAACACAAATAGTGCTGTCTGACAAGGTCTGTTTTTCACTTTCCTTATACACACCTGCCTTCTTCAGTGATTGAAGACGTAGTTGCTGTTATTTTACTGTGGGGATATGTCTGTGGTATTTCATATGCTCCCTGAATATTTCTTCATAAGAGCAAGAAAAATATGTAGGGATGAGTTCGTCTAGTGCTTTTATAATGTCTTATCTTGCTGAAATGCCTATTGATGCCCTCTGAAAGACTCAAATGATGCATTTATTTTTGTGTATGCATTTCTTCTCATACCAACTGCTTCTGCTTGCTTTAGCACTCATTATTGACATAATAATAAAATTTCAGAATTTTTTTGTTTTTATTACTCTGAATCACATTGCTCACAATGTATTTAATCTTACATTTGTGCAATTACCATAAAGTACTGTGAAATTCATTATGAACTTCAGATCCAGTGGAGTTCATGAAATTAGGAGTTTTAAAAGTAGATAAATTTGAAATGAAAAACTCATATGAACTGAGATGTGAAGCTCAAACTTAAATTGGTAGGAAGGGAATTAACAGCTACTCACCTAGCTCATCAGTAAAATAATTGAAACAGAATTTTATATTACCATTAGAAAGACTTCTTGAAATACATCAAAGTACTTGTAATTCTTTCCAGTGATGCAAGTACTGTGATGTAGAGACCACAGTGTTGGAAGCCCATGGGACTGGATCTCCTTGTCAGTTTTACTTCCACCAACCAGAGGCAGCACAGTGATCAAAAGCTGGCTCATGCTCTGAGTGTCTGTGTTCACCTTTCACTGTCTCTCCTCTCCACTGCTTATATAAGATGAAAACCCATATCCTTCTAGTTGCTGTCTCCTCATCTGTAAAACAGAAATAAGATCTAAGTTTCCAAAGTTATCAAGATGAGTATGCCCATCTACACACACGCGTACAACCTTTTATTGAAAAGTTACAGATGTTGCCTTTAGATGCAAAGTGTAATCAATACCTTTGTCAGCACCAGTTTGAGCAAGGTTATTAGAACAGTTTTCTAACTAGACCTCTGGTGCCATTTATTCAGGATAGGAATGTAAGGAAAACATTCTTGAAAAAAGTGCTACTATAGTGGGTACACGCATAATCAGAAATACTATTCCTTGTCATGGAAGTTTAACCTGACACAGTATCCCATTAAGCCAAAGCCTAATTAGATTCAAGGCCATACCTTTGCTCAAATTTGTGAAGCCTTAGAGAGGTGAGGAAGCTGTAGAGGGAAGTTTGACACACCTGGAGGCTGGCTACCAGAATTGTGACATAAAAGTATCCTGTGAAGCTGTACATGGCAAGCTGTACATTCATCAAGTTTTCCATAAGATGCAGCTAATCTCTTTTCATCACAGAGAAATTTCTTATGGAAAAGGAGTTAACCTATGTAGCAAATTTCATTTTTTTCATTTTGTAAGAAGTTGGCAGCTACCACAACTCTTTTGACCAGTCAGGAGTCATCATACTAATGACAATAAGCAAGAAGACTAATTCATTGTAGGCTCAAGTGATTTAGACATTTTTAGTAATAATGTATTTTGTAATTTAGGCACACAGGTTATTTTCTTTGTAATTTTTTTGTGGCCTATTGTTTTTCAGACCCCTTTAATTTCCACACTTTAATGCACTTCTTGTATTGAATTCTAATTCTAGTCCATTGAGACTGATGAGACTTTATGACTTAAATCCTTTTAACTTTATTGAAACTGGTCTTGTGTCTTCATGTGTGGAGAACATTCCATATCCACAAAAAAAGGACTTGTCTTGCATATGTCACTGACCTGCAAGCTTCCAGAAGAGGTGCCTGTACCTGCTTGCTGTCTCATGATAAGAAAATGGGATTATATGTGTGCCTGAATTTCCATGAGTTCTAGGGAATCAAACAGAGGTCCTAATCATTACATGACAAACATATTGCCAATTAGCCATGACCCCAGCCCTATCATTTGGATTTTAATAGAGCTATAACATTTCTAAATATTTGTGGTATTGTAAAATAATTTAAATATTTTACAAGATGCATAACAATGTATCAAACTAAATTAGCATTTTCAATTCCTCAAAACATTTATTATTTCTAGAAAGTACAAACATTTGACCTCTTTTTCATGGTAGTTTTGAAACATAAATTATTGTCAACTATAATTACCCCACTGTGCTATAGAACACTAACAGAGTGTCTTTTATCTAAAAATCTCTTGGTGCAGGCCCTACAGCTTATTCTTCCTTCTCTTTCCCTTTTATTCCTAATTTAGTGACCACCATTCTATAGTTCTATTCAAACAACTGTCAAAAATTCCATACAAGAAGGAGATCATATAATAGTTGTCCTTTTAAGCTGAGTTATTTCATTTAATAATAAATATCCTTAATTAAATCCTCAATGTAACAAATAGAAGAGTTTCATTGTTTTATAGGAATGTATAAAGTTCCACATATGCCACATCTTATTGTCCATTTATCTGTCCATACACTGTGGTGGTTTGAATAAGAAATACCCACTATAAACTGAAGTATTGAAATATTTGGTCTCCAGTTGATGGTGCTGCTTGGAAATATATAGGAAGTACAGCCTGGCTGGAGAAAGTGTGTCACCAGGAGTAGGCATTGGGATTCCATACCCTTGAGCTTTTTCCTGTAGATTGTCTCTTCTCCCCGTTTGCAGTTGAGCATGTGCGCTCTCAGCTTCCTGCTCCTGCTGCTGTGTCTCCTTCCTATGATGGACTATTATTCTTTAAAAACTGTAAGCACAAAACATGCTTCTTTTTATAGTTTGCCTTAGCCATGGTGTTTTATCATAGCAACACAAAATAACTAATGTGGATTACTAGATAGATTTGATGGCTTGGGTACGATAAACGATGCTATAGTAGCACATGTGCAATATCTTTTCCACATAATGATTTCACTTACTTTGGAAATGAAAAAGAAAGGCTTCAGTCTAATATTAGAGCATTGTATGTTTATAACTGCTGTACCATCTCTCTGATTTCCTATAATTAATTTTTTAAAAGGAAGCTTCATCCTGTTTTGCATAATAGATTTATTAATTTCCTTCATAAAGATAGTGTTCAGGAAGCTTTCTTTTCTTTGCATATTTTTGTGTTTTGATGATAGACATCTCACTCGTGGGAACATGGATATCTCACAGTGGCTTCAGTTTGTATTTTCCGGATGTCTAATGATATTGTTTATTTTTATATACATATCAACCACTTAAGAAATGTTTATTCAGAGAAACTGTTCATATCTCCCATTGGATAATTATTATTTGTTTTGCATTAAATTACTTGAGCTATTTACATACTCTGATTACTAATCTTTAACAATGGGTAATTTAGAAGAATATTCCCACTGTGAAGATTGTTGCTTTCCTGCTCTGATTACTTCCTTTATTCTGTAGAAGCCTCAGATCTGTCTTTGATGGCATGAATTTCATAAAGTGTTTCTCCAATGCTTCATAGTTTCAGGTCATCTCTGTAGTCTTCTGGCAGATTTAGACTTGATTTTCTATATTTTATAGGAAGCAGAAATGTTTCTTCTGTTTATGTAGATAAAATGTCCTCAGTACTTTTTATTGGAGAAGCTAGACTTTATAAAAGGCTATCTGTTTTTAAGTAGAGGGGTTATTTTCAGGATTCAACCTGCTGTTTTTTTTAAACTCAGGTGTTAAATTGATTCCTTTCTTAAAAAATTTGTCTTATTTGCTATCAAAATTATTGCCTATTTGTAATTTTTGTGCATATTCTTACATATGGGTTTGCATGGAATCATTTACTTTTGATTTATAATTGTATTGTTTTGGAGGTTTTCAAAAGTTTATTTTCCATAACAAATCCTCTTAGTTTGAGGTTCATTGTTGCTGGAAAAAGGGTGTCATTTTGAAAAGCATATAGCCCCTGGAGTGCTAGGAAGGGAGAAAAGCTGTTAGGAAAGGGCACACCAGACAGCACTGTAGGTGAGTATAATAGAATGATACCGTATATAAATGTCGAAAACTGTTAAAAACAAAGATTCTCTCAGTTAATCTAAAACATGTCAAAAATATGTCACTTCTGTTTTAAAAGATAGATCTGTTAGGCATTTATTTTTCCTTTTAAAAAGTTGTTTATTTTATCTTATTTTATGTATATTTGTGAGTACATGCATATAGTTTTTACCATGTGCATAGAAAGTCACACACTGAAGTCATGACAGCACATCAAAACTCCTGCAACTGCAGTTAGAGTTGGCTGTGATATGTGATATAGGTGCCAAGAACTGAACCCAGATCTTCTGCAAGAGAGGTTGGTAATCTTAAGCATTCAGCCATCTCACCAACCAATGAGCATCACTTTCATAGTTGAAAATTTCTCAGCATTTTGACACTTTGGCCCACCTTCCTCCTTGTATTTTTTTAATAGTAAATCTGTGTCAATAAGTTTTGTGTTTCTTTGTATGTAAGGAGCCCCCCCCTTTTTTTTGGTTCTTCTATGTATCTGTCATCACTGATAATGGGATTTCTGGATTGTTCTCTGTTTTGTAACTTTCCCCTTCAGAGTTTGCTGAGCACCTTGTGCACATAGTCAAAGTCCACACAATTTCAGCCATTATGTCACTGGATGCACTTTTCCTTCTTTTTCCTTTCTTTCATTCTTCTGACCCACGACTTGGGCAATGTTTTTACGCTAATGGATTCTCATGTTCCTGTAGGGCACACTCTTTCCTTTTCATTCTCTGTGTATATTGCCAAACATCTATCAATTCATCTTTATCTTTTCTAATTGTTCTATTATAATTTCCATGATTTTTTTAAAAAAAATCCATTATTGTTGTTTTTCTTTCTTTTTAAATTAATTTTTATTTTTTAAGATTTAAAAAAATTATAAATTTAAATATATTTTGGTCATATACTTTTTCTCCATCATGCCCTTCCAGGTCCTCTCTACCCTACTCACCCAACTTCATAAATAACAAATAAAAAATAATAAATAAAAATAATAATAAAAAACCCAAACAACAAATCCCCAAGCCAACCCCAACAACACCACAAAAATACAGTTTATAAATAAAAACACACATGTAGAGAAACTTTAACCCAGCAAAATGGCTGTTCTGGCAAGAGATCACATTCAAAATATGATCAGAGAAGAATATAGATGTGGCATGGATTATAGTATGATCTGGCTGGAATACAGACAAGTTCATAGTACACACCTTTAACCTCTATCAATGAAAGCAGTATGTAGAAGGAAGCATCCATTGTTGAAAGTAATCTCTCACTGAGAGTCAGACAAAGTCATGAATCAAAGAAAGTTGTGACATAATGAGTCAGAGATATGATGCATCCTGTCATGAGGACAGGCAAGACAGGCTACTTAAGAGCAGTGCAGGGAGAAAAGAGAAATTTTTTATCAGAAGGCAGATTTGGCTGGGAAAGTTTTATAGAGCCAGGTTGTAGGAAGAAATATCTAGACATGGGTAAAAACAGAGTATGAGGCCAAGTAGAACAATTCATGCAGAAGCCAAGAGAAGCCAGTTTGAACCAGTCAACTTATAGAGGAGTTTGATCGGAAACAGCTGAGTTGAACCAATCAGCTAGAGTTCAGAAAGAGCTGGAAAGAATGAATACATTTGGCAGGAAGCCATTGAGATGACAAACAATTATATCTGGTGAATAAAAGTTACTTTTGCACACACACACACACACATACACATAATGTGGAGTCTATTACATGTTAACTACTCTTGATAATGAGGCCTGCCCTGGAGTGGTTGATAAATTTAAATATATTTTGGTCACATACTTTTTCTCCATCATGCCTTTTATTCATTAGGATAAAGATTTTCCTCTCATTGAGAGGTTATTTTCAGGATACAATCTGCTGTTTTTTTAAACTCAGGTGTTAAGTTGATTCCTTTCTTAAAAAATTTGTTTTGCTATCAAAATTGCCTATTTGTAATTTTTGTGCATATTTTTGCATATGGGTTTGCATGGAATAATTTATTTTTGATTTATAATTGTATTGTTTTGCAGGTTTTCAAAAGCAGGTATAAAAGTTCAGTTGATAACATTTATCTCAGTGACTGAGTGTTCAGGAGTTTATCCATTCTTTTTCTTCCAATACAAAAAATATAATACTATAAAGCAAATATTTTTATATCAAAGTTGGACAAGAGAAACTATCAGAAGAAAAAAGCCTAAAAGAAGGAACTGTCCCCGTGTCACAGCTCTCTATACCCAGGTCCCACCAGGAGTGACATGGTCTCCCAAGAATGCTGACACACATGAGATCACAGGTGAGATCACCATTTCTGCTCAAATTCCTGGCCTAAGAGGAACCTGCCCAGAGCCATCAGGACACAGAAAATAAGGAACATCCTGGGACTGGAACCTTCTGGTTTCAGTCTGCACCCCAAAGCTGACCCTATGCCACAGTTCTCCATCCCCAAATTCCTCCAGGAGAGAACTAGTCTCCAAGGAGTGCTGACACACAGGATTACAGGAGGGACAAGCCACAGTCAGAGGCAGCAAGACAAGCTAACACCAGAGATAATTATAGGGTGAGAGGCAAGGGCAAGAACACAGGCAACAGAAACCAAGGCTAGTTGGGATCTTCAGAACACAGTTCTCCCATCAGAACAAGTCCTGGATGCCATAATATACCAGCAAAGCAAGACTCTGGTTTAAAATTACATCTCATGATAATGATAGAGAACTTTAATAAGGACACAAATAACTCCCTTAAAGAAAGACAGGAGAACATAGGTAAACATGTAGAAGCCTGTAAAGAGGAAACACAAAAAACCCCTTAAAGAATTACAGGAAAACACAGCCAAACAGGTGAAGGAATTGAGCAAAACCATCCAGGGTCTAAACATGGAAATAGAAACAATAAAGAAATCATAAAGGGAAAAAATCCTGGAGATAGAAAACCTAGGAAAGAAATCAGGAGCCATAGATGCAAGCATCACCAACAGAATGCAAGAGACAGAAGAGAGAATCTCAGGTGCAGAAGATACTATAGAACACATTGACACATCAGTCAAAGAAAATGCAAAAAGCAAAAAGGTTCTAACCCAAAACATCCAGGAAATCCAGGACGTGATAACCAAACCTAAGGATAATAAGTAGAGGAGAGACTTAAGATTCCCAACTTAAAGGGGCAGTTAGTATCGTCAACAAAAATTATAGAAGAAAACCTATCTAACCTAAAGAAAGAGATACCCACAAACATATAAGAAGCCTACGGAACTCCAAATGGATTGGAACATAAAAGAAATCTGTTCTGTCACATAAAAGTCAAAACATCAAATGCACAAAACAAAGAAAGAATATTAAAAGCAGTAAGGGAAAAAGCTCAAGTAACATATGAAGACAGAAGTATCAAAATTACACCAGACTTCTCATCAGAGACTATGAAAGCTAGAAGATCCTGGACAGATGTCATACAGACCCTAAGAGAACACAAATGCCAGCCCAGGCTACTATACCCAGCAAAACCCTCAAGTATCATAGATGGAGAAATCAAGATATTCCATGAAAAATCCAAATTTATACAATATCTTTCCACAAATCCAGCCCCACAAAGGATAATAGATGGAAAACTCCAATACAAGTAGGGAAACTCCACCCTAGAAATAACAAGAAACTGATCTTTTTCCAACAAACCCAAAAGAAAATAGCCACACAAACATAAAAATAACATAAAAAATAACAGGAAGCCACAATCATTATTCCTTAATATCTCCTAACATCAATGGACTCAGTTCCCCAATAAAAAGTCATAGATTAACAGACTGGATATGTAAACAGGACCCAGTATTTTGCTGCATACAGGAAATGCACCTCAGTGTCAAAGACAGACATTACATAGAAGTAAAGGGCTGGAAAACGATTTTCGTTGCATACAATCCCAAGAAACAAGCAGGAGTAGACATTCTAATATTGAATAAAATCGACTTTTATCAAAAGTCATCAAAAAGGATAAGGCAGGACACTTCATACACATAAGAGAAAAAATCTATCAAGAAGAACTCTTAATTCTGAACATCTATGCTCCAAATGAAAGGGCACCCACAGTCATAAAAGAAACTACTAAAGCTCAAAGAACATATTGTACCTCACATAATAATAGTGGGACACTTCAACAACCCACTCCCACAAAGAATAGGTCATGGTAACAGAAACTAAACAGAGACACAGTGAAATTAACAGAAGTTATGAACCAAATGGATTTAACAGATATCTATAGGACATTTCATCCTAAAACAAAAGAATATACCTTCTTCTCAGCACTTCATGGTATCTTCTCCAAAATTGACCACATAATTGGTCATAAAACAGATCTCAACAGATACAAGAAGATTGAAATAATCCAATGCATTCTATCAGAACACCAAGGACTAAGGGTGATTTTCAATAACAACAAAAACAACAGAAAGCCCACATGGAAACTGAACAATGCACTACTCAATCATAATTTGGTCAAGGAAGAAATAAAGATAGGAATTAAAGATTTCTTAGAATTTAATGAAAATGTATCCACAACATACCCAAACTTATGGAACACAATGAAAGTAGTATTAGGTGGAAAACTCATAGCTCTGTGTGCATCCAAAAAGAAACTGGAGCGAGCACTAGCAGCTTAACAACATATCTGAAAGCTCTAGAACTAAAAGAAGCAAATTCTCTCAAGAGGAGTAGAGTACAAGAAATAATCAAATACAGGGCTGAAATTGACCAAATAGAAACAAAAAGAACTATACAAAGAATCAACAAAACTAGGAGCAGGTTCTTAGAGAAAATCAAGAAGAAAGAGAAAGCTGTAGCCAGACTAACAAAGACAGTCTTCAAAATAAGAAAATCAGAAATGAAAAGGGAGATATAACAACAGACACTGAGGAAATTCAAAAAATCATCAGATCTTTCTACAAAAGCCTATACACAACAAAACTGGAAAATCTGAATGGAATGGACATTTTTCCAGACAGATACTAGGTACCAAAGTTTAATTGGGATCAGATAAACCATCTAAACAGTCCTATAACCCCTAAAGAAATAGAAACATTCACTAAAAGACTCCTAATGAAAAAAAAGCCCAGGATCAGATGGGTATAGTGCAGAATTCCATTAGACGTTCAAAGAAGAGCCAGTACCAATACTCTTCAAATTATTCCACAAATAGAAACAGAAGGAAACTACCCAATTCGTTCTATGAAGCCACAGTCATGTTGATACCAAAACCATACAAAGACCCAACAAAGAAAAAGAACTTCACACCAATTTCACTTATGAATATCGATGCAGAAATACTCAATAAAATTCTTGCAAACTGAATCTAAGAACATATCAAAATGATCAAGTAGGCTTCATCTGAGGGATGCAGGGATGGTTCAATATATGAAAATCCATCAATGTAATCTACTACATAAGAAACTCAAAGAAAAAAACCCACATGGTCATTTCATTAGATGTTGAAAGAGCATTTGACAAAATTCAACATCCCTTCATGGAAAAATTATTGGAAAGATCAGGAATTCAAGGCACATAAGTAAATATAGTAAAAGCAATATACAGCACTAAAATTAAGAACTAGACAAGGCTGTATACTCCCTATCTCTTCATCATAGTACTTTAAATTATAAGTAGAGCAATTAGACAACAAAAGAAAGTCAACCCTTGCAGCTGTCTCGTTATCTCTGACACCCAAAGACTGGGACCCAGACGCCCACGGAGGAGCAGAGTGTGAAGGCAGACATCTATGCTTGCACTACCCAGAGCACAGAAACTCTGGCTGGGTATAGGTCATTGTACCTTCCCCCTTTTTGTCCCCCATCCACCTAGTGTCCAGTGTTGGGTTTATTGGTTACCTGCAGTGGGACCACATTGGCAGGGAGGGGCCCCAGCCCCGGGAGGCGTGGCGGCAGAGAGCATGCTAGGCTCATTAACAAACAATATAAAATATTTTGGTGTGACTCTAACCAAGCAAGTGAAAGATCTATATGATAAGAACGTCAAGCCTCTGAAGAAAGAAAGCGCTAAAATTGAAGTATTATTACCCTGCTCAGCCTAGGTAAGTCTCTACTCTATATCTAAGAAATGTTGATGAAAGGGAATATCAAATCTCCTAATTGTTTTCATGAGGAATTTAGGCTCTCCAATGAACACGAAATGGGAAACAGTGAATAAATGTCAGTGGCCTGTATTTTACCGTAAGGAATTTCCTTCTAGCCAGGTATCTGAGGGATAAGAAAACTGTTAATTCTTTCTCACAGTCATCAGGAGTGGAGTTTATATCCTAATAAACTGGGGAGAATAGAAGGAGAAGTAACACATGTCTCAAAAAACACAGTTATTCTTACTGTTTGTGTATGTGTGTGTGTGTGTGTGTGAGAGAGAGAGAGAGAGAGAGAGAGAGAGAGAGAGAGAGAGAGAGAGGAAGAGAGGAAGAGAGAGGAAGAGAGAAAACAGGTGAAGATCTGTATGTGTAAACAAGGAACCATTCCTCAGATACTCCCTCTTGTTGCCCTTGAACTCTCTAAGTAGTCTAACCTAGCTGGCCAGCTAATTCCAAGGATTGTGCCATGTCTCCTTTCCCTGAACTGGCATTTAGGGTGGACAACTATGTGGGGCTTTTTTAAATAGGTACTGGGATTGAGCTCAGCAAATCATGTTTTGAGGGCAAACATTCTGACTGATATTGACAGTTTATTAACTAACATTGTTTGTTAAAGAAGTTCCATTGATTTATTCACTGGCAAGTGTGGGCAGGAGTGGGAAAACACATGGCATGGAATGTACTGTTGCTCAGAAGACTCTTGTTGCACAAAGTAATAATTTGATTCTATTAATATTTTTCTTATCTTTTAACCTGTAAATTACATGATAAAATAGTGCTAGGATTGTTATGGATTAAATATGATCTTCAAAGTTTGGTGCTAGACTCTTGGTCCCCAGAGCATGGGACTGCAATGGTGAGTGTTGTAGGACAAGTCGTGAGGACCTGATTTTCATAAATAGATACTACTGATATTAGACCTTTTCAGGACAGTGGGTTTGCCTTTTCCTATTTCCCCACCCCTTTCCTACGAGGACATTAACGGGAGGTATATACCAAATGTAAGCCCTCTGATCTCTAACTTCTTAGTCTCGAAGTTGTTGCCTTTGTCCTGGACTACTCACCACCAGACCCTACCTGCCCTTGGAGGTTAGGGATGAGGTGGCACAGAGTCAATGACAGAGACTCTGGGAGCAGGTGAGACACACCACAGCAAACTCATCTGAACACTACTCAAGTGCCTTTAATACCCTCCATCAGCATGCCATTGGTCCCAAGAAAGCATCTCTTCTAGACAGCAGTTCCTGCTTGTCTGGAGTTGTCTACGACAGCAATCCTTGGCCTCTCAGGCAGTCCTCAATTAGGTCCTCCTGTAGGATATGCTTTTGCAGCTGTGCAGCCCCCAGAATTTACATAGAGGTAGCAGCCATTCCTGCTACACTAAGCCTGTGAGGAATTTATTTTGTTGTTGCTGTTCTTTATCAGTTCCTTAGTCTATAGTGGTATAGGAGTATCAGCTAAGGTAAGAAAAAAAACAAAACCAAACAAAACGGACAAACAAAAATACAAAACAAAAAACTCTTTACTGTTCTAGACAGAAGGGGTACAAATAGGACTAGTCTTACTCACTGAAAGGTTACCAGACTCCTGATTCTTTAGCTGTGAAGTCCATAGAAGAGAAGTGAGATATTGCCTCAATTTATATGAGCTTAAATGTTCCAATTTCTGCTGATGACAGTTTGAAAAGGGTACCCTACTTCAGTCAAATAAGAATTATTGCCTACTTAGTGAAATGTAGACTTGATGGAATATGAATCTCATATCTTCCTGTAATCATAGCAGGAGGAGCACTGTATAGAAACAGAGTATGTGTTAAAGAGATACATGCAGCAATCTTTATTCTTTTCTTTCCTATGTAGACTTATGTGCTATCTTATAGTTCTATTTAAAATTATTTCTTACTTTGTGGAATTAAAATGTTCTCCAGATTCTTTTTGTATTTTACTTGTCTGGGACCTAGAAACAGTGATTTTTCTAAGAATCCCTGTTTCTTTTGTTTGCAGAATAACACTACATACATTCAGATCTATGGGCCTGCTACTATTGGATTCATTTTTAATGGCCTTGCTAGTAAGAACATGTATGTGTGCATCTCTTCATTTCACATTTTCCTGTGTTATCTTGCAAATCTAGATCCTCATCTAGGAAAGAATATTTTAAAAATTATCTTTAGGGATGTGGATCTGCTCCAGATAAGATGTCTGCCTCCTATTTAATTAGTAGGGTTGATTCAAATGATCTGGCTGATTATGTGTATGTCCTTGCTTTCTCTCTCCATTCCTGAGATAGCCCTCTCAACACTGTTATACTGAAGAGAATGATCTTCCCCAACAGAAAAGGACTATTCTTCAGCTAAGAGAACATACAGAACTGAGCTCCACTCCTAGAACCTTCCAGTAAAACTCAAGGTCATCTGCAGGACAATGTAGGTCTGTCACACTTTCAAGATTCTCATCATCTGCAAATAATACACTGTTTTCAGTCATCAACCCTCTAAAGGCAAATGATAAAGCAAAAGTATATTTTTGAGAATGGAATTATGTGCTCACATATCCCCACCCCACCCCCTCTCATGAAACATTAGAAATTAGCCTAGAGCAACACTGCTGTATCCTACAAAAAAATCTATCTGGAAGGCAAAATTCCCTTGTTGCATTAAGCGTACCTGTCAGTGTTTTAAAATCAGATTCTGAACCATGAAGACGATCCTGAGCATTGAGTGCATTTTAACAGAAAGCCCATGTGAAAGTAGCAGAACTGTGAATGGATTCATTCTTCAGGACAACAGTGGTAACTTCAACACGTAAGGCACCTGGCAAACGAGCATGTGACAGAAGGGAAAGCCTCTGCATCCAGAAAGTGACACAATGGGGGGTTGGATATCATAGCTATTTTCATTCTTGTTTAGGTATAAACCATAAATGCAAATAAAACAGTGTTTCCACTGACTAGAAGTGCAAATGGTGGTAACATCAGAAATGGGAGACAAGAGAAATGAAATTTGTAAGATTAAAATAAATGATGTCAGAGAACTTAATGCCACGGTGTTTAGCAAAGTCATTGTTACATTGGCAAATCTGCCAGAGAGGATGCCAAGGGAGATGAAGCAGGAAGTGTAAATAACCTCGACATGAAATTATTATTCATTGGTCCTTCTATGATTGCCATAAAAACTTCATCTTGTTTATTTTCATTTTAAGGATTGAAACATTTAACTACACAGATGTTCACAATTTTTAGGTAAAAAACGTTACAAAATAGATGAACTCCTCTTCCCAAATTAGCATAAAAACCAACTTAGATTTCCAGGTGCTTGCTTATAAACTACACTTTTTAAAAAAATTACTAAAAATCAAAAGATTTCTCATCATCAGAAATACATTTTCAGGAGACTTATTGAATCTGTTTTAAAAAATATTTTTTAAAAAGTATATGTCATGATAGCTTGATAAAATAAGTTTCCATTTTGACATTTAAATTGTAGTTGATGGGATAACTAATGCAGATGGCACCTGACAAAATGTGATGCCTTTCTTTTCTGTCTGTTGGGACTCATCAAACACATTGGAAATGAACACAGTCACTTCATGAGGCTCACTAATATTCATACTTAATGGCTTCTCTCTAAATGTTTAATGTCTGGGTATGTAAAATTTCAGGGCCTTTAGGACAAAAGTTTGTTTCTCAAAACAACAAGACAGAGTAGCTCTTAGTTGTGTTTGAACGTCAGTTGACCAAAGCCTCTCATCTTATTCAAATGAATAATAGAACTGAGAATGGGTTGGGGCATCTCCTTAGAATCTTTTCTAAACAAACTGCTTCAGTTGGCTGTGGCAATAATTTTTCCTGCTTCTTATGTAGATAAGCACTGTATGCTTCAGGATGTGCTTGAGCCTAGTAAAGGTGCAAGAGAGATGAACACATTCAAGAACTTCTACAGAAGACGGACTGTCTTATTGTAGGGAGTTATCCACCAGAGAAGACTACTGAGACAGGGAACACTGGTTCATGCTAACAGAACATCTTTATTAGCCAGCCAGTGTCTATATTGGGTATTTAAGACACCAGTTCAGCCCTTGAACCTTTCTCAGGATGAGTTTTAAGCACAAAAAACCACTTCCCAAGTTGATATACCTCAGTTAGAACTGTTAGCCAGAAGTGAAGCAATAGAGGCTAAAAATCAATATTAGTACATTTAAAGACTTTCCCAGAATAATGAACTTTGATTGATTAGGTCTTTGTTCTCATCTTGGCTGATGGTGCTACCAATATGCTGGGTCCTATGTCCTGAATGGTAGGTACTTCCAATGTAGCATCAGTTGTGCTAAAGTGACTTCTGTGGCCTGTTATATCACATACATGGTAGCTTACACTTGCACCATTGTTTATTTAGTTATTCCTCATTTATAGGTTTGGAAACTCATTTAAAAGATACTGAAAATTTTACCTAAAGCAATTTTCTTCAACCTCTGCCTGGTATCATCTTTCTGTACCCTCTTCCATGAGGTTTGGTGAGCCTTTGTGAGAAATAAGTATGATATAAATGGCATTCCTCAAGCACAGAATATTTTGTTGCTGGAACAGGACTAGTAGAAGATTAAGCATTTAGCAGGATCAGGGATGTACTCACAAGGCCATACACCTAGCTGAGGACCTACTGGCAGTTGATAGTCACTCAGGGAAGGAGAATTAGTTTTCTTTGGCAGTGTAGTTAGAGATAGGTTCTCAAATATCAACTGGGTATAGTAAATGTATAGAGTTCAGAGAAGATGTGATGTTGGTTGGAATATATAGAGGTCAAGAAGAAGCTGAGGGATATGATCTACATATATTACATTCATGTATAAAATAATAAAAAATTACTTTCAGATATTATGGCTCAATATCCATCTAATATCTTCTATATGATGGTACCAGTAAAATTCGATTTTATTCTTCAGGCAAAGTAAAACATATCTTTGAATTTTCGTACTAAAAGGTATAACTTTGTCGTTACCAATGCTTATCTCACTTATTAAGCTAGTACAATTGGACTGGGAAATGCATCACTTGAGATCTGATTACTAACAACTGATGGAGTGGGAAGTCTGTCATTGAAGGCTGGAGCAGAAGGGGAGTATTTTGAGAGTTCAATAGATAAATTGATTATAATCACATGTAGAGTTTACTTTATAATATCTTTGTGAGAACAGCCTTTTTAAAATATACTGTTTAAACCACCATTCATTTTGAGTCATGTGGTGGTTTGAAGGACAATGGCCTAATAAGCTCATAGGTTTGAATGCATTGTCACCAGGGAATGGTATTATTTGATAGGGTTAGGAAGTATAGCTTTATAGGAGAAAGTGTGTCACTTGGGGTGGATTTTGAGGATTCAAAATGGCCATTCTAAGTCAAGAGTCTCTTGATAACTCTTAGCTACTCTTAGCTACTTCTTTAACACCATGTCTGTCTGTGTGCTGCTATGCTTCCTGCAATGATGATAAAGGACTAAACCTTTGAAACTGTAAGCAAGCCTCAATTAAATATTGTCCTTTATAAGTGCTGCCATGGTCATGGTGTCTCTTCACAGCAATAGAACACTGACTAAATCAAGTCTTGATTAGTTTTTTCAGTTTTTAAAGTTTTTTTTTATTTAAAGACACTTTTTGTTGTAGTATTGATAATAGAACCTTGGGCTCATGTTTTCTGAGCAATGTACTTCTACCAAGCTATATATCAGTTCCTCATGTTTTAAATATGATAACTATAACTTTTACAATTAAGCTGTCTTTGATTAATGATTTCATCCTGTCATGGGAATAGTTTATTCAACTTCTCTGCCCCAATTTAGTCTCTAATCAATTGTTCTACTGCTTGGCAGAGTTTAATATAAATCACTCCTTATTTAATATAAACTACGATTTTTGTAGAATTTTTGTTATTCTTCCTGTTGTGTTTCTAGGAGAATAATGGAATGCAGAGGTTAATACGAAAGATTGTGGAGTCTTAAAGGTCTAGATACCACCAGAAGAAGGCACTTCCGGTCTCTCTGGGCTGGTGTCCTGAGGGACCTGGGGTGCAAGCTCTGCAGCCAGTCTCACAACACCCAGAGGAAGCTACACTCCCAGGTGCTCTGACAAGCCCAGGGTCACAGGATCTCAGAATCACAGGATCACAGAAACAGCCTGACTCTGAGGAGTTCTGATACAACGAGGATCACAGGAAGGACTGACTCCAGTCAGATTTAGCAAGGGCAGGCAGCACTAGAGATAACCAGATGGTGGGGGCAAGCGTAAGAAAATAAACAACACAAACCAAGGTTACTTGGCATCATCAGAACCCAATTCTCTCACCATAGCAAATCCTGGACACATCATCACACCGGAAGAGCAAGATTCAGATCTAAAATCACTTATCATGATGATGATATAGGACCTTAAGAAAGACATAAATAGCACCCTCAAAGAAATACAGGAGAACACAGGTAAAGAGGTAGAAGCTCTTAAAGAGGAAACACAAAAATCCCTTAAAGAACTACAGGAAAACACAATCAAAAACAGGTGAAGGAAATGAGCAAAACCATCCAACATCTAAAAATGGAAATAGAAACAAAAAAGAAATCAGAAAGAGAGACAACCCTGGAGATACAAAACCTAGGAAAGAAATCAGGAGTCATAGTTGCAAGCATCACCAATAGAATACAAGAGATAGAAGAGAGAATCTCAGGGGCGGAAGACACCATAGAAAACATTGAGACAACAGTCAAAGAAAATGCAAAAAGCAAAAAGCAAAAAGCTTCTAACCCAAAACATACAGGAAATCCAGGAAGCAATGAGAAGCAAAATTCTCAATTACCATAGATGGAGAAAACAAGATATTCCATGACAAAACAAAATTTACACAATATCTTTCCACAAATCCAGCCCTACAAAGGATAATAGATGGAAAACATCAACATAAGGAGCAAAACTACACCCTAGAAGAAGCAAGAAAGTAATCTTTCAACAAATCCACACAAACCTAATTCCACTTCTTACAACAGAAACAACAGGAAGTAACAATTACTTTTTCTTAGTATCTTAATATGAAAATTAATACTACTAATACATGTTAATTGATTGAAATCCAAAATATGAGGAATTAGAAATTTATTGACTGACATCCAATGGTTTCTCTCATTTGGTAATTGGAGAAATAGGTCCAATATTGTACAATCCATATGCACTTTCAGTTTCTTTGCTTGTGACAGTGTTATGCTGTGTACAACAAAATGGTCTTGAAATCTTGCTTCTCCTATCTCAGCCTCTCTATTAGTAGTATTGTTTATTTCATGTTTTTATACTATACTATGGTTTTCATAACAGCTTACATATTTTAAAAGTACTTATATACCCAAAAGAAATGTAGACAATCAAATTGGGAGGGGGCTTGTAAGAGAACAACAAAGAGTAAGACTGAATGCTTTGCTTGACATTTGTAACTCTTGTATCAAGTTACCATAGTAAGAGCCAAGATTTTAAGCTCTACTAAATACAAAACAAACAAATAAACAAAAACACTTTTTATATTTATGTTCATTTAAGAAAATATTAGTAGTGATGTATTAATTTGAAATATACAGTTAATACATTTGGAGTTATTTAAAATTTATATTGAGAAAGATGTATTGTTACATCTTTCAGTATTGTTACAGAAAAGCATCTACACAAGACTGTTAAATTGATTGTTATTTTATATCAAACAACTTTATAATACTCATTTTTATTGTTACAGTATTTTATAACTTTTAACAAATATGACAAAAAAAGATATTGTAGGTATTGAAGGGGGTCTCTGGGAGGAGTTGGGGTACAAAAGGAAAACAAAAATGTGATTTAATTCTATTTACTTAAAATATGTTTTTAAATATTTACAAATTCAGATAAATTTAAATCATGTAACTTTTCTCATCATAATGCAATAAAACTTTTAAAAAAAGGAAAAAGAAAAAAAAGCTCTAGGTAGTAATAAGATTCTAGTATTTTCTACATTTGTGTTCTTTAAAAGTTGGTGTGTTGATATTGACATCTGTTTTCTTTCAACTTGTTTTTCTGTGATAAAAAAGAAGTCTGACCAAAACCAACTCATGGATGAAAATGCATTTCACCTTACATTTCTATGTCTCTGTCTACATTTGAGGGAAATCAGGCAGAAGCTCAAGCTGAAAATTGGGGGTAGGAACCAGAGAGGAATTGAGCTCAGTGACTTGCTCTCTAGATCATGCCTAATCAGTTTTTCTTAATTTTATTTATTTATTTATTTATTTATTTATTTATTTATTTATTTATTGTATTTTTGAGACATGGGTCCTCTGTATAGCCATGACTATCCTGGAACTCACTCTGTGGTCCAGGCTGGGCTCTAACTCAGAAATCTGCCTTTCTCTATCTCCCAAGTGGTGGGATTAAAGGCATGTGCCATCACTGCCCAGTTCCTAATTTTATTTTTTTGAAATCACTTCATGTTTACCTGCCTGTGGTAAGGTTTACCCATAGTGGAAGGGCACATTCCACTTGATATCAGTCATCAATCAAGAGACTCTCACCTACATGACTAGAGGCTATTATGACTGAAGTAAATTTTCAGTTGAGTTTCTCTCTTTCTGGATGACTATATGTTGTGCCAACACAATAAAAACTATCCAGGGCACTCTATCTACTGAAAATTTGATACACCAATACATCCTTAGTAAATAATATTTTTTTTCACCCTAACCCAACTCAAGATCTCATATTACTATCATAATACAAAAAAAAATACAATACTTCAAATATTCAACATCTTTTTAAATGTCTGCAGTTTTTTAAACTGTGAGTTACCATAGAATTACAAAAAAGTTATGTACATACAGTCTATTGTACTTAGCAAAAATTAAATGTTCAATGGTATAAATCTAAATTCTGTAGCTCAGCATCCTACACCTTGAAATCATAACCTTCTGGACTCCAAAAGTATGCAGCAATACTTTTCCATCTTACCATCCACAGCAAAGACAGTTTGTATCAGTTGTACCAGATTTATATGAATCCTGGCATTTTCAACATCATGGAGTGTCTGGGGTCTGCCTTACAACTGAACCTTAAGCTTTACTAAAGACATTACAAGGATTCCTTTTATTTATTTGTTCATTTATTTATACATTTTTATTCATAAAATACAATTTTGAAAGAGTAATTAAAACACTTGTCACATAGCTCTAGGTTATAATGCTCATAAAACATTTGATAGGTGTGTGAAATGAAGACATAGATATAAGGTGAAAATAAGTGCTGGCAATTGTATTGTGATTTACAGTTCAACAAATTCAAAGTTCTGTATATTTCATTCAAAAAGATGCTTCAGCATGGGTGTGCATTCCTCTGCAAGTACCACATCATTGTTATCTTCCTGGTTGTAGTATTTCCCATTGACCTTCATGGGTGTCACCTACATCATTGTTGGAATTACTCTCTGGACAAGAGAGATCCCGGAAGACACCTGTGACGAGGGCCATGAACATCTGAAGGCTAAATCAAAGGTAGAAGGGAGGGACCGTTGGGGGAAGTAAAGAGAGAGACGAGGAGAAGGGACAGAGAAAGAGAAGGGGCTAGAGAGGAGAGGGACAGAGGGAGGAAGGAGAGATAAAGGTAGCTAAAAGTAGAGGGAGAAGAGGAGAGTGAGTTCGAGTAGACAAGATGGATGAGAAAATTCCAGCACTCTAACTTTTGGAGAGACGACATGTCACTCAGGATAAAAGCAGCTTTGAACAGATTTCAGAGTACAGTCGCGGTGCACTGATTAGCACTGTAAAAAGCGGCCATATGTACTGAAATAAAATCAACTAGATTCCATTTAAGAGAAATTTTGACAATTTCAGGTAAAGTAATTGAGAATGGGCTACAACAGGGACTGACAACACAGCTCACCCGTAAGGATGGAATGGTTCTACTGCAGTCGGACACGCACAGACCTTCCAGGGGCTAAGGTTTGCCAGGGAGAACAAAGAGATTATGCAAAAGAAAATTCCTGTCAAACAAAGGCAGCATTTAGAATTCTGAGATATGAGAACATATTTCTAACATCAGTCAGTGATTTCCTCCTTGAAAGGGGCCCAGTCTACACAAGAACCCTTTATAAGAACTTCAAGTATGCCACAAGGTGCCAAGCCCAGGTGCTCTGCAGGTCCTCTTTGTGCCTTTTTGACACTACTACTGTAGGCTCAAATTTTTTTAATTAGATATTTTCTTTATTTACATGTCATATGATATCTCCTTTCCCAGTTTCCTCTCTGAAAAAAAGAAAGAAAATTAAAAAAAAAAAGAAAAGAAAAAAAACCCTGTTCCCAGACTCTTCCCCTGCTCACCACCCCACCCTCTCCTGCTTCCTGGCCCTGGTAATACAATGGGGCATAGAGCCTTCACAGGGCCAAGGGCCTTTCCACCAATTGATGACCGACTAGGCCATCCTCTGCTATACATATGCTACTGGAGCCATTCGTCCCACCATGTGTACTCTTTGGTTGGTGGTTTAGTCCCTGGGAACTCTAAGGGTACTAGTTAGTTCATATTGTTGTTCCTGCTAAGGGGCTGCAAACCCTTCAGCTCCTTGGGTCCTTTCTCTAGCTCCTTCACTGGGGACCTGTGCTCAGTTCAATGGATGGCTGTGAGCCTCTACTTCTGTATTAGTTGGGTGCTTTCAGAGCCTCTCAGGAGACAGTTATATCAGGCTCCTATCAGCCAGCACTTGCTGGCATCCACAATAGTGTCTGGATTTGATGATTGGATATGGGAAGGATTCCCAGGTGGAACAGTCTCTGGATTGTCCTTCCTTCAGTCTCTCATAATTTTAAAACCTGCTTTTAATAAGCGTTCTTAAATTCTTTACCCCTCCCACACCCCACCTAGCCTACCATCCAAAGGTAGGGGAGAAAAGACAAGGAGATATGAACCTGTTTAGAAGTAGTTCTTTGGGACATTTCTAATGTCCATTTGTCAGGATACCAGCAGTCCAGTTCAGTAGTGTCAGGATACCAAATATGGATCAACAGTGGTGGCATGATATAGGAGAAACAGCCAGTCTGCAAAAGTGACTAAGGCCAGCCAGGACTCCAGGAAATGTTCTTTGCCATACCTCTCTCTCAATGAAGTGAAGATTAGCTATTAATATGATCAGTGCAGATGATCAAAGATCAGCTAAGATTCAAGACCAACAAAGCATTGCAAAGCTTGGTGTGTGTGCAAACATGCTGTCATTGGCCACTGAGTTGTATTTATACTCTCTCCAAACATCATGTGTCCTTCCATGGGTCTTACCTCAGCAAAATAGCATGTGTGTTGCATTACATGGCACACCCAGAAACTTTCCACTTCACAGTACTACTTGGGAGACTCTTACACATTATTTGCCCAATTCTGCTCTGTGCTTGAAGCATACATACTCTTGATCCCCTTGTACTACAACTTCTCTGTGATGTCCCCAAGGAAATAGTTGCCAGAAGACTTCGCCTCAACAAGCTGCAACTTATTAATCATAGATCATTATTTTCAGCTTTAGCTTATCAGCAACCACAACGTCTTAATCCAAAATACATGTGAGTGTCCCCTGTAAAATCTTTGTTTATGAAACTTCAGAAACCAAGCCTTCATTACTGATATTTCTTTCAATATACTTATCTTTTCAGCTCTGACAGAACATCTCATTAAGCTGGGAGCACTTGATGGCTTTCCCAATTCAAAGTTCCAAAAGGTTCCACAATCTTAAGAGGAACAACATTGATGAAGACAATGACAACGATGACAACAATAAAAACGACAATAAGAACAACAACAACAGAGCCAAAAACATAAAACAAAAACTAAAAACAACAATAGCAACAAAACCCTTAAATTACATGGCTTGTTCATCAGCAATACTTCCCTTCTACTACAATTTGTTTTAGTCACATGTTGTTGCTACAATGAAATACTCTGGCCAAACCAAATTGTGGAGGGAAGAGCTTACTGCATTGTAGACTTGTAAGCCTCTTTCCATCTTTGAGGGGAGCCAGGCAGCAGCTCAAGGGGGGACTGTTGGGATAGGGGTCATAGAAGGATGCTATTTGCTGGCTTTCTCACTGCCAACATACTCATCTAGCTTCATGAATAGTCCCGGTGCAACTGTCTAAGGATGATGGTACCCACAGCAGGCTGAATCATCATAAATCAAGAGAATCTTTTGTTATGGTCACAGGCTAATCGGACTGAATCTATTCTTCGATTAAATTTTCTTCTTCCAAAGTGACTCTAGATTATAACAATTCAACAATAAAAGTTAACTAGCACAATAGTATAACTCAGAAGATAATGCTATCTACCTCTGAGGCAGGGTCTTTGGAAGGTGACTTTATGATGTTCAGCATAACTCTTGGGGTTAATTAATAACAGTGCAATAAAAATAAGTCATATCTTCTGCCATTGTAAAGTCATAGTTAAAAAACTACCATAAGAAGGCATCTATGTCTCTAGTCTTTGCTCTAACAGGTACCAGATTCTTGGTGCCTTATTCTTATCTTAGAATTACTAGTCTCCAGAAAATGTCAAGTTTATATAACCAATCATTTTATAATATTTTCTTATAGAAGATAAAATGGATATAAAACATTGCTTAGTACTTCAATAGTCATGGTAAGAGCTTTCTATCTTTGTTTAAAAATGTATTTCACATATAAAATGATGAGTATAGAGGATTTATCTCACAGGAATTTCAGAATGAGTACATACAGTAAAACATACACTAAACCCGAGGAGGTTAGTGTATCTTCCATGTAGCTGAGTTCTAAGTGGGAACAACTATTATGGCTGATATCTTTTTATCCTTCCTGCTTACTTCTAAACACTTGAATAGAAATGGTAATTAATGGTAACAAGGAACTTTAGGTTTTCAAAACTCTACTTAAAAATCTTTTTAAAAATAATGAAGAACTTAAATTTCCCTAACTTCCCTTGCTTTTGCTCATTTTTCTGACATGTTGAAAAACAACAGGAAGTTTAAAAATTGTAGATTTGCTTTGATGCAGGTCATACTTAGTGGTAATGGTGTCCTGTTTTCTATTGTACTGAGTTCCTGTTCCTCTGCTGACTCCCACCTTGTGTTTTCAACAACCTCATTCTGTCTTCTATTCCTCACCAAATCCTCTGTACACTACACCTCTCTATGCTGCCTGAAGAAAAAAATCTTACAAAACTATGAATGTCAGACTTCCAGAAGACAATGCATTCATAGAGTAAAAGGTTAAAATGCAAAGAGAAAGTGACTGAAATTCAATGAAAATAGAGTTCAAATACAGCTAATTTCAGACTCTCTGTTTCAGCTTATGATTTTATTTGACATTATGATAGGATAAAATTCATAGACAGTAGTAGCTGGAATTCAGATTTTGAATTTGGATATGTGTCAGGTTACTGTTAGGTGATATAATCTCTTTGATGCCCGACAGGATTAACAAGGCTCATCTCTCATAACAGGAGTTAAATACAATAGAATTTCAAGCAGGTGCTGTATTTCCTCATACTGTGTTGTGACATTACAGAGTCGAGAAGGTGAGGTGTCCAGGTGCATTTTCTTAAACTGATAATTGGAAGCAACACCTTGCTTATGAATATGTTGCTGTGAAAATTTAGTCTGTGCTTCAGTGCCCACTTATGTTAATATTTTGGATCATTCAACAGTCTAGTATTGACCTGGAAGCTTCCTTCCTGTGGCATGCTTCATAGTCCTGAAAGCTGTGTTGTTCAAACTGCTGTGGAAGAAAAGCTATCAGTGGTCTTACCCAGCTGGGAACACTGTAAGATACAACAATGACCCATTGGTGCAATAGTGTCAAAAGGTTATAGGACTAACCACCTACTTTCTATTTGTATACCAGGCTCATTCCACATGAAAGTCCTCATGCCTGGTACTGTAAACCTAAGGCAAGAATCCATGACTGGAGAGGCCGCATGCCCTAATACTATTATTTTACTAAAGGGCATAGTATTAAACTGACTATTATGTACATGTCTTTATCTAAGACCTGTACAAGACCAAGACAGTCAACACTCCAGCATAGAGAGGGAGGGACTTCTGAGATCCAATCCTCAGCTAAAGAGCTACTGGCAGTGGATAGCAGATGGATATGGGGAGTCCATGTCCTTCAGCTGTGCTGCTCATGGCTAGTCTGCATATGCTTCCAATGGGTGGTGTCCTATATACATGCAGATAAGGGCATCACTAATTAGACTCAGAAATTAAAAAGAGAAAACATGATGCTGGGAGTAGGATGTGATAGCAGAGGAGAGGATTTGCCATGTGCTGTGGGGAGATAAGGGAAATGGATATGACCTAAATCCACTGTTTTCATGCATGAAATTATCAAAGAATAAATACAAAATTTGTAAGGCTGATGTTAAAAATATTTTTGTTCTTTCCTGAAAAACTTCTTAAAAACTCTTGAAAACCACTACAGGATGTCAGCTGCCTAAAACTCAAGTAGACCTTTTCTCATCAAAGTTCTCTTTTTTGAAAGCCCCTAGACTTTCTTTTTCCCTCAGAGACATTAATTACTTCAGTGTATTGCAAGAAAAGAGTAGGCAGATTTCTGCATTATCCTCAATGTATCCATTTAATCAAAAGGATGATTTTTCTCGACTTCTCATTAGATTTGCCTTTTAAAGAATATTTAATTTTACACTTAACAGGGAGACAACTTAGAGCAGAATTTCCTTTGATCAAGGCTTGAATGTAAAAATCAAGTTCCACTGGGATCAAACTTAATAGAATTTCCTTCTTCTTTTCTTGTCATAAATAATAATTGCTCATTTGCTACCAAAGTATCCCTAGATTATTCTTTTCAGGCATGGTCTACAAAGCCAGACACATTTTACTCTCAGCATCTGAGATTCTTTCTCCATCATTTATGCATGAGAAAAATGGGGCTGAGAAACTCCAGTGAAGGGATTCTGCTCATTGTCACTTCCGTGTGTGCTTCCACAGAGCAATGTAGGAGTGCATAGCATTCCCAACATTGAATTTCTACTGTCATTCCCCTTCTGTATCAGGTCCTTTCCTTTATAGCTATTGCTCTACTGTGTAAAATCTCTCTTGGAATGTCACACTAGACACTCTTCATTTTGGTCTGTTTCTATGAGGTATTGTTCCATAACAAGGCATGTAAATTGGTGTGGAGCAGAAATTCCAAGGGCTGGTGACCTAAATTTTTCCCTAATGATAATAAAATATACAAAGGGATTCCCCTCTGTCTTTCCTTCCAGTACTACACACAGATAATTGGGTTCATTAGTCAAAACTACAAAGAAGAAAAGTAATGTATACCTATTAATTTTCAATATTAAACACTCAAGATATTAGTTATAAACAGTTTTTTATCCATTTGTTTATCAGTAGGGCATAGTCAAATCCCTGAAAAGCAATCAAAATGTCAAAATAATTGCAATGGCTTCCGCAGAGGCAGTGAAACATAATTCAGAAAATATATTTTTAGTTCTAACTTTTTATTATTTTTCAAAATAACCTTATAAGAGTTATAGTCTGAGGCAGTGAAATGGAAGATTAAACATTCTTTATAGAAACAGGAGAGAACCCCTTCTATGCATAGTGAGGAGGAAGCAGTGTCTATTGGGCAAAATTTTGCCTCATGCAAAGTTCATGTTAATAAAAAAATGCATTTGTATTCAGGATAAATAATAGTCACAAAGTTTTTCAACCAATACTGCCTAGTGGGTATTTGTGAAACAAATAGAACATAAAAATATAAAATGTAGTTTGAATGTATGAGAGAAAAATGATTTTGTTTACATATGTGCAATGCCTGGGTTGTAAAATTTCCTTTGTATTTTTTTCTTCTATGAATTTTAGACTGACTTCAATCTCATCCTTCCCCTAGTAAATGATGGAAGCATGGTATAGAGGCATATCCATTTAATCTCAGCAGTTAGCAGGTTGAGGCAGACAGATATCTGAGTTTGAAGCCAGCCTATTCTACAGAGTAAGTTCCAGGACAGATGGATGTACATACAGAAACCTTTTCTTGAAAAATCCAAACCAACCAATTAACCAAACAAACAACCCAACAACCAACCAGTGAACCAAACAAACAACCACAAAGAAATGAAGGATCCTGGACATTATTAGAAATGAAAAATAAAATAGGCCTTTACCCAAAACACTGGCAGTTTCTTGCATACTAACCATGCATTTTTATACTTCCTAGCAGATGGAGGACTGCATGAATTACTCAGGTGTTTGAAGGTGTACTCATACAAAGCCCTGTATTTGGAAGCTCATAGCTATTTAAACTTTCCAACCAGAAAAAAAATCCCAAATGACTTTCAACTGACAAATCATGTCCACATGTTTGCTACTCAGAAACAAGGATAACATAGATACTTGTGATCACATCTATCAACTGAGAAAAGTGCACTGAGATGACATAAAGAATGTCAATTTCAGATGTTTAAATAAAATACCTATCTTAGCTTATATTTATATATTAAAAAAATCATAGATGAAGGAAACCGTCCTGCAGTTTCTCTTCTTCCGTGGGTGTTCACGAACTGGGGTAATTGAGTTTCTGTGAAAATAAGCGGGGCGGGAGACAAAAGAACTCAACACCAAGTAGCTTTATCAAGGCGTGTTTTTTACTAAATGAACCGAGGGAGATATATATAGCTAAGGCAGGATTGTCTATGCTAACAATCCTTCGGCTTTTAGCATAGACGTGAGAACAGGGAAATAACATTGCAGTCTGTAAACAAAACACCCTTCAGGCAAGGGCTCTAGGCAGGAAAGCGGATTAGAGGTCTCAGTTCCTTTGAAGTCTAGGCTACCAGGTCTGCCTTTGATCTCTGGTGATGCCGCCAGTGATTCACACCTGTTGCTCGCAGCTGCCTCCGGAGATTCAAGTCTGTCGCGCAGGGCGGAGCAGCGCAGCGGGACACCACACATAGAGAAAAGGGAAATCGCCTTGAGAGTTGGGAGGATGTGTTAGGGGTTCAATAGTGGGTACCTGGGAGAGACTGGAGAGAGAGAAAAGGGAGAGAAAAATGGTAACTATTTCAATTAAAAACATATTAAAAAGAAAATTTAGAAATGGAAAAAACATGAAATGACAAAATTATGAACAGATAAGTAGTTTCCTGGAATTAAGAAGGGGAAGCAAGTGAGTGTGACCCTAGAAGGACAAAATGAGCTGATTGATATGGAAACTATCCTTTTTCTTGACTATGGATCTCAGCTTCCTGATTGTGATGTACCATGGCTTTACAAGCTCTTACCATTTCAGAGAACTTTGTAAGACTCTGGAAGACCCCTCTGTGTTTACTTGTTACTACTTATGTTAATCTATAATTTCCCCCAAATTCAAATCCCGTGGTAATAAAAATGTTTATAATTGTTTCCAAATGCCTCCAAGGGCAAACTCAGTGACTCTCTCTGTGTGTATGTGTGTGTAATTTTAGAAAATCAAAATGTTACAAATAAATAACCTGATACTGGTTATATATTTTCTATTTAGAACTAGATGAGAACTCTCTGGTCTGAATCTTATAGTTAATAAGATATAACACCAGCACTTGTCTGAGTCTCATTTACATATTTGTAGGTTATCTATGTTAAAATTGTTAGTTGTTACAGTATATGTATCAGCGGACCACAAAAAATTTAATTTGTACCTTTTTACTGTTCTAACATTAGTGGTATATGACAGCTGACATTTTATGAAGAGTAATGATACAGGCCATAGTGATCTGATAGGATGCCTGGGATTATTTCAATCTTCTTGTATCTGTTGAGGCCTGTATTTTGAGCAATTGTATGTTCAGTTTTGGAGAAGGTACCATGAGGTGCTGAGAAGAAGGTATATTCTTTTGTTTTAAGATGAAATGTTCTATAGATATCTGTTAAATCCATTGAGTTCATAACTTCTGTTACTTTCACTGTGTTTCTCTTTAGTTTCTGTTTCCATGATTTGTCCATTGATGAGAGTGGGGTGTTGACGTCTCCCACTACTAATGTGCAAGGCGCAATGTGTGCTTTGAGCTTTAGTAAAGTTTCTTTTATGAATGTGGGTGCCCTTGCATTTGGAGCATAGATGTTCAGAATTGAGAGTTAATCTTGGTAGATGTTTCCTTTAGTGAGTATGATGTATTCTTCCTTAAATTTTTGACAACTTTTGGTTAAAAGTTGATTTTATTCGATATTAGAATGGCTACACCAGCTTGTTTCTTGGGACCATTGGCTTGGAAATTTTTTTTCCTAACCCTTTACTCTACAGCAGTGTCTGTCTTCGACATTGAGTTATGTTTCCTGTATGCAACAAAATACTGGGTCTTGTTTACCTATCCAGTCTGTTCGCCTATTTCTTTTTATTGGGGAATTGAGTCCATTGATGTTAAGAGATATTAAGGAATAGTGATCATTGCTTCTTGTTGTTTTTGTTGTTAGAGATGGAATTATGTTTGTGTAGTTACCTTCTTTTGGGTGTGTTTCAAGAAGATTACTTTCTTGTCTTTTCTAGGGCGTAGTTTCCCTCTTTGTGTTGTTGTTTTCCATTTATTATCCTTTGTAAGGCTGGATCTGTGGAAAGATATTGCATAAATTTGGTTTGTCATGGAATATTTGGGGGGATTTTTTTATTAGATATTTTCTTTATTTATATTTTAAATATTATCCCTTTTCCTGGTTTCCCCCAGAAAACCCCCTATCCCTTCCCACCTCCCCTTGCTCACACACCCACCCACTCCTGCTTCCTGGCCCTGGCACTGCCCTACACTGGGGCAAAGAGACTTCACAGGACCAAGGGCCTATCCTCCCACTGATAACCAACTAGGCCATCCTCTGCTACATATGCAGCTGGAGCCATGAGTCCCACCATGTGTACTCTTTGGTTGGTGGTTTAGTCCCTGAGAGCTTTGGGGGTACTGGTTAGTTCATATTGTTGTTCCTCCTATGGGGCTGCAAATCCCTTCAGCTCCTTGGGTCCTTTCTCTAGCTCCTCAATTGGGGACCCTGCACTCAGTCTAATGGTTGGATGAGAGCCTCTACCTCTGTATTTGTCAGGCACTGGTAGAGCCTCTCAGGAAACAACCATAACAGGCTTCTGTCAGCAAGCACTTGTTGGCATACACAATAAATAGTGTCTGGGTTTGGTGACTGTGTATGAGATGGATCCCCATATGGGGCAGTCTCTGGATGGTCATTTCTTCAGTCTCTGCTCCACATTTTGTCTAAGTAACTCCTTCCATGGGTATTTTATTCTCCCATTTAAGAAGGACTGAAGTATCCACACTTTGGTCTTCCTTCTTGAGTTTCATGGGGTTTGTGAATTGTATCTTGGTATTCTGAGCTTCTGGACTAATATCTACTTATCAGTGAGTACATACCATGTGTGTTCTTTTGTGATTGGGCTACCTCACTCAGGATGATATTTTCTAGTTCTATCCATTTGCCTAAGAATTTTATGAATTCATTTTTAATAGCTGAGTAGTACTCCATTGTGTAAATGTACCACATTTTCTTTATCCATTCCTCTGTTTAGAGACATCTGGGTTCTTTTCAGATTCTGGTTATTATAAACAAGGCTGCTATGAACATAGTGGAGCATGTGTTCTTATTACATATTGGAGCATCTTCTTTGTATATGCCCAGGAGTGGTATTGCTGGCTCCTCGGGTAGTACTATGTCCAATTTTCTGAGGAACCACCAAACTGATTTCCAGAGTGGTTGTACCAGTTTGCAATCCCACCAGCAATGTAGGAGTGTTCCTCTTTCTCCATATCCTGACCAACATCTGTTGTCACATGAGTTTTTGATCTTAGCCATTCTGACTGGTGTGAGGTAGACTCTCAGGGTTGTTTTGATTTGCTTTTCTGTAATGACTAAGGATATTGAAATTTTCTCTAGGTGTTTCTCAGACATTCCATATTCCTCAGTTGAGAATTCTTTATTCCATTCTGTACCCCATTTTTAATAGTTTTATTTTTATTTTTATTTTTTGGTTATTTGGAGTCTAACTTGAGTTATTTTCATATATTAGATACTAGCCCTGTATTTGATGTAGGGTTGGTAAAGTTCTTTTCCAAATCTGTTGGTTGCCCTTTTGTCCGATTGACAGTGTCTTTTATATTACAGACACTGTAGTTTTATGAGGTCCCATTTGTCAATTCTTGATCTTAGAGCATAAGCTATTGGTGTTCTGTTCAGGAAATTTTTTCCCTTGTGCATATGTTCTTGAGACTTTTTCTATTAGTTTCAGTGTATTTGGTTTTATGTGGAGGTCCTTGATCCAATTGGACTTGAGATTTTTACAAGGAGATAAGAATGGATCAATTTGCATTCTTTAATATGCTAACTGCCAGTTGATCCAGCACCATTTGTTGAAAATGCTGTCTTTTTTCCACTAGCTGGTTTTAGCTCCTTTGTCAAAGATCAAGAGACCATAGGTGTATGGGTTTATTCCTGGGTCTTTAATTCTATTCCACTGATCTATCTGCCTGTCAGTGTATCAATACTATGCAGTTTTATCACAATTGTTCTTTAGTACAGCTTGAGGTAAGGGATGTTGATTCCCCCAGAAGTTCTTTTATTGCTGAGAATAGTTTTCAATATCTTAGGTTTTTTTGTAGTTCCAGATGAATTTGCAAATTGCTCTTTCTAACTCTATGAAAAATTGAGTTGGGATTTTGATGGGGATTGTATTAAATCTATAGATTGCTTTCAGCAAGATGGCCATTTTTACTATATTAATCCTTCCTATCCATGACCATGGGAGATCTTTTAATCTTTTGAGATCTTCTTCAATTTCTTTCTTCAGAAGCTTGAAGTTCTTGTCCTACAGATCTTTCACATGCTTAGAGTCATACCAAAGTATTTTATATTATTTGTGACTATTTATTTTCTTTATATTAAGGTATTTATATTATTCTGAAGGCTATTGTTTCCTTAATTTCTTTCTCAGCCTGTTTATCCTTTGTGTAGAGGAAAGTCACTGATTTGTTTGAGTTAATTTTATATCCAGCTACTTTGCTGAAGTTGTTTATCAGGTTTAGGAGTTCTCTGGTGGAATTTTTGTGGTCACTTAAGTATACTATCATATCATCTGCAAATAGTGATATTTTGACTTCTTCCTTTCCAATTTGTATCCCTTTGATCTTCTTTTATTGTCTAATTGCTCTGGCTAGGACTTCGGGTACTATATTGAATAGGTAGGATGAGAGTGGGCAGCTATGTCTAGTCCCTGATTTTTTGGGATTGCTTCAAGTTTCTCTCCATTTAGTTTGATGTTAGCAATATACAGTAACATATTGCTTTTACTATGTTTATGTATGGGCCTTGAATTCCTGATCTTTCCAAGTCTTTTATCATGAATGGTGCTAGATTTTTGTCAAATGCTTCCTCAGCATCTGATGAAGTGATCATGTGGTTTTTTTCTTTGAATTTATTTATATAATGGATTACATTGATGGATTTCAGTATATGGAACCATCCCTGCATCCCTGGGATGAAGCCTACTTGATCATGATGGATGATCATTTTGATGTGTTCTTGGATTCAGTTGGCAAGAATTTTTTTGAGTAGTTTTGTTTCAATATTCATAATGGAAATTGATCAAAAGTTCTCTTTCTTTGTTGGATCTTTGTGTGGTTTAGTTATCTGAGTAATTGTGGCTTCATAGAACGAATTGGGCAGAGTACCTTCTGTTTCTATTTTGTGGAATAGTTTGAGGAGTATTGGTATTAGTTCTTCTTTGAAGGTTTGATAGATCTCTGCAAAAAATCCATCTGGTCCTGTTTTGTTTTTTTGTTTTTTTTCTTGGGAGATTATTAGTGACTGTTTCTATTTCTTTAAGAGATATGGGACTGTTTAGATCATTTATCCAATCCTGATTTAGCCTTGGTACCTGGTATCTGTCTAGAAAATTTTCCATTTCATACAGATTTTCCAGTTTTGTTGAGCATAGGCTTTTGTAGTAGGGACAGATAATTTTATGAATTTCCTCAGTTTCAGTTGTTATGTCTCCCTTTTAATTTCTTTTTAAATTTCTTTTTATTTGATATTTTCTTTATTTACATGTCATATGATATCTCCTTTTCTAGTTTCCCCTCTGAAAAAAAAAAGAAATAAAATAAAATAAAAAACCAAAACCAAAACCAAAACAGTCTTCCCTCCCTCCTCCCCCTGCTCACCAATCCAACCTCTCCAGCTCCCTAGCCCTGGCATTCCCTTACACTGGGGCATAGAACCTTCACAGGGCCAAGGGCCTCTCCTCCCATTGATGACAGACTTGGCCGTCCTCTGCTACATATGCAGCCGGAACCATTAGTCCCACCATGTGTACTCCTTGGTTGGTGGTTTAGTCCCTGGTAGCTCTAAGGGTACCAGTTAGTTCATATTGTTGTTTGTCCTAAGGGGCTGCAAACCCTTCAGCTCCTTGGGTCCTTTCTCTAATTCCTTCATTGGGGACCCTGTACTCAGTCCAATGGATGACTGTGAGCCTCTACTTCTGTATTAGTCAGGTACTATCAGAGCCTCTCAGGAGATAGCTATATCAGGCTCCTGTCAGCCAGCACTTGCTGGCATCCATAATAGTGTCTGGATTTGATGATTGGATATGGGAAGGATTCCCAGGTGGAGCAGTCTCTGGATTGTCCTTCCTTCAGTCTCTGCTCCTTAGTTTGTTTCTGCAACTCCTTCCATGGATATTTTGTTCCCCCTTTTAAGAAGGAACGAAGTACCCACAGTTTGGTCTTCCTTCTTCTTGAGTTTCTTGTGGTTTGTGGATTGTACTTTATGTATTCCAATCTTCTGTTAATTAGGATACTGTCTCTATGCCCTCTAGTTAGTCTAGCTAAGGGTTTATCTATTTTGTTGATTTTCTCAAAGAACCAACTCTTGGTTTGGTTGATTTTTTGTACAGTTCTTTTTGTTTCTATTTGGTTGATTTCAGCCCTGAGTTTGATTATTTCCTGCCTTCTACTCTTCTTGGGTGTATTTGCTTCTTTTTGTTCTAGAGCTTTCAGATGTGCTGTCAAGCTGCTAGTTCATGCTCTCTCCAGTTTGTTTATGGAGGCACTCAGAGCTATCAGTTTTCCTCTTAGGACTGCTTTTATTGTGTCCCATAAGTTTGGGTATGTGTAGCTTCATTTTCATTAAACTGTAAAAAGTCTTTAATTTCTTTCTTTATTTCTTGCTTGAACAAAGTTATCATTGATTAGAGTGTTGTTCATCTTCTATGTGAATGTGGGCTCTCTGTTTATGTTGTTATTGAAGACCAGCCTTAGTCCTTGGTCATCTAATAGGATGCATCTGATTATTTCAATCTTCTTGTATCTTTTGAGGCTTGTTTTGTGACCAAGTATAAGGTCAGTTTTATAGAAGGTACCATGTGGTGCAGAGAAGAAGGTATATTCTTTTGTTTTAGATAAAATGTTCTATAGATATCTTTTAAATCCATTTGACTCATAACTTCTGTAAGTTTTACTATGTCTCTATTTAATTTCTGTTTCCATGATTTGTTCATTGATGAGAGTGGAGTGTTGAATTCTTCCACTGTAGTTGTGTGAGTTGGAATGTATGCTCTGAGCTTTAGTAAAGTTGCTTTTCTGAATGTTCGTGACCTTGCATTAGGAGCATAGATGTTCTGAACAGAGAATTCTTCTTGATAGATTTTTCCTTTGATGAGTATGAAGTGTCCTTCTTTATCTTTTCGATAACTTGTAGATTGACGTCGATTTTATTCGATATTAGAATGACTACTCCAGCTTGTTTTTTGGGACCATTTGCTTGGAGAATTGTTTTCCAGCCTTTTATTCTGAGATAGTGTCTGTCTTTGTCTCTGAGGTGGCTCGCCTGTATGCAACAAAATGTTGGGTCCTGTTTATGTATCCAGTCTGTTAGTCTATGTCTTTTTATTGGGGAAGCGAGTCTGTTGAGTTGATATTAAGTGATATTCAGGAAAAGAGATTGTTACTTCCTGTTATTTTTGTTGTTAGTAGTAGGATCATATTTTCTGTGGCTTTTATTTTTATTTTTTTTTGGGTTGGTAAAAGAAGATTATTCTCCTGCTTTTTCTAGGAAAAAGTTTCCCTCCTTGTATTAGAGTTTTCCATTTATTATCCTTTGAAGGACTGGATTTGTGGAGAGATGTTGTATAAATTTGTTTTTGTCATGGATTATCTTAGTTTCAACTTCTATGGTTATTGAGTGTTTTGCTGAGTATAGTAGCCTGGGCTTGCATTTGTGTTCTATTAAGGTCTGTATAACATCTGCCCAGGATCCAGCTTTCATAGTCTCTGGCGAGAAGTCTGATGTCATTTTAATAAGTCTGCCTTTTCATGTTACTTGACCTTTTTCCCTTACTGCTTTTAATATTCTTTTTGTTTTATGCATTTGGTGTTTTGATTATTATGTTATGTCCTCACATAACATAAATTTCTTTTCTGATCCAATCTATTTGGTGTTCTGTTGGCTTCTTGCATCTTCATGGACATCTTTTTCTTTTGGTTAGGGAAGTTTTCTATAATTTTGTTGAAGATATTTACCAGCCCTTTAAGTTGGGAATCTTTGTTCTCTTCTATGCCTGCTATCCTTAGGTTTGGCCATATCATTGTGTCCTGGATTTCCTGGATGTTTTGTGTTAGGATCTTTTTGCATTTTGCATTTTCTTTGGTTATTGTGTTAATGTTTTCTATAGTATCTTCTGTGCCTGAGATTCTCTCTTATATTTCTTGTATCCTGTTGGTGATGCTTGCATCTATGGCTCCTGATATCTTTCCTAGGTTTTCTTTTGTTCTGATCTCAAAGTAGGTTAATTACATTTTAAAGTTGGAACACATTTGACAGACATCTCATCTTTCAAAGCTGTGTACCCTTCATTCCCTAAAACAACAGTTGAGGAACATGGCTTCTGACCTTGGAGATCTCCATCAGAGAACCAATTTCATGAAAATTGTTGGCCATGTCCACAATAAAAACAAGTTCTGATGTGACACACACACATGTCTATTTAACAACGACTGGTTGTTTTTCATAAAGCAAAATGTTTAAAGTTTTGTTATTCCCATAGACAATTTCTAACTAAAGCACCCTGCTAAACAAATTGCATTTTAATATGCAAGATGTCAGGGAACCCTTTCATTGCCTTGAGTTTCCATGACATAGTTCAGTCTTGTAGTGGCCAGTTGACAGGATTAGAGGTGGGAAAGTCCAATATAGCTGTGACCCATCTCAGATGCGGCCTTGTCGTCCGAGATGATATTTCATTGGAGATGTTCATCTTCTCATTTTAGCTAGTGGCTCTTAAAGTATGGTATGTCTTTTTTTAACCTTTCAGTTTTTTAATTTTGTCATATTCTTTAAAATTTATAAAATGTTGTAACAATAAAAATGAGTATTATAAAAGTTGTTTGGTATAAAACAACAATCAGTTGAACAGCCATATGCAGATGTTTTTCTACAGCAATTCTGAACATACATATGTTTTTCTTAATATAAATTTTAAATAACTCCAGACATATTAACTGCATTTTAAAGTAATATATCACTACTAGTTTTTTTTAGAATGAACATAAATAGTCTTTTTGTTTGTTTATTTGTTTGTTTTTAGTAGGGCTTAAAATCTTGGCTCTTACTATGGTACAAACTTACAATAAGAACAAGTTTTAGATATTGGAGTTCATTGTAAAAAGGCTGTACTTCAATGACCCTCACATTACCAAAGGAATTTTACCTCTATATTAGCTAAGCTAAGAGTTGACAGTTTTTCTGTGCCAAGGAATGAATTGTAGGCACAACATTTTGATACAGATTTCCTGTTATGGGCAAAGCTATTTGACTTGAGTGATTGTCTTCATTCTCAGCCCACAGAGAACAGGTTACAGTCATTTAAGAAATAGTGTGTGTATTAAGATAGTCTATCCCTGAAGTCATTCACTAACTGTTTCAGTGAACAATGCTTCTACTTGGAGGATGGCACAGACATTAGGTGAGGGTAAGAATCTTGTTCATTGGCTGTGATGATTTTGAAAAGCATTCATCTCAGAGAAAGAATAACTTATAAAGTCATCTTCTTCAAAATTGATGCAATAGTTATAAATATCAAGCAAAGCATTCAGTCTCAATCTTTGTTGTTCTCTTACAAGCCACCTCCCAAAGTAATTGTCTATGTTTCTTTTGACTGTATAAATAATTGAAATATGTAAGCTGTTCTGAAAACCATAGTATAGTGTGAGAACATCAAATAAACAATCCTACTAATAGAAAGGCTGAGATAGGAGAAGCATGATTTCAAGACCATTATGTAGTACACAGCAAGGCACTGTCAGGTACAAACAAGTATATATGGATTGTACAATATTGGATCTATTTCTCCAACAACCAAATTAGAGAGACCACTGGATGATAGCCAACGAATTTCTAATTCCTCATACTGTTGAATTTCTTTTTTTTCTTTTTTCTTCCTTTGTTTCTTTGCTTCTTTCTTTGTTTCTCTCTCTTTCTTTGTTTCTCTCTCTTTCTTTCTCTCTCTCTCTCTCTTTCTTTCTTTCTTTCTTTCTTTCTTTCTTTCTTTTCCTTGAGACAGGGTTTCTCTGTATAGCCCTGGCTGTCCTGGAACTCACTCTGTAGACCAGGCTGGCCTCGAACTCAGAAATTCGCCTACCTCTGCCTCCCAAGTGCTGGGATTAAAGGCATGATGTTGGTAATATTAATTTTCATGTTAAGAGATATTAAGAAAAAGTGATTGTTACTTTCTATTATTTTTGTTGTTAGAGGTGGAATTATGTTTGTGTGGGTTTGTTGAAAGATTACTTTATTGTTTCTTCTAGGGTATAGTTTTGCTCCTTGTGTTGGTGTTTTCCATCTATTGTCCTTTCAGGACTGGATTTGTGGAAAGATATTGTGTAAATTTTGTTTTGTCATGGAATATCTTGGTTTCTCTGTCTATGGTAATTGAGAGTTTTACTGGGTATAGTAGTCTGGGCTGACATTTGTGTTCTCTTAGGGTCTGCATGACATCTGCCCAGGATCTTCTGGCTATTATAGTCTCTGGTGAGAAGTTTGGTGTAATTCTGATAGGCCTGCCTTTATATGTTACTTGGCCTTTTTCCTTTACTGCTTTTAATATTCTTTTTTCATTTAGTGTGTTTGGTGTTTTGACTATTATGTGACAAGAGGAGTTTCTTTTCTGTCCAGTCTATTTGCAGTTCTGTAGGCTTCTTTTTTGTTTATGGGCATCTCTTTCTTTAAGTTAAGGAAGTTTTCTTCTATAATTTTGTTGAAGATATTTACTGACCCTTTAAGTTGGAAATCTTCTATACTTTTCCTGAGGTTTCATCTTCTCATTTCATCCTGGAATTCCCAAATGTTTTGGGTTAGGATCTTTTTGCATTTTGCATTTTCTTTGACTGTTGTGTCAATGTTTTCTATGGTATCTTCTGCACATGAGATTCTCTCTTTTATCTCTTGCATTCTGTTGGTGATGCTTAAATCTCTGACTCTTGATTTCTTTCATAGGTTTTCTATTTACAGGGCTATCTCCTTTTGTGATTTCTTTATTGTTTCTATTTCCATTTTTAGATCATGGATGTTTTTGTTCAATTCCTTCACCTGTTTGGCTGTGTTTTCCTGTAATTCTTTAAGGGATTTTTGTGTTTCCTTTTTAAGGGCTTCTACCTGATTACCTGTCTTCTTCTGTATTTCCTTAAGGGATTTATTTATGTCCTTAAATTCCCTATCATCATCATGAGAAGTGATTTTAAATCTGAATCTTGCTTTTCCAATGTGATAGTATATCCAGGACTTGCTATCGTGGGAGAGCTGGATTCTGATCATGCAAAATAACCATGTTTTTTGTTTTTTTTTTTTTGTTGTTCTTGTGCTTTTGTCCTGCCATCTGGTTATCTCTACTGCTACCTGCCCTTGCTGTCTATGACTGGATTCTGTCCTTCCTGTAATCCTGGTTGTGTCAGAATTCCTCAGAGTCCAGCTGTCTTTGGGATCCTGTGATTCTGGAATCCTGTGATCCTGAGATCCTGGGTGTATCAGAGCTCCTAGAGTAAAGCTGTCTCTAGGATCCTGAAATCCTGGTGTGACCAAGCTCCAGAGAGCCTATGATCCTAGGTATGTTGGAGTACCTGTAATCCTGGGCATGTTAGAGTACATGTAATCCTGGGCGAGTTAGAGTCCCTGGGAACTGAGTTCCCTTTGGGTGTTGTGGGACTGGTTGAGGAGCCAGCACCCAAGGTCTGCTTAGGGCACTGCTTGTACATTTCTTTACAGTCTCAGTGTGAATGTAGCATGCGTTGAACATGCTCCTAACTTTGGTCAGAACTTCATCATGGGTTGTATCAAGTTTCTATGATGATGAGAAATAGTATTCAACTAGTTATCCGTTTTTAACCATAAGGTAATCTTTGTCTTTCACATATATATATATATATATATATATATATATATATATATATATATATATATATATACACACATACACATAGACACACACAAACAGACATACACATAGATACATAAAGGCATAAGACACATAGACACATAAGGATACATATATAGTCCTGTGTATAGGCTTGAACTCCTGGTCTTCCTGCATCTGTCTCCCAGATGTTGAGATTGCAGGTGTGCAGCCCACAGCTGGAGTAGTAGTTTCTTTCTTAGAGAATAAAAAAGGGACTTTCTCCCAGATGTCATTTTTTTCTTGTGTTGACAAAACATAAATGAAATATAGTTATAAAATATAGCATATATTTGAGGACTATTATAAATTGTTATTTTACTCATTTCCAGGGTTTTAAGACATAAAACATTTTCAAAGGCCCTCCTATAAAGTAGTTCAAGATTGGGCAGGGAAATAGAATAAGATATCATAAAACCCAGAGAAATAACAACCTTATAGAGTGCACATAAACTAAGCTTGAAAGAAAGTCAAAATTCTATACAGGAGAAATAAAAGCAAAATAAAACCAATAAAAAACAAATTGAGTCTTCACAGGCTTAGGAAATTTTGAACCTGAATAAAGGGGCTTTAACTTCAGACTTCCATAGTTTAAATAGAATCGAGTTGTTTATGTTTCAAAATTCATCTTATAAGTCTCAGTCCTTTGACTGGAGTGTTTATCCTATTTACTTTTAATGTTTAATTGGATGTGTTAGAGATACTCTTTCTTTCTGTAGGTTTTTCTTCTGCTATGACTCTTTTTTTTTTTTTTTTTTTTTTTTTTTTTTTTTTTTTTTTTTTTTTTTTTTTTTTTTTCGAGACAGGGTTTCTCTGTATAGCCCTGGCTGTCCTGGAACTCACTCTGGAGACCAGGCTGGCCTCGAACTCAGAAATCCGCCTGCCTCTGCCTCCCAAGTGCTGGGATTAAAGGCGTGCGCCACCACCGCCCGGCTTCTGCTATGACTCTTACCATGTTTGTTTCTCCTTGGGCCCTAGGAAACTTCATGAAGTCTGCATTCCCTGTGTTGTTTTAAATATTGGCAAAGTTCTATGGATCTGGGTCTGGAGAGGGTCCTCAGTGGTTAGGAGTGCACACTGCTCTTCCAGAGGACCTGAGCTAATTTCACAGCATTCCTGTGGATGCCTGACAGCTGCCTGCAACTCCAGGGCACCTAACATCCTCTTGCTGTCTGTAATGAAACCCATACTCATTGTGCACATACTCATACTCATTGAACACATAAACAAATAAGTAAATAAGTTAATTAATTAAACAAAACATAAATTAAATAAACAAAATAAAAATATAAGAATATTGATCTAGCCTCAAATCTACTAATTCAATCCTTTGTCACCTTCTGGACCTTATTTCATTTACTTGGTAAGAATTTTTTCTTTAATATATTTTCATTCTTAAAATGTACAACTTGCTATTTTAGTTAATTTCTTTTATTTTGCTGAGATTTCATAGTTTTTTTCATTTGTTTCAAGATGACTACCAATTTCTTGTTGAAATATTTTTATTTTGACTACTATAAAGTAATTGTTAAACAATTTTAGAATGTTATTTTGAAGTTTCTGGCAACTGTAGATATGTCCTTATGTTTAGAAAGTAGACATCTTTCTTGATATGATACATGATATGTTGCTATATTGTAAAATATTCTTCTATTATGCAAGGAAATTCTATTTCCACTGACTTTGGAAATTCTGGATCCATTTTGTTGTTTTATTTTAACTTGAAGTCAACTTACTTAGGTTTATCATTAAGTTATTGATCAACTTTTGGGGACTGTCTTGATGCATATTTAAACAGTCATAGCTTTTGGAGATAAGTTGCTACAAATCTGACCCTCAATTCTACCTAAGCTACTTAAGGTATTAAAAATAACTTTGGGCAACTATGTGGTCTAATATTTCTTTTTGTAGGTGGGAAATGGACGTTGGTATGTATGAAGAGGTCTTACTTATTATTGTATGATTTTTCTTTTATTATGTGATGAAACTATCTAGTTTTTGGAGCTGGAATTTTAGGTTTCAACATCACAACTTACATTCAGACAAAGAGTGTGTCTGAGACAAATGTGCTTTCCTCAAGCAGGGACCCCAAAGGGCCATTCATTTTGTGATAGCACTCTTAGAGAAACTGCTTCCAACCATACAGAACTTTATCAGCCATTAAAGACTGCTTGTTTTCTCAGGCAGTGGATAGAAAAATATTTTTTAAAGAATGATATGCAAAAGCTTGTAGCATTCATGCACATTGAGTCTAAATTTATATATCTTAGAGTGTTAATTTCAAATTGAGAAGAAATCATACACCCAGTTATAGCTTCTGTAAAAAGAAATCCTTAGTCCTAAGAAAAGGATTCAAACACATCTCCAGAAGAACATTGATAATCTAGGTTTCACTCATCTTTCGCCGGAGCAAAAGTATAAGCAAGCATCATAAATCTAAACACAAATCGCATGAGAAAATAAATGGCTGCAAAGACTGCCAGTGGCTGCTATGGGGAGTCATATTGACATTTCAAAGTGAAATGCAATATTACAACATGGGGAGATTATAAAATTATGATTTTTAGTGATCTAAGAGTCAAATGGAAAGTAATTATGAAAAATGAAGAGGAAGGGACAAGAGACAGGTACCATTTGCAAAAGAGTATCATTTATAGTACTAGCTAAAGTCTTACTTCACCCAAATAACATAGGCTCAAAATTAAACTTACTCACAAGTCAACTGTTACTCTTAAAAAGCATCTGGGCAACACTGAAAATAATCATATGCTTGACTTAAATTGGGGATGTGGCCATTCGCTGTATCTGTTATTAAGCAATACTCCCTTTTTAAAAAAGTGACAAGCTGTTTTTAACAGGAAAAACTGAGAAAACAAGGTACTTTTTTGCTTCTCTCTACCTGAGAATTCTCATTTTAAGTCATGTTAACGGCACCATGAATATTGGGTATGTTGAGCCTACTGCTTTTTCATATTATTTAATTCTCAGTATCTCTGGTTGAGTGTGGTAAGATCAACATGCTTCGTATAACGGTGAAAATTTAGTGATTTTTCTGCTCCTAGGTATTTATTCTTATTACTTAAACTGGGAAATATTTTCTCTGACAAGTACTCTAGAAACCAATTCTGTTAAGAGATCAGAAAGATTGAATTCAGGGGTTGGTCTCCTCAAAGCAGGTATTCTAATTATTTCAATCAATGAATGTAACATAGTTAAAAACATGTATCCAGTTACCACATATAGTATACAAAAATATTTTATGGAGCTATTCAATAACATTCAGGGATTATTACAAAGGATTGCTTGTGAAATGTTGTGAAATTTTTTAATTACTTATTTTATTTGTTTGCATCTCAAATGTTGCTTACTCTCCTGGCCCACAATCTGACCAATTTTTCACTCCATCCCCCATACCCTTCATCTCTGAGAGGAGGTCTCCTCCCCCCACCCCAGGGCATAAGTCTCTACAGGATTAGGCACATCCTCTCCCATTGAGCTGAGACAAGGCAATGCTCTGATGCATATGTGCTATGGGCCTTGAATACAGCCAGTATTCAATACTCTTAGGTTGAATACTCTTGAATACTCTTAGGTTGGTGGCTCAGTCTCTGGGAGCTCCCACTGGTCCAGGTTAGTTGACATTTTTGGTCTTCCTATGGGGTTGCCATCTCCTTTAGCTCCTTCAGTCCTTCCCATAATTCTTCCATAGGGGTTCCTGACTTCAGTCCAATGCTTGGCTGTGTGTATCTGTATCTGTCTCAGTCAGCTACTAGTAGAGCCACTCAGAAAACAGCCATGCTAGGCTCCTGTCTGTAAGCACAACATAGCATCAGTAATAGTGTCAGGGTTTGGTGCCCACACATGGGATGGATCCCAAGTTGTGCCAGTCACTGGTCAGCCTTGCCTTCAATCTTTTCTCCATTTTTGTCCCTGTATTTCTTTTAGACAGGAAGAATTCTGGGTTAAAGGTTTTGAAGATGTGTTGGTGGCCCTATCCCTCTACATACAAGTTTTACTTACATTTTCTTGTTGTAAAGCTTCTAGAAATTTCCAACACTTCATCTTTCTCATATGACATGTATTATTGCATCTAGTAAGACATTTTTAAAAGTCTTGACTTTAAAAATGGGAAGTCTCCCCTCCCCATTCCCTCCTCAAACCCTTCCCTTCTTTCTCCCCTCCCTTTATTTGTTATTCTCTCTCTCTCTCTCTCTCTCTCTCTCTCCCTCTCTCACACACACACACACACACACACATTATTCTTTATTTTCAGATGTGATCTTATCACATGATCCATGCTTGTTTCCAACTTACAGGCTCACACTACCTTCCTGCCTCAGCACCACCCAGTACAGGCATGTTACATTGTAAACACCATCACTGATTTCTTGAGAATGTTGAAATGGTTCAAAACCTCATAGGAAGCTTGGCATCATTATTCTACTCACTTATCTTTGCTTCCTTCTTCCCAAACCAGCTTGTGATTATCTTCTTAAATAAGGTCCTGTGTTTCTACAGGTGTATTGAGGTATAACTGAAGAATGGAAAAGCATTCATCATATGCAGCATCTTATTTTGACATATATTTCCTGTGAGATGATAACCAAAGTCAAGCAAATTAACATACCCCTCATCATGCAGGGCTATTTTATTAAGTGATGAGAATGTTGAAGATTTGCTTATAACAAATTTTAAACAAACAACACCACATTTATAAATACAATCATCATGCTGTATATCAGATACAGTACAGCCTTTATTCTGTGTAACCAAAACACTTTGTTTATTTTATAACACTTACCTATTTTCTGTAAGTAAGTTAAGTTTAAGTCATGCTGTGTGTGTGTGTGTGTTTTGGGTATTGAACTCAGGGCCTCATGTATGCCGATCAGGTGCTATATCACTGAAAAAAAAATCCTAAGCCCAGAATTTGAAAAATTTCAAATAATCATAAGAGGAAGGTCATGAAGCACTTGTATCTCTGTGACTGATTACTCGGATGTTAAGCAATTAAGAATTTGACAGGATTTGGTAGGCTGCTATGCTGCTGTAAAATAGAATCAGGAGAGAATTCAAAATGAACACAGGCACCAAGAAAAATGCTTTCTCTTCTAAAAATAGGACCTAAAAGAGCTAAAGAGCTTTACTTTTGAGATAAGTAAACATGGGAGAATGTTAGCTTATACAAGACTGAGGGACATACTCTTGCAAGCCTGAAACCTGATCCAGGAGAACATGAAGAACAATTCCCAGGAAACCACTACTGGGATTCCCTTGGGACAAGAGGACCTTTTCCCTTGTAAGGTAAAGGGTGAATGGGAAAGTCCAGCAAACTTCTGGCATAAAGTCAATAATCCCAACTTCTATAAAATTTCATAGTTGCTACAGACTTCCAATTAGGAAGACTTTACAATTAGGGCTATGTGTAGAGTCCACACCTGAGTCTTGTGTTTGGAGAAAGAAATAGGCTAGACGCTCCTAGAGCCCATACTACTCCAACATGACTAGGGTGTTTTTATGAATGAATAGTCTCATCCAGTCAAAAACCCACAAATATCACCTTTTCAAGGAAACTAGAGACATTCAGCAGTACCAGTCCAGGTATCTACAGCCTCAGAAGGCCAACACTAAGCAGATGAAAAACCATGACCTCAAAACTCAACTCAGGCAATGCCTTTCACTACGAAAACAGGTGGAAGGCAACAGTGACTCTTATAAGAACTAAGAAATAAAGAGACTTGTGTGCTGAGACCTAGTTTAAAGGGCTTAGGGTAGGCAAAAAGCTAATGTCCTTCCTCTCAGACATTTTATTAAGGGTGCTGAATGCAATGGAGAGAACACTGGATATCATGCTTCACCAACATCACCTACACCAGAAAGTAGTCACTGAATGCTCACACCACCAGTCAGTTGCTTGGCAGACATCATCGTGACTGAGAGTGCAAGCTATAATTTTCTACCCCCACTCTTACCTGTAGTCATTTAGAATTATTTACTACAAATTTATCATGTATAGAAAATACCATTTATTATGGCTCCCCTCTTTTTGTGCATGTGTGTGTACGGTATATGAGGGTGTATGTTTGCACATTTTAGCATGTGTGTGATCTTATGAAGGGCAGAGCTTGATGATAGAATCTTTCTCAGTAGGTATTCCACTTTACTCTTTAAGGTAAGGTCTCACCATTAAACCTACAGCTTATTGATTTAGCAACTCTCCCTTGCATCCTTGCTCTGGGGAATCTCCTAACTTCCAACTACTGAGAATGAAATTACTGGTAAGTCACGATCCCCACCAGCACTTATGTTAGCTCTGGGCCAATTCTTGCTCGAGCCTCAAGTATCTTGATCACTTTATCTACTTAGCCATTGCTTCAGTAATTTCTTTAAGTTTAAATGGCACTGCATTGTCTTTTTTTCTATTTATTAATAAAGTGGATGAATAGTTTAACTCCATGTCTTGGCTATTATTAACAATACCACAATGAACATGAGTATATATCTATTTCTGACATACTAACTCGTTACCCATTGCCTATACAAAACATGGGAATGCTATGCCATAGGCAGGTCATTATTATGTGTGGGTACATGCCACACAAGAGTCTCTATGTAAATGTTGTATGTAGCTGGCAATAGTGTGAGGTTTGAGTGTGCTTTTAAAACTGAGGACTTATTGAGAGTTATTAAGTTATTTTCAGGTCCCTATCATTGGTTGGAAGCTACCAATCATTTCTTTTCTCTGACTTGAGCTGACTACTGGTTCTGGTCATGTACCATGTCTTTGCCATCTGGCCAGAGATCTACCAATGAGCTGCCTAATCTTTGGCTTGAAAGTCTAGAATCTTGAAATGGAATAAAGGTCTTTCTATTCCCTTTTTAGCATGGATTGGGCATTTTGTTCTAGTGACATGAAATTAATAAACTCATATAAATATGATCAGAATTGATTCTTTTCCTATTTGCCTTTCCTTCTCCCCTGCCATATAGTGTAGATGGTATTTGTCCCCTCTGAAGGAAACAGCAGCAAAGTATCATCTTGGAAACAGAAAACAATCTTTACAAGATCCTGGAATAGCTCAGAGTCATCTTGATCTTTCCAGGTTCCAGAGCTATGAAAAACGTAATTCTGTTCTCTGTAAACTACCCAGTCTTAGATATTTTGTTATAGCATCAGAAATGAACAAAGACAAGGTCTTTTACCTGTTACTTTTACTCATGTTATTTATTTTCTTGCTACTAATTCTTTTGAGTTATTCATATATTTTGTATATTAATGCTTGGTTACAGGTATTGTTTGACAATAATTTTTGTTAATTGGTAGGTTGTCTTTTGCTCTATGGACTGTTTTGGTTGCTATGTAGGAGTTTTTATCTTGATGTAACTCTTCTGGTCCATCCTTTTTATTGTATTTTCAGCATTATATAAAACAACAACAACAACAACAAAATAATAGGAAATATTTCCCAAGAAACATCATCAACCTTTACCTATTTGATTTATTCTAGATATTTTAAATTTTCAGGGCTTATGTTCAAGTCTAATCTATTTTGAGTCTATTTTCTTTTCTTGCATGACATCTGGACTTAGTTTCATCCATTTGTGGATATATAACTAGGAGCTTACAAAAATTGTCCCTTCCCTATTGGGTGTTCCTGGCATTTCTGTTAAATGTGAATTAGCCATAAATGCATCTATTCACTTATGTCTTATGGGTTTATGAATCTGTTTTAATTAGTATCATTTTTATTACTATAATTTTGTAGCAGAATTTGAAATCATGAAGTGTGATATCCCAAATATATTTTTGTTGTGTCCTTGCTTATTTATGAAACCATGTTTTGATTTAGCTCCATATTCCCCGAGCATCAGTCAAAATCAAGATTTATGTCACCTCCCTCATCAAACCTTCAGTTCGTAAGCATGTGGTGTTGTTTCTAAAATCATAGTATTTTAAAAATAAGCAAATATGGGTTAGAGAGTTAGCTTAGAGGTTAAGAGTGTATACTGTTTTGGTAGAGGACCAGAATTTGAGTACATTCTCCAAAAGAGGACAGCTTGCAAACCAATGGTAATTTCAGTTTCTTTTCGCCTCTATAAGGACCTGCACTTACATACACACACATAACTAAAAATAAATATAAATCATATATATATATGTATACACACACACACATACACACACACACACACATATATATATACATATATTTAATAAGCTTCTCCAATCAACATAATTACATTCCTGATGTAGAATAACTCAGATATTTTATGGTACTAAGGTACTAAGATAGATACTTCATACATCTGAAGTAGCTTGCATTGTTTTACTCTCAAATACACACACACTACACACACACATACACACACATACACCACACAGACACACACACACATATGTATAGGGAAATATTAAAAAAATGCACCATCCAGTGCTATACCTAGCTACTCTCTTGCCTGGTGGCCTGGTGAGCCATGCATTGGTGGACAATGGTCTGCCTATTCTTATCTTATGGAGACTTTCTGACTCAGAGCTCCAAAATCTCTCCACCCAACTCGCTAAGTTTCCATTGGCAGGTTGCTATCATACCAGCCCATGCTTTGAAACTCCCAAGGCCTTTTGTGGCGCATGTCAGGCAAGCACACGCTTTGCCACTGTACCTTTCTCTCTGGAACCTAGTTGAACAGCCACATGAAGGAAAACACCACACAAACTTAGCTAAGAATCAATGGTAACTCAATTGCTGGGTGCATCAACTAGAATCCTAATCTGGCAAGCCATATTAAATCTAAATGCCCTGGTGGTGGCAAATCCTGGCAGATTCTCTTTATAAGCCAGGAGACACTAATAGTTACATCTTGTCCTCACACTATCCTCCTCCCCAAAGCCCCCTATCTCTCTCCTGCCTACTCAACCAGTCATTGGCTCCTTTATTCATTAGGGGATAGTTTACAAGAAGTCACCTAAGTATGTGGCTCATTCCTTGTTCCAGAGAACCCCTCCTGGGAAAGCAGAATTAACATCAACAAACAAAATACAAACAACACCAGCACCATCTACAACATATGCCATACATAAGTATATATATATATATATATATATATATATATATATATATATATATATGTGTGTGTGTGTGTGTATACATACACATATATATACATATATATGATATATATATACATATATATGTATGTACATATATCACACACACACATATATATACATATATGTCATTGAAATGTAAAAATTTTATGTGGTTAATGACTACTGCTTGTGATGTCCTTAAATTTGTAAAACATTTTGTAAAAACCTATTAAAATAACTAACACCCAAATCTTATTCCTTCTGAATGGATAATAGTATCACTTTCCCCTTTTCTTTCCGAAACTTCTTAAGGATTCACATGACAGATTATTGAGATTTGTTGAATGAATTAATGCCTTCCTGTGTCCATACCAAGAATCTTCAATACAATGCTTGCTGCTAATATGTAGCAAATGTATTATTCTTTTCAAGCAACAAACATACTCCCACCCAGTTAAAAAGATGTTTCATTTCTTTCATTTTGGAAGACAACTTAGAATGTGTTTTGTTACTGAGGAGCATGGGGCTGGCTGGGAGACAAGTACTGTGACATCTTTACCACAATTGGGATTTACAAGCGCAGTGGCTCTATTCAGTAGTTTCCAGGGTTGATAGATTACTGGGGCTGTGAGTGTGGTTTTCATTAGGCTGATGAAATTTCTTCAAAGACATTCTGCCCTTACTGAATTAGGATGAATGGCTCACCTATCAGTGGGCCTGGGTACTGCAGTGATAAATCTAACCTCAAAGGGCAAAAAGGAAAGATTTTGAGCGAGTGTAAAATTAAAACTCTGATAAATAAAACACTTTGAAGACTCCGAGAAGCAATCTTTAAGGGGCTGGCAACTGGAGAGACTGGAATTGCCAAACAAAATGGGAAGCTCATTGTGGCTGGCCAGCTTGAGCAGAGTAAAGTACTGGGAGCAGTGAATCTTGCTCACTTTCATCTTTATGAAGGGATTTTATTTATGGCCTCACTGAAAATGATTATCCTTAGGAAATAAAACATCTCAGAGAGCATGTCTGAACTACAAAGCGCTTTGGGAAGTTCTTGCATTTCATAAGTCAAAGTGCTTTTAAAAGAAGCTAATTAATCTACCACCCACACACAGGGGTTCAGTATTGTCTACCAAGCAATCCTGAGATGTTTTCTAGTTGAGAAATTAAAACACTGTAAAACATGCTTAAAATCTGCATTTGTGTTGATACAAATGAATATATGATAAGTATATATTATTGCTAACAAGTGGAACAATTCTATTTTCTGAATCAGACTAGGTTAAGACATTCTTAAATAATCAAAACAAAGTATTGGTTAAGTTTTATCTTCAATAATTTTCTTCTGTTCTCTCTCTTTCTCTCTCTCTCTTTCTCTCTCTCTCTGTGTATATGCATGCATGCACATGTGCCTATTCTAGATATTTCTATATAGAACAGTGAAGAAAATGCCACACCACAATTTTACTTCCTAGTGCCCCTTTAATATTTGAACCATGCATTTTGTATTTTAACTTTCTAAGTTTGCTACGCTTGTTCAAAACACTCTTCCTGAGACTTAACCAGAGAACAAAATCTGTTGGGCTTTTTTGAGACTTCCTTTGTCAATTCAATTAATATAAATCTCTTTACCTTATCCTCTGGTAGACTTTACAGACAAGGGCAAAAAGCAGCCACATACTTCACCAAAATACCACAGAAACAGTTTCTATGCCACATACTGAAATTCTCCTCTGAAACCTCTTGGGTCAAGCCTACACAGTTTAAATTACTCTTAGCAACAGAGTCTTCCATATTGCTACTAGGTCGGCCCATTAAACCCCATTTAAAGCACTTCACCACTTTCCAAATCCACATTCTTCTAAACAAAAGCATGGTCAGGCTATCATAGCAATACCCCAGTACCTGGTACCTACTGTCTTAGTTAGGGTTTTACTGCTGTGAACAAACATCATGACCAAGGCAACTCTTATAAGAATAACATTTATTTGGGCTGGCTTACAGGTTCAGAGATTCAGTCTCCTATCATCAAGGAAGGAGTATGGCTGCGTCAAGGCAGGCATGATGCAGGAGGAGCTGAGAGGTCTATATTTCCATATGCGGGTCTCTAAGAGAAGATTCACTTCCAGGCAGTTAGGGGTAGGGTATTAAAGTCCATGAGGCCAGACTTCCTAATAGTGCCACTCCTTAGCCCAAGCAAATACAAACCTGCTTAAACAATTATGAATGAAATTTGATGATTAATCAGAAAATCTATCGAATATATGTTACAAAGAAAATGTCCATGCATTTTCAAATGATTAACAGACCTCATACATCAGATAGAAGCACACATATGGAGTGAGTTCTTATTTGTACACTTCTCTTACACAGAAATCCTATTACAGCAAATTAGTTAAGACCAATTTTCTTACCAAAGGATGGATTTAAATTTCATCACAGTGGAGTAGAGCGTGAGACGTGCAGACTATGCTGCTAGATGTTCAGGTATTTATTTGATCTCCAAGGAACAGAGCCAACTTTGTACAGTTACCAACCTCATCAAATTCTCAGAAGCATGCTGTGCTTACTGGTGTGTACCAGTTACATGCTCAAAGTACAACAATGGTGGCTATGCTTGACATAAACTCCAGCAGTCCAACTACAAGTGGAGTGAGTAAATCTTGTACTGCCGGGATGTTGACACAGAAAGCATCCCATAGACATTCATCTCTACTTCAGGCAGAGCTGAGAGATGGCAAACCTTCTAATGTGAAGGACAGAGTGGTTGGAATGAAAAAGATGACAACGTCCTTGGTGTGGAAAAATACTTAACATTAATATATATTTCAGAGAAATTTCCAGATCAATAACATAAAAGATATAGTGTTAGAAACATACACTGAGAAATGTGACAATTTTTTCTCTTTGTCTTGTTTTTAAATGTTATTTTTATTTTTTAAATTAAAATTCATCACATAGTTTTCCTATCTTCCTTCCAATCTTGTTTATGTATCTGCTAACTCTCAAATTCATGGACTCTAGCCTCTTTTTCTTATATATTTCCTAAATATACAAAGCCTGCTCAGTTTATATAAGGTTACTTGCTTATAATTTTTTAATTTCAGGGTTGACCACATACATTTGAATAGTCGGAGCTCATTCCTAGGGAATTCTAGTCCATCACTAATTCTCTATCTCTTAGTAATAATTAGTTCTTTATCTAAGTGTGGGACCCCATGAGATTACCCCTTCCATTTCACCTTTTCTGTTGTTGTCCTTGTTTAAGTCTTGCTTAGGCAGCCATGTTGTTGAGACTTTGTGATGTCAGAACCCTTCTGTTGCTTATTTCTGTAGTTATAAACTACTTTTTGAGTTTGGAAACAACATAGATTTTGAAATTACTCAACTATTACTCTTTTCAGTGTTGATGATATTTGGTATTAGAGACATCTGCCATCCTCTCTGTCTTGTAGTTAGTCACTGAGTGAAAGTTAGGCCAAAATTTCTTTTTAAAATCTCCAAATACCTTCTCTTTCCCAAGACTGGAGTTCTCCTGGTTCCAAGAGAGATGTTTGTCAGAATTAGAAATAATTTTCTGTCTTTACATCAGAAGACAAGTTAAAGTGATGTTCCCAGAGTCAAGAACTGCTTTTTATAAAAAATGTTTTTATTCATTTTATATGCACAGCCCTGCTCTCTTTAAAGTCCCACCATTACAAACATCTCCCTTAATTGTCCCCAGCTCTTCTCTTCAGAGAAGGGAAGTCTTCCTTGTGTATCACACATCTTGGGGCATCCAGTTCCAGCACATCTAGTCTAGGCACATCTTCTCCTACTGAGGCTCATCCAGGAAGTCTGTGATATGAGGAAGGGGATCCAATGGCAGGGAACAGAGACTGAAGAAACCCCTGCTCTACCTGTTAGGAGAACCACATGAACACCAAGCTGCACCAAGGTCCAGCTCCTGCATGCTCCTTGGTTGATAGACCAGGCTCTGTAAGGTTCCATGGTCCCAGGTTAATTGACTCTGTGGATCTTCTTGCAGTGTCCTTGGCCCCTCTGAATTGTTCACTTATATTCTCTGTGGACTCCTTCCCCCCCCCCCCTTGTTGCTTGCGAGTGACTTGGTTCTGTAAAGCAGCCCTGACAGGCTGCAAGCTGGAGTTGAGCACCTGCTGTGTGGAGGAGTCCTGACTGCTGCTCCTTAGATCAAAGACTTAGCAGGTCTCATGCTTATATTAAAGGTATACCGGATCTTCCTTTCAAGATCTCCTTCTGGTCTGGTGTTAATGGATTTTCTCCTGTTTATGTTAAGATGAGCAAGTTTCGAATTCCTCTGGGTCTGGTTCCTAGCGTAACTATAAACACTGACTGAATTTCAGTAAAGCGCTCTCTCTTATCACTTCTACCTGGCGTCTGTGTACTTCCTTGTTAACCGTTTGCCTTCCCAGGACCCAATTAAGCCAGTTGGTATATTTACCCACGGAGGAAGAGAGACCACGGGCCGGTCTCCTTCAATCCTCCACTCTTACACATGATTCCCCAGGTTGCACCTGATGTTTGGCTGTGGGTCTCTGCATCTGCCTCCATCTGGTGCGAGATGAAGCTTCTCAGGAGACAGGTAATGCTAGGCTCCTGTCTGCAAGCATAGCAGAGTATCATTATTAGTGTCAGGGCTTGGCTCTCTCACAATGGGATGGGTCTTAACTTGGGGCAGTCATTAGTTGCATTTTTAATGCATATATATATGTGTGTGTGTGTGTGTGTGTGTGTGCGTGTGTGTGTGTGTGTGTGTGTGTGTGTGTGTGTGTGTGTGTGTGTTTATAAAGCTAGAGAGCTGGCCCTGCTGCTAAGAGCACTTGTTGCTCTCCCAGGGGACTCGGGTTTGGCTCCCTGTTCTTACTTCATAAGTAGCTATCATCTGTAACTCCATTCCAATGGGATCAGTTCCCTTCTGATTGATGATGGCACTGCATGTGAAAATGCTTAAGCACATAAAATAAAAGTATATTCATTTTAAAAGTAAAATAAAATATAGTTATCCCTGGATCTCAGATATGTTATTTTAATTGCTATTAAGCAACAGTACTTGACACATGAGTCATTTGCTTATCTGCACGTGACAGGTGATGCAGTGATGGGAATTAGCAGCAGAGCCTCCTTGACCTCAGATCTTCATGCAACTCATTTGGGCCTATGCTACTATTTGATAGTATTTCACACTAAATAAAAGTCTCCAGAAATTCAAGGGTGTTGTATTTTTGTTGTGTTTCTAATTTGGATTAAGGAAAAGTTTAAAGTATAATTTTCTGAATCATTTTATTTTAAATTATATTTTGAGTTAAATCTTTTCTGCTGCCAACATCACAATATGCTATTTGCTTACTTTTAACTTGTGTGTGTTTCTGTGTGTGTGTGAGTGTGTGTGAGTGTATGTGAGTGTGTGTGTGTGTATATATGTGTGTATGTGTGGGTGCATGTGAGTGTATGTGTGGGTATATATGTGTGTGTGTGTACACACGTGTGTATGTGTGGGTGCATGTGAGTGTATGTGTGGGTATGTGTGTGTGTGTGTGTGTGTGCGCACGTGTGTGTATAGATCTGAGCTATGTGATATAGGTGGGACATTATATGTTAGTTTTTATCTCTTTAGAATTAAAAACTAAAAATTAAGAAAGATTTTTATTTTATAGATATCATGACTGGCTGTATTTGTTGCGGGAAATATGAAAAATGAATCCACCCCGCAAACTCTCTTTCCCACCGGACCAGGTTCTAGTGCCAGTACCTGCTGGCCACAACACTATGTCCTTGCAGGCTCTTGCTATTTCCTCCCAGCTAGCAAGATCATCTTGCTTACATGCAACATTCTACACGCCCACAATCAGTAGCCGGTAAAGCATGACTCCTCAGGCTTAATTATCTAATTAGGTTTATACAATAATAAGATCACAATTATCAAGATGCCAATACAATAATTTCAGTGCCAAATGATAAAGACAAGGCTTTGACCCAATTATTCTAACCTTGTGAAAACCTTAGCCTGGTTGTTCTAACCTCGCGGGGTCTGAATCATATTCCTCTACCTTCAAGATGATCAACCTATTACCTTCCTGCTCTCTGCTCTTTTCCTTCCTTAAGTTTAGCTCCACCTCTCTCTTCCTGTCCAGTCACAGGCTTGTCACTGCCCTAATGTGATTGGACAGAGAAAATGTTGCAACATGTCTTGGCAATGTTTGGTTCTGTTTTACTTAGTTATTTCCTGGCTTAAGGATGAAGGCTTTACTAGAAGCTCATATGTTACATGCTTGGTCTCATCTGATGGTGATATTCTGATAGGTTCTTAAAAATTTAAAATGTATGCCTTTATCAAGAGTAGAAGTCAGGAGGCATGCTGCTGGAGGGTATAATTGTTTTCAGATTTTCTCTCTTACTTCTTCTCTTTCCTGTACACCCTGAGAATGTCTGCTGTCATAGGCTTTCACCATAATGTTCTGTCCAAATGCCTGTAACTAAGTGATGACCAACCACTTCCTCTGAATCAATGACCTAAAGTAAATCCTTTTCCTCAGGCATTCTACTTCACAACCACACACAGGTGACTAGCATGTTTACTTTGAATGCAATTAAAAAAGCAGAGTTCCTGATGAGCTTGAGATAAGCAGTGCCAATTTTAAACATTACATTTTCTATCAGTTCACATAGTTAATATATATGTGTAAGACACTTAACATGCTTATAAGCATAACTCTTGCTGCTTATAGTGTGATGAGGAGGGAAGGGGAATCAAAGAAAAAGGAACTGTACATTTGGGAGTGAGTGGGGGGGGACGTGAGACAGGTTAGGAGGAAGGAAAGGTAGGACAATATAATTCTATTTTGGTTAAACATTAGAATCCTTCAGGAGCTCATTCCAGCAATTGCGTAACAGGTGGAGATGTCTTCCAATGAGGAGAGTTGGCTAGATGTGTGTAATAACCATACTATGATCTCCTCTGGGAACAGGGCAGAGGTGGGAAGGGCTAAAGAAACACAATGCGTATAATGCTCTAACCATTCACATTAAAGGACTTGGAATAAGGCAGGAGGCAATCATACAGGGGTCCTTTTTGACAACTGGGTGAAGAGTAGCTACTACTGTGCAAGAGCAGTCTTCAGCTTCAGAGAGCATTGGAGGCATCTTGAAAAGTTTTTAATTAACTTGAATGCCATTTTTTTGGGGGGGGGCGGGTGTGCCTTGAAAGTCAGAAATTTGTGCCCTATTATAGATGAGAACAATTTTTAATTGAATGGAGTTGCTGTTCCTGGCCCCTTATGTAGAAGAAAACCAAAGCTCTCTTTCTTCTTCTAGCTTAGCTGTTCTCAACCTTCCTAATGCTGTGACCACTTTAATACAGTTCCACTCATGTTATAATGGCCCCCAACCACAAGATTATTTTTCATTGCTACTTCATAATTGTAATTTTCTTATGGTTATGAATTGTAATGTAAATATTTTTTGATAGAAGTTTGTAGAAAGGGCCGCAACCCACAGGCTGAGAACCCCTACTCTAGCTGTATTCTGTGTGTTCTCAGAGCTATGAAAACCAGAGGTCAAAGAACAATTGCTGGTGTGGGGACACTGGCCTCAGTTATATCAACATGCAATAGTAAGAGAAACAACTTAGAAGTCCTGTTTGAAAGTGCTGATTTGCAAGCTAGCAATGATAAAGATGTCCCAAACTGTTCCCGTGTGTTGCATAAAACCACCATCCATTACTCAGGAATACTCCCTAATTATGCAGACTTGGAAGATGGTCAGGGTTTTTATTTATTTATTTATTTATTTATTTATTTATTTATTTATTTATTTTTATTTTATCCCTAGATGCATTTCCTCTCTTCATTGTGATTCATTCTGTGCTTTCCTTGTAGCAAATATAATTTGAGTTAAAATGGCCTCCTTGGGAATGCTGCTATTAACCATGATCTATTTTTTTGATACACACTATCTGTTATAACCTAAGCAGAGTAACAGTTTTATGATCATCGCAGAGTTGGCAAGGCAGAGGACTCAGCAGGAGAGTCACACAGGTGAAGACATCCCTATGACTCACTACAGCAAGCCTCTGGGAGGACGCTTTCTATAAACGTGTTCTCATTCACCACAGACAAACAATTTAGTCATTTTGACTAAACCTACAATGCACATATCAAAAAACCCCTCTTTCCCTTACAGCTCTTTGAGTCAAACTCTGGATGTTCTGACTCAAGCAAAGTCCATTGAAATGTGATCCTTGTTAAAGTCGTATTTCTCAAAATACATTTTGTGCAGGGAATCGGTGGTAAAGCTCTTTGTCACGTCTGATGAATGAGTTCATACCCTCAGTACACACATGAATTTGAGTGGAACACATCTGTAGTTCTATCAATCCCTTAACCTGCTCATGAGAGGAGGACGCATTTAGCCAGGGACTAGTGGACCAGCCTGTGGAGCTTATACAGTAGCAAACAAGAGACCACACAGAAGGTGAGGAAAGACACCTGAGGTTGTTCTCCCATATCTACAGGTGCCATTGCATGTGCTTTTCCATGCACAGGAGGAACAGATCATTTTGTTGCCTCATTTAGTTACTCCTTAGAAAAGACTATCTTGTATTGACACAACTGATAAGATATTTCTCTGCCAGTGAAATGAGTTAATTCAAGCCATATTAGAATATATTAAAGGCAGGTTTATTGGGAAGCTGCTGTCTCAGTTCACTGAGCCCAAGGCCAGGGAAGCCACTGTGGGAAGGGGGAAGAGGAAGAAAAAGAGAAAGAGCATCTGCATAGAGAGAAAAGAGACAGAAAAGAAGGAAGAGGAAGAGGAGAGAGAGAGAGAAAGAGAGAGAGAGAGAGAGAGAGAGAGAGAGAGAGAGAGAGAGAGAGAGAGAGAGAGAGAACAAAACGTTTATAGGGAAGAGACTCTGGGGAAATGGCAGCCCAGCCCCAGGGTTGGAAAGGTTAGGGATGGGGGCAGAGGATTGCAGAGGATTAAGGAATGCTGGGAGAACTTGGAGGTCAGGTCTGCTTTGATATGTAAAATATGCACCTCAGTTAACAGTCCAGTAGTTGAAACCAAACATCAGTTATTTTAATGTTGTTTGCATTTTAATGCAAAAACAGTAAAAATGTTTTCTTAATGCAGTTTTATTTATCATTCATAAGGGCCTCAGTTTTTTTCTTATTAGGGTTAGGGATTCTTCCTACAGTAGAACCTGATGTTTATGTCAGTGTTGACAGCAATGAAGACAAAAATTAGTTTCGTTTTATTGTTTAGGATGTCAGCTTTAAAATAAACTTGCATAGAAAACAATCAGAATATACTGTTTGTACTGGCTGGTTTTGTGTGTCAACTTGACACAAGCTGGAGTTATCACTGAGAAAGGAGCCTCCCTTGGAGAAATGCCTCTATGAGATTCAGCTGTAAGACATTTTCTCAATTAGTGATCAAAGGGGGAAGGGCCCATTGTGGGTGAAGCCATGCCTGGGCTGGTAGTCCAGGGTTCTATAAGAAGGCAAGCTGAACAAGCCAGGGGAAGCAAGCCAGTAAGCAGCATTCCTCCATGGCCTCTGCATCAGCTCATGCTTCCAAGTTCCAGCTCTGTGTGAGTTCCTGTCCTGATGAAAGGTAAAGTGGAAGTGTAAGCTGAATAAACCCTTCTTTCCCCAACTTGCTTCTTGGTCATGATGTATTTTGCAGGAATACAAATCCTGACTATGACACTGTTTATAGGGATGTTTATTTTCCATTAGATAATGACCTTACTCAGAGTAAGAGCTGATCTCATCCATGCCTGATGTGTAAGCATTAGTAATCCTAGTAAGGAGACATTCTGTAATTTGCACAGTCCTTGTTCTTCTGTTGTGATTGGCTGGGGCAGATAGCAGCAGTCAGAAAAACAAAGCTATCATAAAATTACTATTGTAATCAAGCAACACTAGGCTCAGAATAAGTTGCTTGTGGAGTGTCAAGCAGTGACTTTAGATAGGACCAGGAAAGTGAAGAGAGGAGAGGTAACATGTTGGATAGGGAGGTCCTCTGTAGAGAGGGTATTTAGCAGGAATGCTGTTGTATAAGGAATGAGTGAATGTGAACTCTAAGGGATCAGTGGACTATAAACCAAAATAGTGGAAGCTTGTGGTTAGGAAAGTGTCCAGAGTGGATGTTAGAAAACTCTTAACAGGAGATCAGTGGGTATCAGATGAAGCAACAGGTGGGAAACATACTAAAGTGAAGAACTATCCGTGGGAGTACGTTATTTACAGATGGGTGAATAGGTTACATTGCTATTGAAAGGGTATGAGTATTTGGAGGGGTAATGCCTGAGGTATTGGCAAGTTTTGTTCCTTAGACTTTAATAAGCTTTAATTAAATGAGCATATAGTATTTTGTAAAAGGGTCATTTCAAAATAAGATCAAATGTGAATCTGCTTTGAATATAAAACATGCGTACATAAAAGACTTTATTGAACTCATTAATCAATGAGAGAACTTAATAAGAACTTACAATTAGAGCATTCAAAGTGGCAAACATGACTAACAGGGAATACTGAATTGAATCTATAAACGAATGCAAGCTAGTCTGTTCACATGGCAACAATAGCCTGCATTCTCTTGGATGCCATTCATTTGTGTATGTGTGTATAGAAATGTAGGTTTACATGTACTTGCATTCTTGTCAGGTTTTTTGTTGTTGTTCTTGTTTTGTCTTCATGGTTTGTTTTGTTTTTTAATACAAAGCTGAGTTGTGAAATAGAGCCAAGACAATCATAGGTTGAGGTGAGAGTTTACTCGGCAGGGCACATTATAATCATTTCAAAGACTTGTAAACTCAGAAAAAAATTTACATATTCAAATTCAGAGATGCCTTAGTGGTTAAGTGCATTTGTTGTTGCTCTTATTGAAGATCCGAATTTGCTTCCCAGCACCTGCACTGAGTGACTGACATCTGCCTGTAACTCCTGATCCAAGAGATCTGATGCCTTCTTCTGGCTTGCTTAGAGACCTGCACTCAGGAGCACAAATCCATACACAGATGTGTACCTACACATAGTTTAAACAATAAAACAAAAATTAAAAATACAAAAAAGAAAATTAGAAAAAGATGTTTCTTAATGTCATCATCTTTACAATGCTGAAGGTTGAAGGAGAGTGCCTATGCAGACTACACATGAAGGGGATTTAAAAATCTTACTGGTGGAAGAAGAAAAGCCATGAATAAGTGAAGATCTACTGCGCATGCTGTCAGAAATGAAAGACATGAAGTTGCTGTTACTATAATTGATGTCTTAGTCACTATTCTCTTGCTATGAGGAGATACTATGACCAAGTAACCCTTAAAAAACCAAAACCAAACCAAACCAAAAAAAAACAAACCAAACCCCAGTTAACTGGGGTATTGCAGTCTCAGAGGCTTAGTCTATTAGCATCACAGGGAGGGGCATAAAGTATGCATGCAAGTGCTAGAGCAGTAGTTAAGAGCTATATCCTGCTGTGTAGGCAGAGAAAGAGTGACTTTGGCTTGGGCCTTTGGAACCCCAAAGCCCACACCCAGTGACACACTTCCTAGATAAGGTAACTCTTCCTAATCTCTATAATCCTATCAAGTAGTGCCACTCCTTGGTGACTAGACATTCAAATGTCTATTGGTCCCATTCTTATTTAAACACCACAGTTGGTTTAATTATGATTGACAGCAAACACGTATACTCTTATTCAGCGGTATAATGAAACTGAAGTTTAGTTATAGGGAAAGAGCTAGGGGTAGAGCTTAGATGTCTAGCACTTACCTAGCATAAGCAAGGCCTTGCTTTTATTCTACAGCACTGAGAAAAAGTAAGAAAGACAAAAGAGAAATGAAGGATAGGGAGAGACAGAGAGAGACACAGAGAGACAGACAGAGACAGAGTCTAGGACAGAGAGATACTGAGAGACAGATGAAGACAGAGAAGCAGAGAGACAGAGAGAGGAAGCTGGGGAAAAAAAGAAGGAAGCAAGGAAGGAAACGTAGATGAATATTTTTTAAAGGAGCTCTGGTAAAGAAATTTCTTGATATCAAAGGTCCCAGTTCCACATCACTAATAAAATTCTGTTGCATTATTGGAAAATGAAAATAGCCTTTTGGTAAAACATAAAGCCTAGGAGTAAATGAATGTGTAACCCAAATGTATGTGTTAAAACACTAAGTATAATTATACCATTATGTAGAACGTATAGGAATAGTAGATTTTATTTGTAAGAATGAATTAGATCCCAGGGAGTCCAGCTCCTGGACATAGACTTCTGTATGATCCACTTAATCCATGGTACTCTATAAAAATGTATAGTATTTACATGTCAGCATAATTAATTAAACATGTTTTGGTAGAATAAGTAAATGATCAGTGTAATATCAGGAATAAAGCATGGGAAAGGGGGATTCCACGATGGACTGATAGAGAAGCCTGCATTTACTTAGGCTCCACAAAGGTAAAGCCATAACAGGTGGGAAGGAAGACAAGTTGTTCTCTGACTTCCACTCATCTGTGACACTCTTCTCCACACACAGATACACACACACACTCACATACTGAATAAACAAGTAAATGCACAATGTTTAAAATACATATGAAGAAATACAAACCAACAAGGGATACAATGCCTCAGAAAGAACGTGATAGCAACAGATTCCAAAGAAAACAATATTTAAAAAGAACCCAACAGAAAGTTTGAACTGATTGCAAGAAAACTCAACCTGTCTGAGAAGAAGACAGTCACCATGGGAAGGACCCAGGGAAGCATGCGAGAGGTGAGAAAAAACGTATCAGCATAATGATTAAAATGTTGAAATTGAGCCAAACAGAATACTTGCAAGTGAACCCAAGAAGTCAACTAGAAAATACAGTTAAAAGTTTCAACACAGATGGAAAACAGAATATATTATTGAAACATTCTAGGCAGACAGACTATGCAGTTTGCTTCTAGAACTTTTGTGACTGTTGCGATTTGGGCCGTAAAGCATGGCAGAAACAAATTCCTCAAAACCTAGTGCAAAGGTTTTAATACTTTTATTTATTCATAAACGGCAAGAAGCAAATAAATGGTAAAATGGGCCCACATTCATTCGTTCGCACATACACGCTCACTAACCTTTCCAGTCTGGCAGGCATATCCCTAGCTCCCCGGTGGAGGCAAGGCACCACTAGATGGTCCTTGCTCTGGATCCTCTGGAGTTGAACTGCGGAGTGAAGGGTTTTGCTGTCTAAGCAGTGGGTGTCCATGTTCCAGTCCGCATGAGGTTCACACAGATTATTTCTCCCACGAAGTATCTCTGCCGAGCTCTTGAGGATGAACAATTTTGCCATGCCAGACCGGAGTTTTTAAGTAAATTCAGCCAATTACAACTAGGGTGTTCCATACATTATTTCATGCACTTCTTTATCACTTGCATGTACACACGCGCTCTCTATGGCATGGTTATTTCATTATCTAGGGCCTCTGGCAGGTCTATGGCATTGCCCAGCCACGGGCTCAGGAGATTGGGCTTATGTTCTCTATCATTCTTGTCCATTCTCTAAGGCTTGGTTTTCATTACTATCTATAGCAATGGGAAGCCCAGCCGTGGCAGGTCCTGTGCTGGCAATTTCCCCAGCTTTAGGAAAAACGCCCTTTGGGGCTATGTGTTCTTTACAGTGACATAATCAAATAAAAAGGTATTTGCGGTTTTGTGTTTACATAGGAAAATAGACACCTAAGAAACCCATTTAATAGAACACCAGCTGAAAACATTTCGAGTATTGAGAAAGATGTAGAACCTAATAAAAGCATGACTAGAAAGTCTTCAGTCGGATTTATTAGTGCTCAAAGTAGCAAAAGTCACATGGAAAAGATATCTAAACATTTCAAAAGGAGCACACCAAGCAACATGTACGGGGCCTCTCAATAGACTAACAGATTTCTTGGTAAAAGCCTCACTTACCAAGAGAGTATGGAATGACACTCTGAGCTGTAAACTAAAACCAAACAGGGAAACCACAACAACACCTTATCACCCAAAAATGGTAGATGTAGGCGGAGTCAGTATTATTTAGGGTAAGAGACAGAAGACTGGATTTAAGGCAGAAGGCAGCAGGAAGATAGCTGTGAGTAAATACAAGGGTATAATTGCATCAAATATCATGATGACTCTCATTATCCTGCACCGTATTACAACTTTTTAAAAAAAAACTTCACTCAGCAAAGCTATCCTTCAGAAAGACCCAGATTCTTCTTTTACATAGAAACATTTAGCAGACTTTAAGAGCTACTTGGCTTTGGGCAGTTGTACCAGAAAGGAAAACCTGACAAACAGGGGGCTTATTTTTGGACAGGGACTCATATATTTGGTTTGAATTACTTCATGATTGTTGAACATTTTATTAAAAGTAGTTTGAACCAGAAGTTGCATGGTTAAAAGAAGATAAATAAATGCAGAAGGTAGGAGGAGGTATTTGACATTCTCCTTTTCTTCTCTTTTGTGTACCAGCTGAGAAAAATCTATTTACACAGTCTTGCCAAAGGCAGAGAGTGAAGTGTGTCAGCTCTTTGAGAAAGCACCAGGAACTGAGCATTCCTGGAATCTTTGCAGAAGGTCTTACAAATGTAATGAGTATTGAACTTGAGTAATGAGGTCTATAAAGTACAAAGGGCTGAAGGACAGGAGAAATAAAGACTACGCTAGAAAACTAAGTAAAGAGTGGTATAAAGACTAATCTTGGAAGAAATTCCTTTTTACAAACCAGAACAAAACTAAAACATGATACTGGAAATTGCTTTGTATCATTAATTCCTTCAGTTTTCATTGAAGAAAATAGGAAGATATTCTTATGAGCTTTATTTATTTTGCCATTTAGCTTTCCTTTGTATTATTAGCATATGCCATTTTTGCTCATTTTGTAAAATTCGTATATTCATATAATGCATTTCAGTCATATCAACCCTACCTTTCAGTTCCTCTTGGAATTTCTTCATGACCCCCTCCTCATACCTTATTTATATTTTTATATTTTAAAGTTATTTTTAACTAATTCCTACATTAATTAATTAGAATCTACATGAGTTTATGTGATTTGCATGTGTGTAGGAGCCTGTAGAAGCCAGAAGAAGATGTTGACTCCCCTGAACCTGGAGTTCCATGTTGTTATAAGCTGTGATGTGGGTGTAGGAACTGAAAATTAGTTCACTGTAAGCATTATTAAATTTATATATATTTTTATTTTTATAACACAGTGAAACCAACTAGTTCTGTCTGTACACACAGATACATTTACCATTGACTGAAGTATAATAAACCTACCAGCAATTAAAGAAAAATGACTCTCCCTCTCCCCCAGCAGCTCCCACCTGTGATTAACTCCACAGCTAGAGATGGATGCTTGTGTGTGCTTCCCCAATCCACACTGGTTAGTGACTGTCATGATCTTGTGTGGCATAAGAGCTGCTGTGGGTTCATGAGAGCAGCAATCCTATCACACACAGAGGACATTGTTTCTCACCATTCCTCCCTGATATCTGGATCCTGCAAATTTTCTCCCTCATTTTCCGTGTTCCCTGAACTTCAGAGGAAGGATGATGATTGATAGAGATTTATGTATGGCTGAGTGCTCTTAAACATCTATTCTAGGCACTTGACCGTGTAAAAGTTTCTGTATTTAGCACTGTCCACTGAACAAAGGCACAGAGGTACTTCCTGGTGAGGATCGAATATGAGGTCTAGTTCTTCTCACAAAGAAAGCGGTGGTGGAGAAGACCATTCTCTAGGCCTTCTCCAAGCCTATGTCTGAGTGAGAACCAACCCTTGCCTCCTCTGAAGGGAACTGAAATATATTTACATTTAAATTCAGGTCTTACCTATGCTCACAGAAATGTAGGCACTCCTGGAAGCCTAGATCTCTCCTGGTGGTATTTGTGAATGTAGCTCTATGGCACAGGATCAGCTCTGGGCTCAGGGGGAGACCAGAAGACTCCTGTCCCAAGCCACCCCCTGGTTCCTGTGTCCTGAGGGTTCTGGGCAGGTTCCTCTGAGCAGGAAGGCTCCTGTTCCAGAGTTCTGGGCAGGTTCCTCTGAGGAGCAGTTGTGGTCTTACCTGCAGTCACAGGCTTGTCGCTTCCCCCCGGCACTATTTGGGTATGGACCCAGTAACTTTTTAAAGAACATTTATTTTATTTAACAATACAAGTAACAAAATAAATCAGGAGAAATATTCTTCCCCAGAGAAGAACATTCCATTCATTCCATTGGGTATTTAATAATTAATTGTTAGTCCTGAAAATATACATATAAGCAACATTATGTAGACTCATCAATTTATATTTAAAAATGTATGTGTGTACATATGTACATATAAGAATGTAATAACAATTGACAAAAAAAAGCCAATAATTTGAAAGGCAGGAGGAAGAATATAGGGGAAAGCTCAAAGGGAGCAGAGGACGAGCAAAGTGTTGTAATTATAATCTCAACAGTTTTTAAAGCGTAAAATGTCGTATAATCATAGGAACGTGTATTATCACAGGAATCAGAGTTCCCCTCTTGCTTTCTCTTTCTATATTCTCTCACTTTCTGTCTCTCCATGCAGAAATACAGAGAGGGATACAGGTAGCTATGTATTAGAAGTAATTTGCATATAAATATGCTGAAACCAACCATGAAAACCAAAGCTGACCATAGTTTGTATTGGTAACTCAATATATTATCTACATATAAGAGTGTGGTGAATAACTTTGCCCTCTACTGTTCTTTTCTATATGCAATGCTTTGGCAATAATTTGACCTATTCTTTATAGTATTTGATTATTCTCAATGATCATAATTATAAATTTAATATTTCTAACATGCTATATAAACCTTTTGTAGATCTTCCAATGACTGTGCCTTAGTGTTTTGCCTGGCTCAACATGGAGCATACCACAGTTGTCTTTCCAATGAAATCTGGTCATCATTCAGTGTTCACTCTGACTATTATCATAAACTAGACATAAGTTTTCAAATTTTTTTTCTCCAATTTGGGCATATACCCAGAGGATGCTCAAATGTGTAATAAGGACACATACTGCACTATGGTCATAACAGCCTTATTTATAATAGCCAGAAGCTGCAAAGAACCCAGATGTCCCTCAATAGAGGAATGGATACAGAAAATGTGGTACATTTAAAAAAAAAGGAGTATACTCAGATGTTAAAAACAATGAGTTTATGAAGTTCTTAGGCAAATAGATGGAACTAGAAAATATCATCCTGAGTGAGGTAACCCAATCACAAAAGAACACATATGGTATGTATTTACTAATAAGTGGATATTAGCCCAGAAGCTTGGAATATTCAAGATACAATTCATAGACCACAGGAAACTCAAGAAGAAGGAAGACCAAAGTGTGCATACTTCAGTTCTTCTTAGAAGGAGGAATGAAATACCCACAGGAGGAGTTACAGAGACAAAGACTGGAGCAGAGACTGAAAGAAAGGCCATCCAGAGACTTCCTCACCTGGGGATCCATGCCATATATGGTTATCAAACCCAGACACTATTGTGGATGCCAACAAGTACTTGCTGACAGGAGCCTGATATAGCTGTCTCCTGAGAGGCTCTGACAGTGCCTGACAAATACAGAGGTGGAGGCTAACAGCCAACTCTTGGACTGAGCACAGGGTCCCCAATGGAGGAACTAGAGAAAGGACACAAGGAGCTGAAGGGATTTGCAACCCCATAAGAGGAACAACAATGTGAACCAACCAGTACTCCCAGAAATCCCAGGGACTAACCTATCAACTCAAGAGTACACATGGAAGCATGCATGGCTTCAGCAACATATGTAGCAGAAGATGAGCTTGTTGTTCATCAATGGGAGGAGAGGCCCTTGGTCCTGTGAAGGATCTATGCCCCAGTGTAGGAGAATGCCAGGGCCAGGAAGCAGGAATGGGTGAGTTGGTGAGCAGGGGGATGGGGGAAAAGGATAGGGCGTTTTCAGAGGGGAAACCAGGAACGGAGATAACACTTGAAATGTAAATAAAGAAAATATATAATAATAATAATAATAGTAATAATAAGAAACATAAAAATACAAAAAAAGAAGACAATCACATGAAATATCAAAATGGTGAAAAAGTACAGTATGTTTCAATATAAAAATGTAATTGGTTTTTTGTATGGCTATAGTAACTATCATCTATCTATCAATCTATGTAGGTATGTATGTATCTGTCTGTCTGTCTGTCTGTCTAGTTTCTATATTCTATGTATACTGTGTGTATGATGTGTATATATATTTATTACAATTTTATACAGTCTTTTTGTTTTCCTTTTCAGTTTTTATCTCGAAGTAGCTGTAGACTCACAAGAAATCTCAAAAATTGTACAGATAGGATGATTGTACCACTACCCAACTTTCACTGGTAACCTTTTGGTAAGTATTAAAACCAAAAGAAATTTTGGGGTGAAGCCAAAATAAAGTTACTGGGTGTTTAATTTATGCTGTTCTTATTTTTCTCTACTTGCACTGACGATTGTTTTATGAATTGTTGGTTATACTAAATCGAGAACAAAGGGAATTTGTCTTGCCTGTTGGAATGCTGAAGTGGAACTGAAGGAGAGAAGCTACTTATTATTCTGTCCTAGAACTTGACATTATATTTCTCTGTCCACTCAGCACTAATTAAACCATATTAAAAATTTATAATGTGTTCATTTTATACTTGTAGGAGATTAAAAACATCACTATATTTTAACTTTGTTTCGAGATTTTGAAAATACCACACAAATACTATTTTATAATTTATTTCTAAGATCTTTAATTTCTCAGTTCTTCAGGAAAAAAGCATCATGTTGGGCAATTTTTGACTGGACATGGTTTGTTTTGGAAAATTCTGCCTCCTTGTCCTCACTCTCACACAATCACTGGTCTGTCTCTGACCAGCCAGCAGTGACCCAGGACCTAAACTCCAAACTATGTTCCTTTATGTGGTTTTAGATGGCTATTTGAATTCATTGGACATCTATTTAAATGTCACCTATTTAATGTCAGCCTTGACATTAAGACAACTTGGCAAACAAGATGGAAAAAATATATGTACTTCTATCTCTCTTTCTACATGGAGAGACAGAAAGTGAAAGAATATATAGAGAAAATGAGAGTGGAAACTCTGTGTACATATACATACATACATGTATATATGTATGTATGTGTGTGTGTATGCATACACATAGTTTTAATAATATGTACTGTATATACTCACATAATTTTCATAATTTAGGCAGTTTGAGTATTTTCTAGACCTCTTGTCTCCCCTCCTTAGAATTGGAGAAACCTATAACAGTACATATGGCCTGTTATTACTTATGAATTTTTCAGACTTATTATTTTATTCAGTTATTTTATTAACTCACCTGATAGGGTTCATTATACTTGTCAAAAAGCTAACCTGCGTGCATAATAATTTTGTGTGAAAATTTACATCAAGGAACATGAGATTGGCTTCTCTTAGCATGTGAGCATGTAGAGCTATCTAACAAGGAACATGAGATTGGTATCTCCTAGCATGTGAGCATGTAGAGCTGTATAACAAGGAACATGGGATTGGTTTCTCTTAGCATGTGAACATGTAGAGTTGTAGAACAAGGAACATGAGATTGGCGGCTCCTAGCATGTGAGCATGTAAAGCTGTATAACAAGGAACATGGGATTGGTGTCTCCTAACATGTGAGCATGTAGAGCTGTATAACAAGGAACATGGGATTGGTGTCTCCTAACATGTGAGCATGTAGAGCTATCTAACAAGGAACATGGGATTGGTGTCTCCTAGCATGTGAGCATGTAGAGCTGTCTAACAAACTGTTGTAAAAATTTAACTATAGAGAAGATGCTTTCTTGTTTATACTCCAACTCTGTGACTGAATTTTTTGTCAGTTCCTCTAAATTGCTTACTTTTAAGTGATATTATTCTTGATACTCTGTGTTTGGAAAAATGAAGAAATATTCAGTTGCAGTCTTGGCTTGATAAAAGCAGCAAAAGTCCCCAAACATGTAAATTCACAAGACAAAATGGTGTTAAGTTTTAATGCCTCTAAAAATATATGACTCTATTGGAATGGACCACAACATAATAAATCCTCCTAAAAGTGCTTGGTTTTTCTTTTTTAATTTTTTATTTGCATTAGGGCAATTATCACTGCAGCTGTGGCAACAATAAACCAGCGTATCCTGGAGTTTACCACAATAAAATGGTGAGGGTCAAGTGAAGTTGATAAGTATTTACTAAAGGGAAACTCTCACAAAAAGGACATAAACTGTGAACTCTACTAAGATAAAAATGTTATGTATAAGGATGAAGCAAAGATTACAAATTAATGTATTAAATATGTACGCTAGATACATAAAAATTAAATGATGGCATGGCTTTGAATGTTGTTTTTCTCTGGTTCTTTTCTGTTGGAGTAAGAGATTATGTAAAAGCAAGGAGAGTTGGTTTAGAAACAATTCCATGGTACTGCAGTAGATTGAAAAGGTTAGTATAAACTCATTTTTAGTTTTCCCTTCCTCTCCCTCTCTGTCACCTATGCATGTAATATAGATATATAGTTATAGGAACATATGTTAAAAAATAGCAAGATGCATTTTTAATGTTATTTTAAATTTCTTTGTACTCGTAAGACTCAGTAGTGACATATATTGTTTCTAACTTCTTTTAAAAAGTGTTTAATTTCTAATTAATCCTGTGATTGTTTTGCTTGCATATATGTCTCCGTGCCATGGGCATGCCTGGTACCTGAGAGGCCAGAGAAGTGTGTCAGATTCTCTAGATGGGAGTTACATAGACTTGTACTTGTGAACTCTAGGAACTGAACTCAAGTCTTCTGCAAAAGCAACAAGTGATTCTGATATCAGAACCATCTCTCCAGGCCCTGACTCCTTTAGTTCCTACCTCTTCTTCACTTTCCTCTCCAATTGCTTTCCTTCCTAGTTTTTGGACAAAGTATTCTTAAGTATTCCTGGCTACTGGGGAACTCTTTACAGTCTAGATTAACTTTAAATTCCTAGTGTCGCTCTATCCTCTACCGCCCAATGTTGAAACTATAAGCAAGTACTACCACATTTGTCTCTACTTTATGAATTCTTAACAGTATTCTAGATAAGTAGATGATAGATAGATAACAACAAGAATAAAAAGTCTAGGCTTTTAAAATAAATAACTGATCTTCAAGCTGAAATAGAAAAAAGTTTACTCTGTCAACCTAGAATACCCTGATAATATCTGAGTCAGAATGTGCTAAAAATCAAAAATATATCCCAGAGAGACATAAGAGCTAACTTGGAAATTTTTTTCAACAGACAAAGCTAGAACAATTTGTTAATGTATGTACTCCACCAAGTACATATGAATTAGGTTACAAGCCAGAAAACAAAATAAATATGCATAAATCCATGTTGATATTAATACATGATTCTATAAATAAGTAAAACATGAAGGTTTTTACTCTTCCTTATTTAAGTATTATGAAAAACATAATATGTAGAAATTTACTCTGAGGCTCATTAACACCCCAAAGGCTATAAATGAAGCCCCTAAAGATTCAGTAGCTCTATGTGGAGGCTCAGTAAGAGTTAAGAGGCAAGCAGCTCAGAAGTATCAAAAAAATCCCTGAAACTGACCAGACACACAAGAGCCTCCCTTCCTAAGATCATTGTACTAGCAACTTACTTGTTGATGTGATAAAGCTAGGAAATGATCTTCATCAGATAGAAGACAAGGATCAAAAAGAGAGGAATGGTTGAAAATACTCATGTTTTTCTTAAAATGTTTTTTCCTAGGATCTATTTAAAACAAACAACCAAACAAAAACAAACAAACAGACTGATCCTGATATCATCTTGTTTCTTGATGCCATATTTTTTGCCATGAATGAGACTTAACACTTTGGAACTATAAGTCCAAATAAAATACTTCCTTCTATAAGTTTTCTTTGTCATGATGTTTTATCATAGCAATAGGAAAGTAACTACCAATCATATAAGTAGTTAAGGATTGTTAAATAGATAGCGATCAGCAGGGCCACCTGGAAAAAAGTCTCTAACATGTCAAGTTGCCTATAAGTTCTGCAGTGAGTTCAAAGGTTTGAGATTCCATGAACCATTTCCCCAACCCTGGGGTGGGCTGCTTTCAATATAGTTCCTCTCGCTTCTGTAAATATGGTGTCATTATGGATAAGGAATTATCTATACACATGTAATTGACTCCAGTAATCATACTAACTCACCACATCAGAATTTGGTGGTATCATTACTTTCATTCATCATTATTCTACAACTAAATTGGATGACTATGTTCATGGCTTTCCAGGAAAAGTCACATAACCCATATGTAAGCCATTCCTCCACTAGAAGGTATGGTATTCCATTCAAAAACCTTGAATGTAGCATGAAATCAGTGACCTTTCTCCAAGCCCCAACTAATCATGCTCCAAAAAATAATTGCCCACTTGTGTTCACACAATCGTCCCTGCTTAACTCTGTGGGTTAATTAAGCTAAAGGCATGAGGATAGAAAGATGCTATGGGTGTTAGCGGATAGACAGAAAAATCAAGAAAGATGTCTAAGCAACAACCAACACAGTTTATAAATCCA
>NW_022196909.1:56695964-56696241 GCF_008632895.1 Mastomys coucha | reverse complement strand
TCACTATGAAAACTTCCGTTCTGAGAGGCTGAAGAGAGGCGGCAGGAAAGTAGAGAATGAGGACATGAATAAAGACCAGATCTTGCTTGAAAAGGAGGCTGAGCTCCGCCGCATGCAAGAGATGATTGCAAGGATGCAAGCGCAGATGCAGATGCAGATGCAGGGTGGCGACACTGACAGTGGGACTCTCGGGCACCACGTGTGAGGTGGAGAGGAAACACTTTGGATAAGGATGATCAGTGCTACAGCATCCAGTTCCTTAGCCCTGAGGAAGGGA
>NW_022196909.1:56685166-56694439 GCF_008632895.1 Mastomys coucha | reverse complement strand
TACCAAGAAAAGTGTCAGTGACTTTAGAGTGTATCCATGCAGTCCATTGTTTGGCATATTTTGACACTGATTTTGTTGGAGAAAGATTTAAAAAGAAACAAAAAATGAAGGCCTTCCCAAGTATTCAATGTGAGTTCCGTGTTTGTGAGTTAAGGGTGCCACTTAGGGCCAGCTGCATCTAAGGATGGCAGTGTGGATGTGAGGTTTTGCAGCCAAATTCTAATTCCCTTCAGTTTTACTGCTTTTGCTAACAAATACTTGCTCTTTCACTAAGAAGTAACTTGTAGAAATGTATTTTGAAAACATTTCACACTTCAACTTTGTATCCATTTAAATTAACCCTTTTTCAATAAAGCACTATTGTTTAGATAAAAAAAAAAAGAAAGATGCTATGTTGGAAAGAAGATGTTTAGCAGGAGATAAACTGGGGAAGAGAAATGGTAAAGGCAAGTGGAAGTGACAAAAATTCAATAAATATATGAAATTGTCAAAGAATTTTATAAAAGGAGGAAAATAGAAAGTTTGAGGTAAAGAAACTTAAGATGCCACTTTTACCAAATAGTTTAAAAATGCTTTGGTAACATATTCAAACAGATGTATGAAAATAATCAAAGTTTTATATTTTTAGATATCTGAGTCTACGAATATAGCCAACTGAAAATAAGTAAATCATTTAGTTATTCTGTGGCATTTTAGATACATTATAAAGTTTATATATAGGAAAACATATCCATCTTTCTCAATATCTATACTTTAGCAACTATACAAAGCCTGCTGTTAATTATTTTAAATATTTAGCTGAATTAGAGAATATATATTTCTTTTTTATTAGATATTTTCTTTATTTACATTTCAAATGTTATCCCTTTCCTGCTTCCCCTCTGAAACCTCCCTATTCCTTTCTCCCTCCCCCTGCTCACCAGTCCACCCACTTCTGCTTCCTTGTCCTGGCATTCTCCTACACTGGGACATTAAACCTTCAATGGACCTAGGGCCTCTCCTCTCATTGATGTCTGACAAGGCCATCCTCTGTTAAATATGCAGCTGGAACCATGGTTCCCTTCAGTATACTCTTTGGTTGGTGGTTTAGTCCCTGGGAGCTTTGGTTCATATTGTTGTTCCTCTTATGGGGATGCAAACACCTAAATATCCATAGTGATTTTATATGTCCAAAGCACACAATTCCTCATGATTATTCAATTTGAGCCCCATAACAACTCTGTAATTAAAGATTATTTTTTGGTTTAATTGCTTACTTTTTCTTTTTACCAATTCTTGATTATTTTCACAAAGAACCCAAATATTGATTATCTGGATTACCAAAAAGACCAAGTCTTTTCTTTTTAGTTATGATAAAAATCAACAGATATGTAACATTGTTGTAGGTTTGGGGTGTTATCTCCCAACACATGACAGCCATTTAGTACTGCTATTAATGGCCTGTACATAGTGAACTTTCATTAAAACAGATTCAGAGGTAAAGAAAGTTTTGATGTATTATAGACTGTTGTGTAATCCTCATGTATCAGTGAGTTGCATAGTCAGTATTCCTCTTTGGAAAGAGAATTTAAGACTATTACCAGACAGTGGTAGCACATACCTTTAATCCTAATACTTGGGAGGCAGAGGAAGGTGGATTTCTGAATTCAAGGCCAGCCTGGTCTACAGAGTGAGTTTCAGGACAGGCAGACCTACACAAAGAAACCCTGTCTCGAAAAACCAAAAAAAAAAAAAAAAAAAAAAAAAAAAAAAAAAAAAAAAAAAAAAAAAAAAAAAAAAAAAAGGAAGAAAAAAAAAAGAAAGAGACTATCAATTGGCATAAGATATAATCCTATTCATTTATTTATTGGATTGTATTATTTTTAATCGTGTAATAAATGAGTGATTGGTATCCCAATGAAATCAATAGGGTAATGACAGCTTTCCTTTGCTAGAAGAAAAGCAAATGGCGATTAGCTGTGTGACATATTCGCCTTAAGAAACTAAGGAAGTGCAGGTTAAGATAGGATTTCCTTTTCATCTACAAAGCAATTAAGGGTTTTTTTTAATTTCTATTTTTTAATATATTCAAAACAATATATAATTTTATACCAATGATAAAAATGGTGGACATGTTATTAAATGAACATAAATAAAGTCTTTTTGTTTGCTTGTTTGTTTGTTTTGCTTATAGTAGAGCTCTAAAATCTTGGCTCTTAACTGTTATACAACCCCAAAATAAGAACAAGTTTTAGACTTTGGAGTTCATTATGATAAGGCTGTACTTCAATGTTCCTCACATCACCAAAGAATTTTACCACCATGGTAGGTAAGTTAATAGTTGACAGTTCTGCTGCACCAAGGAATGAATTGTAGGCACGATTATTTGGGTACAGATTTCCTGCTATGGTCAAAGCCATTTGACTGGAGTGATTGTCATCATTCTCAGCTCACAGGAAACAGGTTACATCATTTCAGAAATGGTGTATGTATTAAGATGGTCTATCCATGAAGTCATTCATTAGCTGTTTCAATGAACAGTGGTTCAGCTCAAAGGGTGGGACAGACATTAGGTGAGGGTAAGAATCTGGTTCATTGGCTGTGATGATTTTGAAAAGCAATCATCTCAGAAAAAGAGTAACTTATAAGTTCCTTTTCTTCAAAATTGATATGATAATTATAAATATCAAGCAAAACATTTAGTCTCACTCTTTGTTGTTGTCTTACAAGCTATCTCCCAAATTAATTGTCTACGTTTCTTTTGGCTGTATAAATGGTTTTGAAATATGTAAGCTGTTCTGAAAACCATAGCGTAGTGTAAGAACCTCAAATGAACAATCCTACTAATAGAGAGGCTTAGATAGGAGAAGCATGATTTCAAGACCATTATGTGGTATACAACAAGACACTGTCATGTACAAGCAAGCAGAAAGTATATATGGATTGTACAATATTGGACCTATTTCTCCAATTACCATGTTAGAGAGACCACTGGATGACAGCCAACAAATTTCTAATTCCTCATATTTTTGAATTTCAATTGATTAGGATATGTTGGCAATATTAATTTTTGTATTAATAGATATTAAGGAAAAGTGTTACTTCCTGTTATTTTTGTTCTTAGAGGTGGAATTATTTTGTGTGGGTTTGTTGAAAGATTACTTTCTTTTTTAAGATGTAGTTTCACTCTTTGTGTTGGTGTTTTCCATCTATTATCCTTTGTAGGGGGTAGATTTGTGGAAAGATATTGTGTAAATTTGGTTTTGTCATTGAATATCTTGGTTTCTTCGTCTATGGTAATTGAGAGTTTTATTGGGTATAGTAGCCTGGGCTGGCATTTGTGTTCTCTTAGGGTCTGTATGACATCTGCCCAGGATCTTCTAGCTTTCATAGTCTCTGGTGAGAAGTCTGGTGTAATTCTGATAGGCCTGCCTTTATATGTTATTTGAATTTTTCCTTACTGCTTTTAAATTTTTTCCTTTGTTTAGTGCATTTGGTATTTTGATTATTATGTGATAGGAGGAATTTATTTTCTGGTCCAGTCTATTTAGATTTCCGTAGGCTTCTTGTATGTTCATGAGCATCTTTTTCTTTAGGTTAGGGAAGTTTTCTTCTATAATTTTATTGAAGATATTTACTGGCCCTTTAAGTTGGGAATCTTCACTTTCTTCTATACCCATTATCCTTAGGTTTGGTCTTCTCATTTTGTTCTGGATTTCCTATATGTTTTGGGTTAGGAGCTCTTTGCTTTTTGTGTTTTCTTTGACAGTTTTGTTTTGTCAATATTTTTTTTATCGTATCTTCTGCTCCAGAGATTCCTTCTTCTATCTCTTGCATTCTGTTGCTGATGCTTGCATCTATGACTCCTGATTTCTTTCCTAGGTTTTCTAACTCCAGGGTTATCTCTCTTTGTGATTTCTTTATTGTTTCTAGTTCCATTTTTAGATCCTAGATTGTTTTATTCTTTTCCTTGGCCTATTTGATTGTTTTTCTGTAATTCTTTAAGGGATTTTTGTGTTTTCTCTTTAAGGGCTTCTACCTGCTTACCTGTGTTCTCCTGTATTTCTTTAAGGGAGCTATTTATGTCCTTCTTAAAGTCCTCTATCATTATCGTGAGAAGTGATTTTAGATCTGAGTCTTGCTTTTCCATTGTGATGGTGTATCCAGGATTTGCTCTGGTAGGAGAACTGGATTCTGATGATGCCAAATAACCTTGGTTTCTGTTTCTTATATACTTATGCTTGCCTCCTACCATCTGGTTATCTCTGGTGCTCTATGCCCTGGCTATATCTGACTAGAACTTGTCCTTCCTGTGATCTTAGTTGTGTCAGAACTCCTCAGAGTCAAGCTGTCTCTGTGATCCTGTGATCCTGTGATTCTGTGATCCTGTGATCCTGAGATCGTGGGTGTGTCACAGCTCCTGGGAGTGAAGCTGTCTCTCGATATAATCCTATTTAAGTCACTCTTAATCTGATGCATAATATGTAAAAATTATACATATTTTTGGAATAATGTGCCATGTTTCAATACACTTACAGGCTGAATTATACTTGATCCAGGGTAAATATTTCTATCTTCTCAAATATTTTTTATTTTATTAAAGTAAAACATTTAACTCCTGTCTTCTTTAATGTGTATGCATATATAATTTACAGATACACATAATATACTTTCATTATGTAGTCTCCCTAACATGTGACAGCATTACAGAACTTTTATCTAAGTGCAGTACGCATTAACAAGCCTTTCTTCATTCCTCCCCTCTATCCTTCCAAGCCTGTAATATCATCACTCAAAATTTCTAGATTCTGTTTACACGTGTTAGTAAAAAAGAAAATATAGTGATTTTTCTTCAGTGCCTTTCATTCACTATGGTAGCTCCCAGATCTACCCATATTTTATGAAAATGATAAGATCCTATCTTTTTTAGGTAAAGAATTTACATATACATACATATATATCTCACTTCCCTTATATCTTTCATTAGTTAATGTACACTTACACTGTTTCCATTTCTAAGGTTTTGTGAATACTCTTTCAATGGGAATATAGATATGACTTCTTAGCAATGAGTTAGGAGGATCACACAGTACTTATTTAAAAATATTAAATATCCTAACACTATTTTCCATATGGCTTTAATAATTTGTATTTCAATTAACAGCATGTAAGTGTTTCATTTTCCATATCTCCACTGGGACTTGCTTCCTTCTATCATTTTGATAGTAACTATTGTTATTCTAGTGGAGTGATAGTTTATCCTTCACTGTGACAATAAACTTCACTTTCCTGTATATTCATGACATTGAGTCTCTTTTCATTGTTTTAGAAATGTTTGCTAAGGTCTAATGCTCATGTATTTATTGGATTGTTTTCAGTTTGTCTTTGTGCTGAGTTCCAGATTCACTGTAGGTATCAACTCCTCTTTTCACTGGAAATTGCTTCTTTTGCATGCAGAAATGTGTTTCAACTGTTTGAGAATTTCATACATGTGTACAATGTGTTTATGTGTCTTGTATTTTAACTTAATCAGTAGTTTATGTATTAATTTTAACCAAGTAGTAAATCTGATAAACTTTTTCTTTACAACAGCAAGTAAAAGAATATGCTACAAAGATACATATTTATGAACATAAATCAACAAGATCAAACTTAGTCCCTTCTTTTATTATCACTCATTTTTCCTGTTTTGTTTTCCTTTGCTGCATTTCAAATATTAATATTGCTATATTTTAAAAATTGTTTTATTTATATTCCAAATGATGCCCTATTTCCCAGCCCCAGAGGAAGAGTTAAAATTTGGTTGCCTTTAAAAATCATTCTTATGGCAATTGTCTAGATAAATATAACATGTTATCTTATCTGTTAAAATCTGCATTATATGTGATTCCTAATATAATGTCCTTTGTAGGGATCTAAAGGCTTCTTTAAAATTATTTTATTTACTATCTGTGTGTGTGTATAGGTGTGTGTGTGTGTGTGTGTGTGTGTGTATGTGTGTGTGTGTGTATACACATAGGTGAATGCATGCCAGGGTTCACTTGTGGAGGTTAGAGAACAATTCAGGTTGCAAATTTTCAGTATGCAATCTAGGGATTGAGAAAATTTTCAAACTTGCTTTTCTACATTTATCCTCTTGGTAGCCATTTTTTCAGGTTTCTCACAGTTAAAATTGAGATATATAACCTATATATTTGGTGACTTGAGTTATGTGCATGTGAATACTTATGGAAGAGTAAACTGTATACATGTTATTTGCAGTTGTTTTTTCCTCAAAAAACACTATCTAAAGGTTTCCAATATATGTTTATGGGGATATGTCACAGGACAGACTCAGTATCAGTTTGTACAATGTACTATATACTATAGTTTTTTAGTAACTGTTACAAATTCAGTGTCCTTAGACTCAAAATACCGAAAACATGTTTTTCCTGAAATGTACTCTATCTTTTGGGCAAGAACCTTTGAATGCTTGGTATTTCCTGCTTGGTGAAAAATAAAGACAATGACATCACATTTAAAATACAGTCAACTTTCAATATGGCCTGCAGCTATTTTATGTGAACTTGCTACAAATACCAAACCAAGACTCAGTGTAACATTGCAACTAGGAGAAATGTAGTAGTAGTTACTTTTAAATCTCTGTTTACAAATTTTCAATGATTTTTTCTTTTAAGTTAATTTATTGTTTACACTCCATATTCCATTTCCTGCCCCCCCCATATACCTTCCATCCACCCTCTGATGGCTCTACATCCCACACCTCCTACCTACCCACCTATTCCCAGGTGGATGCCCCTACCCCCTACCCCACCTGACCTCTAAACTCTCTGGGGCCTCCAGTCTCTTCAGGGTTAGGTGCATCATCTCTGAAAGAACACAGACCTGGAAGTCCTCTATTGTATGTGTGTTGGGGGCCTCATATCAGCTAGTTTATGCTGTCTGTTTGGTGGTCCAGTGTTTGAGAGACCTCTGGGGTCCAGATTAATTGAGACTGCTGATACTCCTACAGAATCGCCCTTCTCCTCAGCTTCTTTCAGCTTTCCCTAATTCAACACCAGGGGTCAGCTGCTTCTGTCCATTCCTTGGGTGAAAATATCTGCATCTGACTCTTTCAGCTGCTTGTTGGGTCTTTCAGAGGGCAGTCATGCTAGGTCCCTTTTTGTGAGGGCCCCATAGCCTCAGTAATAGTGGCAGGCCTTGGAACCTCCCCTTGAACTGGTTTCCACTTTGGGCCTGTTGCTGGACCTTCTTTTCCTCAGGCTCCTCTCTATTTTCATCCCTGTAATTCTTTCAGACAGAAACAATTTTGAGCCAGAGATGTGACTGTGGGATAGAAACCCCCTCCCTCACTTGATGCCCTGTCTTTCTGCTGGAGGTGGGCTCTATAAATTCCCTCTCCCTACTGTTGTGCATTTCATGTAAGGTCCTTTGAGTCCTGAGATTCTCTTACCTTCGAGGTCTCTGGAGGGTCTCCCCAACCTCCTATTTCCTGAGGTTGCCTGTTTCTGTTCTTTCTGCTGGCCCTCAGAGCTTCAGTCTTTTTCCCTCAACCAATACCAGATGAGGTTCCCCTCTCCCCAGCCCGCCCCTGACCTCCCCATGTCCATTTTTCCTCCCAGGTCCCTCCCTCCCTCCCTACTTAAGATTGTTTTCTTCTCTCTCCTAACTCAATAATTAATAGTTTTATGAATGTTTTCATTTTAGTACACTTTATTTAATATACATTTGATCTATTAACATTGAGGTCAGAGATAATAGTAATGACATTAACATGTAGATAAAGCTTGTTATGCATTATCAAAAAAAAAGTAAGAAAGGAGAGAAGAAAGGAGGAAGTAAGAAAGGAGAGAAGGGGGAAGGAGAAAGTTAAAACAAGACATTGGAAAACACAGAATTTAATAAACTACAAACCACGAGAGCTGAAGGCAGAATATCACCTTTTTCTATTTCAGCTGGAAACAGAGTCTACTGGGTGGCTCAAATTTTCCATTGCTTTACACATGTCGGCAAACATTTTTGAAATCACTGTGAGTGCTGATTTCAGAGCCATAAATAACTGTTAAGGTGGTACAGAGAGAATCTGTGGCTGATGAGGATTGACTGCACCTAAGTGCTGTGTTGCAAGCTTTACTTAGTGGAGCCAGAGTGAATCAGAGCCACAGAGGCACTTTAATCTTAAAAGTTCTTACAGCTTTTTGAGAATTCTCCTCACCAATTTCCATAGTGGCTGTACAAGTTTGCAATCTGACAGTAAACTAGAGCTCTTCAGCATTTGTTGTGGTTATTTTCCTTTAGAAATTATTTAATTTCATTTTTTTTTCAAAATTATATTTTTTAGTTTTTGAGATAAGAATATGATTAAATCATTTCCCCCTTCCCTTTCCTCCCTCTAAATCCTCTTATATACCCCTCCTTGTTCTTTTTCTAATCTATGATCTCTTTTATCCTAAATTGTTGCTACATACATACATGAATACACACACACACAAAAACACACACACACAAAGAGAGAGAGAAAGATCAGCACTTACAGTGATTTCAAAAGTATTTATTGATATGTGCAAAGCAATGAAAATTTGAGCCATCCAGTAGACTGTTTCCAGCTGAAGTGGAAAAACTGTGTGTGTGTGTGAATTACTAAATACATTTGACATATCATGCTCAGTCTGCATCATGCTACTGTATGTGTGTATGTTTTCAAGGCTGACTACTTAGACTCTGGGAAACCAATTGGTGTGGTCTTCCCTTCTTTGTGTTTCCCTAATGGCTAGGAGTGTTGAACTATTTTCAAGCTACTTCTTAACCATTTTTATTTGTTCTTTTGAAAATTTCCTGTTTGGCCAGGCAGTGGTGGCACACTCCTTTAATCCCAGCATTTCACAGGCAGAGGCAGGCAGATTTCTGAGTTTGAGGCCAGCCTGGTCTACAGAGTGAGTTCCAAGACAGCCAGGGCTACACAGAGAAACCCTGTATCGAAAAACCAAAAAAAAAAAAAAAAAAAAAAAAAAAAAAAAAAAAAAAAAAAAAAAAAAAATTCCTGTTCGTATATGTACCCTATTTTTAACATTCAGTCATTTTTTCTTAATTATTTTTTTTTTAGTTCTTTGACTATTCTGGATGTTAATCCTTTATCAGGTGTATATCCGGCAAAGATTCTAACATCTAACATCATGAGCTTCCCCTTCACTCAGTTGATTGTGTAAATTGTTAGCTTTAATTTTTGAGTATTTGTATTCCTATTCAGAAAGTCTTTCTTGTAACTGCATTTTGTAAACTCATGCTCAGCTAGCT
>NW_022196909.1:56675342-56685126 GCF_008632895.1 Mastomys coucha | reverse complement strand
CTGGAACTCACTCTGTAGACCAGGCTGGCTTTGAACTCAGAAATCTGCCTGCCTCTGCCTCACAAGTGCTAGGATTAAAGGCATGTACCACCACTGCCCAGCTCTCAGCTAGCTTTCTTACATAAACGAGGACCAGAGTTGTATAGAGATAGTACCACCCACAGTGATCTGGACCTTTGTACATCAATGAAAAATGAAGGCAGTCCGAACAGAGACATCCCCAAGGGCCAATCTGACTTATGCAAGTCTTCAGGCAAGGCTTTCTTCCCAGCTGACCACAGGGTGTGTCAATTCAGAAATGGGTGGTAGGTAGAACACTGTGTTTGTGTTTTGTGAACATCCCTTCCTGTTTTCTGCTAACTATTTATGCAAGGTTGGATCAGTGTCTGCTGAGATCCTTATTGGCCCTTTCTCTAAGCTACAGAGTGACACTGGCTTAGCTGGACAAAGAATTTTCATAGTAGAGTCAGTCCTGCTCTCAGGAACTGTATGCATTACTAAAAAATTACCACAATATCCAGCATACAGAAGAACCACCACAGAGTGCCAAGCACAGCACAGAATCTTAGTTCAATAATACAGGAGGCAAAACCCTAGGAATCAACAGTTCAACAGTTTCACAGTTTTATACACGCCAAGTATTGAAGCAATTCATAATGAGAAAAAATATGACACTTTGCCTTAAGAAAGGTATTAAAGCTGGTCAGTGTAAGGATGGAGAAGGATCTTCTGAGATATGAGTGAAGTAATACCATCTGATATGAAGGGGATGGCTCTTTGCATCATGCACAGTGTGTTGAGGTAGGTGATAAACATGTGAACTGAGCCCCATTGGCATATACTTTGGTTGTTTGGTTAAGCAAGCTACATTTTTTTTCATTATGCTATTTTGTTTGTTTGTTTGTTTTATCATGCATAAAAGTTTGTATAAGCAAAGGCAAAAATCTGTCTTGTCCCTTACTTGTTTCCCAGTAAGTCAGTGGAACAAATTGATATTTTGGACACAACTATCAAGACATACTGCGTAATGCTAGAGGACTGGGTGTGCCTGGACTCTGGTTTGGGCTGGACTTTGGTATCCTCCATTGATATTCACAGAAACAAAGTAGGGCTGCTGACACCTAAGTTATGCTCATGTCTGATTCTTTCATTTCTTGAGTCTATTGCAGAATATTCCTGACATCACTATGTGTTTGCCATCAGTAGTCTGCTTTCCCTCTTTAAGTTTCTGGTTTTGCCATAGCCTCAGAGCTTTGAAGAAAGAACTTTTGACTATACCATAGGAGCACAGAGCAGGCATTCTCTACAGGGATACTGAGCGCAGCTCTTTGTGTGTCTAAGCAATTTACTCAGCCAACATCTTTCCCCTGCTTCTGCTAGGCACAATATTTTTTTTTTTTTTTTTGCCTAATCCAGCTTCACTCGACTGTGTGGATCTGGCTTTGGTCCAGGCTCAGCATATTTCATCAGTGCTGTCATGGTTTGGGATGATTGCCAACACAGCAATATGTAAACATCAAGCAGTAAACCCTGATTTCAGCACTAATCTAAAATGAACAGTGGCTCAAAGGAGGGTCTATTTTGGATTGAGTTTCTACCTATGATGCCTTTTTATCTCTGGTGACCTATTTGAGCTCATCTTTTAAGACTCCTCTGCTCTGAGCCCTGCCATGATTCTTGATATGTTGGCCATTCACACTGTTTTCACCTATCCCACTCAGAGGCTGCAAGTACTATACTTCTATGCAGATATACCCTTTTTGACTGGTTTTCAGAGATCCTAAGAGGGCACCATAGCTGGACTTCTACCTGGCCCAGCTCAAGTTAAATTGTTCTACTTTTCCTCTGTGCCATGGCTCCTTAGTTTAGGAGTACATTTTCCTTCGCATTTGTCAATGCTTTAGATTTGAGGCAGGGGCATTGTAAGTTTGATGCTAGATTAGACTACATGAAGAGACTCTGTCTTTCAAAATGGTTAGTTGTACTCAAGTGCATTATTGGCTTCAGGAAGAAAATGTCCCTTGTAAGGATTATTTATTTTTAAGATACTCAGTCTTGTAAGACCTATGAAAGGGCAATCCTGCCAAATGTCTATCAAACTTGCACATAAATAATTTGACTAATAGAAAATTTATTATTTGCCAAGGCAGTTCACTTAGCATTTATAAAACTCTTTAATAAAGCTGCTCCTAATGTGGGGGATAAAAAAAAAATCTATCACGAGGCTGAGATGTGGCTCAGTGGTAGAGCATCTGCTTAGCTTGTAAGAGGTTTTGGGTTTGATCTCACAATCAGAACAAATTATCATGTACCCAGACATGGAGGTTATATTCCTCTAAGTCACTCTGAATGATACAAGACTTTGTGTCTAGGAAATCTCTGAAATAAATACAGAAGGGTAATCTAGCCCACTGATGTTGAAGTCTCCATTCTCTGGCTCTGTGCTCACTTTCCAAACTGACTTTCTAAAAATGCAGCCATGAGTCCTTGCAATGCATTTTTTTGGGCTCAGCGATTAAGAGCACTGACTGTTCTTCTGAAGATCCTGAGTTCAAATTCCAGCAACCACATGGTGGCTCACAACCATCCATAAGGAGATCTGATGCCCTCTTCTGGAATGTCTGAAGACAGTTACAGTGTACTTACATATAATAAATAAATAAATAAAAAGACTGTCTACTATCTGTTAGATCTTAATATACAGAACAGCTTCTGCAGGCTTTTGTTGTTTTCTACGCACACTCATCTACTCCAGTCACATACAAAATATCGGGGATAAAATTCTGATAAAGGATAAGAGGCAATAAGACCCCAAAAGTGGTTCTGTGCCTCCTGAATTTCAGACTAGTCGCTGGTATCCCCTAACTCAGACGTGTTCCAGATTAGTCTCTCCAATCATCAACACGGTCTCATAATTGGGCATAAAGGTACCCCAAGAAATGATTCGTAAATGGTTAAGATTGGGCATTGTCTCCTGGCCGACACAATGTTTCCAACTATCCTAGTTTAATGTTTTATGTACTAGAGAGTAATCAAAGGGCTTCCACTCAAGGACATTAGCTAAAAGTGTGAGGTCAGAACTCCTGCTGCCTGCCTCTAGCTAGAACCAGGGAATTAGCATAATACCTCAACAGGGAGGGCTCCACTCCTCTCCCTCCTGCTTCACACCTAGCTACCAGACCCTGCTGTAACTCCCTCCTGCCTACATGAGTCTTCACATCAGCCCTGCTTGCTGTATGCTACTTAAGCCTGCTTTTCACTAGCTTGAGGACTGGGAGAAGAAGAAGGATTTGGACTAGGACAAGGAGAAGGACTAGCACTTGGACTCGCGGAAGGACTTGCACTAGAACTTAGATGGGCTAGGACTCAGATTCATGCAATCCACATTCCCCTGGGCCCAGAGCGCTTGGGTCTGGGGGGATGCAGTACCAGTCCAGAGGAGATAGCTACTGCTTTAGACCCAGTATGTTTCAGATAGCCTCAGATGTACCTCAACTATTGAGCTGCCAGATTTACCATCTCTCTTTTGCAATGACTGTAAAAGTCTGATGCCATTTCTAAGAAATACAATTAGATCTTATACTTCATGTGTCGTCTCTGCCGTCATTTCTTCGCCTACGCCTTGTCGACCAGACTAGGACCCCGTTTCTCCTGCGGGTTGAGGGTTGAGGGAGGCCCAGATCAGCCGGCCCATGGCAGTTGTTGTTGCTCTTTACTCTGCTTTTGCTTTTATTTGTTAAGTAATTTTCCCAGCCTGAAATAATTAGATACCTAAGATTTTGTGTTAATTTTTCTGTTAACTCCATTTTAGGATAATTCAGACAGAATTTTTAATGGAACTACTTATATAGATTTGAATTAAAACCATGTGGAATTTAGGAACTACCTATTTCAGTTTTTTCTTTTTTAAATTGGGTCTCTGTATTCTATATGGTTATAATCAATGTCCCTTGAATTTTGCACTATTTTAACTTAGTGTCAATTCTGTAAGCTACAATGCTTCTTAATTGGTAAAATTAGTAAAATAATGTACATATTTTAAAGATTTATTTTCTTGTATGAGTGTGAATGTATGTGTGAATTTACTTGTGTGTGATTTTGTGTGTGTGTGTATGATTGTGTGTGTGATTGTGTCTGTGTGATTTTGTGTGTGTGTGTGCATGCTGTGTGTTTGTGCGTATATGTTCATGGGTGTCAGATTCCCTGGAGCTGGAGCTATAAGCCTTTGCGAACTGCCTGGTATTGGTGTTTGGAACTGAACTAGTACCCTTTGGAAGAGCAACAAGCACCTTAACTAGTATGTTGTCTCTCTAGTTTCTACTCAAATAAGTTAATAGTAATTTGATTATATAACTTGCTTCCAAATACTCATATTTAGCTCCAAGTTAGAGTTTGGAATGCTTGTTTCAGCTTATTAAATGAGTCTGTTCTTGTCAAATTCAGCTTCTGTCTCAAGTAATTTTAATTATCATGTAATTTGTCATACTACTTCCCTCCATACACTCACAGAACCCTGTTTTCTCATACCAGATTTTATATTTGTGACATGCCACATATACAATTGTCAGGGAAAAAGACATTCTTAAATCTATATTCTGCAGGATAAAAATAAGGAAACTCCTGAAAAAATATACATGAATAGACTACTAGTCTTGAAAATCAAGTGAATACAGTGCAATTGCTAGAAATTGTGGGAAATTAGAGAAGAGTTAATTTTTTATCATAACACTGTGAGCATCAGCAATGTTTATTTGAAATATTTATTAACTAAAAATTAAACATTTTCACTAAATTTTATTCAAATTAAGCATAACACATATATGAGATAGGAGTCTCCATAGAAATGATGAAGAAATATACCCCAAATTCAAAAATAGCAGTCATGAAGGTGAATTTCCCTTAAAACAATTCCTACAATTACCTCTTATATCAGAAATATTCTCAAGGTGTTAGGCGAATGTATTAGTCAAGGTTCTCTACAGTCAAACAATTTGTGGAATGTCTCTATATATTAAGGGAATTTATTAGAATGACTTACAGTCTGCAGTCCAACTAACCCAACAATGGGCAGCTGTAAATAGGAAGTCCAAGAATTTAGTAGTTGTTCAGTCCCACAAGGCTAGGTGTTTCAGCTGGTTTTCTGTATAAGGTGGAATCATTAAAAAGTAGGTTCCACCAGACAGTGGTGGCGCATGCCTTTAAACTTAATCCCAACACTTGGGAGGCAGAGGCAGAGGCAGGTGGATTTCTGAGTTTGAGGCCAGCCTGGTCTACAGAGTGAGTTCCAGGACAGCCAGGGCTGTACAGAAAAATCCTGTCTCAACAAAACAAAACAAAACAAAACAAAACAAAACAAAACAAAACAAAACAGAAAGTAGATTCCAACAGATGTGTTAATAAGTAAGTGCAAGCAGATGAAGAAGAATGGACACTTCCTGTTTTTCATTGTCCTTATGGGGGCACTAACTTGCATTATTTATGCGATAATGAGTACAGATTTATAAAGGACAGCTAAAAAGTTCTAGTTCTATCTGTAAACACTTTCCAATCTTTGTTGGTGTCACCACGTTTCCTATTGTCCCAATGAGGATAAAACAACACAGCTAACCTGGATTTAAGAAGGGAAGGAAAGTTATATTTCCTGGTGTCTTGCTAAAGGAAAAGACTTTTAAATTCCCTCCTTTCCCCAGTATATAGTATCCAAGTTATTTAGTATCTTTCTTCAGTCTCTAAAACTTCATACTGGTGTGTTGCCTCAAAATTGCAGTGCATTTTTGTATGTGGTTGCAACTGTTTTTAAATGTATGGAGGTGGTGTGATTTCCTCCATTTCATTCATTATAGTTGTTATATTCATTATCTAACCTCAACCAGTGTCTTGAAACTTTATTAGTTTTATTTTATTATTATTTTAGAGAACTACTATTTATGCATGTATTTACTCATTTTTGTTATATGGCATAGACAGACTCAGGTTTTCTGTTCTTAATCCTTCTCTCAATTTAATTTTCTGGTTCTCTTTTCCTGATATTTCTATAACCATCACCTACATCCATCAATGTTTGCAGTGAGATGATACTGTAATATACATTTCCCAAATCTAAGTACTAAAACATTTAGCATTCTATTTGCTGAACAATTTCGTCGCTTGCCATAGGCTGTTTGGATACTGACATTTGTCTGCAAACAGCCTTTTCTACCATCAGAGTTCTTAGGGCACCCAATGAACAGAGTATCAGAACTGTAAGCCTCAACTTTACTTTGATATGCTTGCATTTTCCCCAAATCAGAAACTCAAAACATAATCCTTGCACGTTTAATTTAAACATCATAAAATATTTAGAGTACAATGTTAAGAATCCTCCTGAAATACAATAAAATGCCTCTCATTTTATTGAAGCAGGTAGCATAGAACATATGTAACTCTCTGTCTAATGAAGAGGAAGTTTCTGGTTTCATTGGAAATTCAGTTGTATCATGTGATGTTTTTCTAGAAATTGTCTTATATTAGGATATTTTTGCTGAAACAGACACATGGGAGGATGTTTTGCTGAGTACATAAATGTATTTTTTTTCCTGGAAGCTGCCTAGAAAAGAGGAATGTGATGTTTTTCTATAGGGGATGCTTGAGAGACCACATGATATCTGGAAATGGCATAAATATAGCCCAACAGACAGTGGATGACAGTGTGGCATTGGTTTACCTGGCCATTTTTTGCTGGTCTTCATTGGGTTTGCTAATCTTGGTCTTTGCTGATGATCATGTATGGTATTGCTTTGCCTTGCTGCTCATTGTTTGTCATGACTTGGTAGAAACACACCAAAGAATTTCTGGTGGTGTTCTGGTAACTTCTTGCTACTTTCCTGGACTCAGGCCATTTGGCAGAGCCTCAAGGTTTCTTCCAGATCAAACTGCTGACTCATGAGTTGTGTTTGATAGGGGATCAAGTTACTAGAGCTGACTTGTGTGAAGTGAGTACTAAAGCATTTGGCATTCTATTTGCTGAACAATTTGGTTGCTTGCCATAGGTCCTTTGGAGGCTGACACTTGTCCACAAACAGCTTTTTCTACCATCAGAGCTCTTAGTGACAAAGCAGATTGGATTTGCCCCAAAGAACTATTTGTAAATAGATCCACATTGACCTTTGCTCTATCAACCTTTCCACTACCTTTGGTGCGTGTTGGGCTAGGTTAAAGCATTTAAGTACAATTATTAAAGTAGAATTTTAAAAATATAACCCTTGAGTCCTGTGGATTTTGTTCAATGTAATGAGTGACAGGTGGCAAATATCCATTACTTTCATTTTTGGGGGCTTTTCTTTTTATTGTATGTTGGAGCTCAGGGAACACACTTCTGCATCCTATAACATTCTAGAAAAGCTTTATATGATTTATAAAACAAGTGCTTTAGAATGTTAAAATGCACAGGCACTACTTTCCAGAACCACCCAACCATGGCCTAGAGTAAACTCCCAGCAGCTTGTGAGACTGACAGTCTTTCTGTGAGGGGATTCTATTTTCTAAAGCCTTAGGTGCGCTTGATATTCCTGTAAGAGCACAGCCCCTATAAGATAGAATTTTAAGGTTGTAAATTAGTTTTAACAAAGGATATAAGGCAGCTAAATTTAGTATTCTTTGCCCGCTCCAAAATTAATTCTGTGGCTTTTGCTAAGATTGGGTAAAGCTGTGTACAGATTCTGTTTTTTTCTGTGCAGAGCACCATCATAATACTTTATATTCCAACTGGACTAGAGGAAGAAATTAAAGCTGATGGATATGTCTCATTCTGTTATGCAGTTTAAAGTCCTTGGTGTAGCACAGAATTAATCTCTTAGCCTGTGTACTCTGTATGAGATTTTACGAAATCATTTTTGGTATGTAGTTGCTAAAACTATTACATTTTATATTGCTACAACGAAATGACACAAATTAGATTATTTATAATGAATAGAAATTTATTTAGGTTGTTGCATTAAAAGTTGGAAAGTCCAGTGACATAGTTCTGATATAACATATGTTCCTCATCTGGTGAGGGCTTGTGCTAATCCACAACCTGAGAGGATACATCTCATGATAAGGCATAGCAAGGACTCATCTTTCTAGTCCTCTCTTCATAAAGCTAATGATGCCAGTATAGAAGCCATCTCTTCACAGCCTTGCCTATCTACCAAGGGTTTGACTTCCCAGTAACATTCTCACTTGAATTTTGATATTACAACACATGAAACTTAGTGGTACACATTTCAACAATAATGATATTATATTTAGGTTGTATCCTATGGTGTGTGTATGACCAAGAAGACTTTAGCATTATTCTTAGCTATACACAGTGAATGTAAGTGGTCAAGTTGGAGACTCTAAAGCACAGTGTTTGGTTCTCGTGTCACAGAATCCTAGCATTTTCATACATTTTATTCTAGTTAGTCTACGTTTCTCCATTCTTTGACCAAACTAGAAATACTTTAAATAGAACTTTATCTGGTAAAAGTCTTTACTATATCAACCCATTTTTTTCAGTGAGGAGTTTCACTTCAGTTAAAATGTGTTCTACTGAATTAATTTATGTACTTGCAACAGATATAGTATGAGTATGGGTAAACAAGACTACTAATTATTAGTGTTTCTTTTTATGTGTTATAGACTGGTTTCAAGACTTTGGAATTTTTTTGTTTAAGATGATTACTGTAAGTTTCTTGCTCTCCATACATGTGTATTCTGCCAACTACCCTACCCTCACCCCTGTGTACTTTCTACCTATGGAAACATCGAATGGATTCTCCTTATGCTTATCTTTGGCCTAGTCTGTATGATTTATTTGGCTGATGGGGTATGGGAAAACAGCCACTTATTCTCTAACTTATATCTGACCTAACATCCCTTTGATTATCAGGTAAAGTCTCTAGAATGTGTTCTAGGCAGACCATAATCCCAAAGCTCAGAAGGTCATTAGATATTATCTAAAACTTATACCAGATACTTTACAACTTACTTGATTTTTTTCTCTAATAGATTTGGAAAATTACTTGATTTATAATTTTCTGTTGGTCTGTACCCATCCAAGTTCATGTCAATACTTCTACAAGGCAACATGTCATATAGGCAAACCTGAATTCATGTTGCTAGATCATGATCATTGATACTCAATAAGAAAACAGTGCTTTTTATGCACTTTAATATGAGAACTGTATTTTGCACCAATGGTGACATTCTGCAACTTCTAAATATAGCTAGGTTATAAAAATTCATGCAACAGTTGGATCTCTTGAAGTATTTACTTTCTGAAAATTTACTGTAGTAATATTCAATACAATGAAGGAGTCTGCCTATGGTGTGAGTTGTTCAGATTAATAAAACAGTCAGGTATGTTGAAGTGCCATGTTGATAGAGAAGAGCCAATGAGAGCTGATATTTCAAGGTTTTGCATAAATAGATAAGAGGTAGATTGGTCAATGAAAGTATTTATAAATTAAACACTCTCAAAGTTATGAAAAATGCAAAATATTTGCTTCAAAGTCTTGAATTATCATATAGATTATTGTACAGAAATAAATTGCATCAAGAATAGGAGAGCTCAATATTAGATTTATATCATTTCAGAGACTCCTGCTCCTTTTCCTTATTACAACACTGGTGGAAGATTGCAATCATGGAGTGAAACTATTGAAACAGAACTCATCCCCTCTTTGAATATACCATTGCTAAAGACAAATTGTCAAGGAAAAAATTAGAGCCTTAACATGTTCAGAGAAGTAGACCCTAGGTTTAGAGTTTTGTTATGCTAGTT
>NW_022196909.1:56664594-56673784 GCF_008632895.1 Mastomys coucha | reverse complement strand
GGAAATCAGTTTGGCAGTTCCTCTGGAAATTGGACATAGTACTACCGGAGGACCTGGCTATACCACTCATTCAGTATTCTATCTCCCTATATACTTACACACTTGTAAGCAGACACTGGTAGGCTAAAATCCAGATGTTAACCTTGATATTAACCTGAAAGAAATTACTGAATGTTTGCACCTCAAAATACCAGCATCAGCATTATAATTCTGAACGTTTTATGATAACTTGATATTTTAAATGTGCCATAGGGCTGGTGAAACAGTTTTGTAGAGAAAGATATGAGCTGGCACGCCTAATGAGCTAAGCTCAATTTCCTGGATATTTAGATGGAAAGGTAATCAACTCTTAAAAATTGTATTCTGATATTTACATGTGTGATGTCACACACACACAAACACACACACACAGACACACAAACATACACACACACATGCACAGAGAGAGAGAGAGAGAGAGAGAGAGAGAGAGACAGACAGACAGACAGACAGACAGACAGACATGGGCACACAAACACATGTACTATGCAAATGTAATGATGATAATAAAGAAAACAATATATGTAGTACATACATTTTCTGATGCTGCCCAGGTCATTCATTTATTAATGCTGTCTTTCACTTTTCCTGATTCTTTCTCATTTCTTATTTTCAAGTTCAAATAATATTCTCATTGACAATTTGCAGGTGTGTTTTCTGGCAGCTATCAACAACCAAAAGTTCCTGTTGTGGGGCTCATCAATTCTGGAATTAAAAGAATGTATTAATTCATTGGGAATTTTATAAATGAATTTGATCATTTTCACCTCTCACTGCTCTATGTAATTTCTCTTATATCTATTTCCCAACATCATTTTAGCCTCCCAACATTGTGTCTCTATGTTTTAAAATATATCTCATTGAATATCTTAATACTTCTATACACTCACATGTATAGGACCATCTGCCAAAGCTTAGTTCATCTCTCAGGGACCAACCAACCCTTACGGACAATCAATTCTCCCATTCCCAGAAGCTATCAACTCTCAATCATTTTCCACCAAAAAGAAGGATTTGTGAGATATCTGCAGCCTTCTTGCCAGAATTTTAATAGCTTGATCTTGTTAAGGTTTTTGCAAACAACCTCAGCTGTAGTACGGTAGTCAAATCATTTCTAGAAGACATTGTTTTTCATAAGTCTTTCCAAATCTGTTATTCTTACAAATTTTCTGCAATGGTCTCTGAAATATGGGGTGATAAGTTGGTCAGGCAGAGGTATAGATGTCCTATTTGTGTCTGAAATGTCATCTTTGCACTTCAACCAATTGTGAGTTTTTAAGTTAAACACTGTCCACAGAGTTTCTCTGATAAAGATTTAGAGCTGCCGTATCAGGTGAGTATAGAGATATGACTTTAAAGGACAGTTTTTATTCTGTCCCTTTAGAAGAATAACAGCAGCATGTCCCATGAACTTCACAGCCATGAACTATTGGCCAAATTTACAGTCTTAACATATGTGTTTCTGGAGCAGCCACATCCACTGGAAATGGCAAAAACAAGGAAGCCAACAGAGATGTTGGACACAGTTCCATCCAAGCTGAATCAAATGCTGCAATCACTGAATGTCTCTTACTTTTAGGTTTTGGTCTCTGTGTGTTGCATTCTTGATTATTGGGGACTGCTTTCTATAATGGCTGTATCAATTTGCACTCGCATCAATAGTGTATGATGATCCATGTTCTCCACATCTTTGCCAACATTTGTTATATTTTTCCTTTTGCTTGTCTTTTCTCATTTTTTAGTGGTTTGTCAACATATGATTACTCCATGTAGGCTTGGCTATATTGGGACTCACTCTGTAGACCAGGATGCTCACAAACTCAGAGAACTGTCTGTTAGTCCCTCCCAAGTGCTGGGATTCAAGGCATGTGTGACTGTGAAGCCTCTCAAAGTAGTTTTAATTTGCATTTCTCTGATGGCCCTTATAAGGTGAAGACTTTGAAAAATATTTCTTGGCTATTTGTACTTTTTCTGATAATTCTCTGTTAAGCTCTATATCCCACTTTTAACTGTGTTGTTCATTTTCTTGGTGTTTTAGTTTTTTGAGTGTTTTTTATATTATAGACACCAATCTTGTCATATTAACAGCTGGAAAAGATTGTTTCTATGGGCTGCCTCTTAGTTGATTAACAGTTTCCTTTGCAGGAGAGAAGTTTTTTAATTGAATGTAATCCCACTTCTTCATTGTTGGCACTATTCCTGGGAAACCCAAACTCTGATTAAGAAATCCCTTACTTAAACCTATAACCTGAAGTGTACTACCTGTGTTTTTTTTTTTCTAGAAATTTCAGAATTTTAGGATTAACACTGAGTTCTCTGTTGCATTTAGAAATTGTGTACAGATTGGAGAGAATAATTAAGATTCATTCCTCATTCATAGATAACAAATTTTCCCAACATTTGTTAAAGATTCTGTATCTACCCTAATGTGTACAATTTTACATCTTTTTAAAAATTCTGTTGACTGTATGTGTGTGCACTTATATCTGAATATTTAATTCTATTCCATTGATTTCCACTTCTATTCTTTTTATTATTGATTCTATATTTTAACTTGAAATCAGGAGTAGCAATACATATATCCAGTAGTGTTTTCATTGTTCAGAATTGTTTCATATATCTGCTGCCTTTTGTGCTTCCACATACATACTAGATTTTTTTCTGTACAGAATTGCATTGGAATTTTTATAGGTACTGGATTGAATCTATGATTTTGGTTAGATGTCTGTTTTCATATAAGCCACACCAATATAACTGTATGAGAGTTCTCTCTATCTTGTGGCATTTTCTTCAGTTTTTTCCCTCTAGTGTTTTAAAGTTGTTTGAGGATTTTATTTACTTGGTTAGGTTTTTTGTAACATATTTTTTTGAGACAATTGTGGGTGAAATTATCTCCTTGATTTATTTCTCTGATCTGTGAGCTTTGGAGGAAGGAAGTGAATAAATATTCTGTTCATGGCTGAGCACTCCCACCAGGGCTGAGGATTCTCCAACCAGAGCTGTGTACTCCCACCAGGGCTCAGGGAGTCCTGAGCACTCCAACAATCATTGTTTTTTTTCTTTTCACCTCAAGCAGCTGTAAGTCTTCATATTTATTAACCATCATTCATTTAATAATAATAATAAAAAAGGCTTCTGTGATGTGTGGTGAAACCTGTACTGAACTGATACTGGTATAAAGATTAGAATTTAGGAGACAAGTTGATACTATATCAAATTAGCAAAATAATAAAAGTAGGATTTCTATAATGCGATTGACAGGTCTTAGTTTACAGTACCAGGCATGACTTTTCGTTTGTGTAGTGTTCCTTAAATGGAATCAGTTGGTGGTTGGTTACAGCCTAGAATATTCATGCCATTATTGCATATCTTGTCATATCCTGGACATATCTTGCTAGGTTGATTATCACTGAGACTACAGAGTTTATAACTAGGTAAAATGCTAATGACTTTTCTCCTTAAATAGGCTTTATAGCATCCTTGGCACTACAAATACTAGTTAGAAAGATTCCTGGGCATATTAATAGAAAATCAATTCCTATAAAACTGGAGAAAATGTTGTTGGTCTTTAATTGGACTTTTTACACTCAAAGTCTATCTTTTAAAACTCCCGAAGGATTTAAATATGATCAACTTTCAATCACCAACTTGATTTAAATCAAGAAAAATCATTAAATCAAAATTTTAACAGGGAAGAAAATATTAATTCAAGTTGAGACAAGTGAAGGTATCTGTTTTCTACAACAAAACCAAACTAAACCAACCAACCAACCAATCAATCAATAAAACAACAAACAAAATATAAAACAAAACAAACAACCTAAACCTAAGTTAAAGGTGGTGCCTGATAGAAGAGGGATAACAGGTTTTTATTAATATCCATTACCAGAGACAATGTGATCTATTAGCTATGCAAGCATATACTTCCTTCTTGGAGTGCATTTGCAACCATGGATATTTCAGAAAACTGAATTCTTGCCAATCCTTGTGGAATTTGTCTCCCATCTCTATGCCTAATGACTTGTCCAAACTAAGTTTTACATTTCCTAAGTAATAGAATACTTGGACTATCCCAGGGGCACAACTCCATTATTTCAGTAATCACATTGTCAGGAAGCTGTGAAAATCTTTGTAAGGGTCTTGTTTCCTTTTTTTTTTTGCTTGTAAGCTTCATCTCTAGAAATAAACACATTTATAAAATAGAGTTTCTTTCCTTCCCTTTGTACTCTGTCTAAGAATTTTCCATAATTCTCTGGTTTTTGTTATTTTCCAATCTAGTTGAATTTCTAAAATGAGAGTAGATTGTACTAAGAGGGTGATTATTCTTTATGATTATAGTTAACTACTTCATTTTCCCCACTAGGTTTTCTATTGTTTAATAATTTAGAATACAAATACACCACTTTATGCCACATAAAAGTTTAAAATTTATATACATCAAATCAATACAAGACAAAATGAATAATTACAAAAATTAGAAAAGGCACCATCATTTTAATTTTGCCTTGAATTAAACTAATAGTTTTAATAGATTTATACACACATATATTATACTATATATTAATTGTACTTCAGGTTTACTAAGAAATAGCATTTGAAAATAGCAAAAGTCATCTAGAGTAAAAGAGGAAATGTATATTTATATTTTTTAAGTGAGAAATATTTCCCATAGGCTCAAGCATTTAAACATTTGATTCTCCAGTTGGTGATGCTATTTTTGGAAGTTTAGAACTTGTGGTACTGTTGGGGGAACCATGTCACTGGGATTGGGCTTTGAGAGTACACATCTTGGCCTACTTTAAGTTTGCTCTTTCTACTTCATGTTTATGGTAAAAGTTATAGCATTCCAGCTTCTTATATTTGCCCCCATGCCTGCTGCCATGTTTCCCTGGCATGATGGATTCATTCCTCTGGAACTTTCAACCCAAATATATGAAAGTCCAGCCTCAGTATGGGTTCTGAGAAAGGTGAGAATGGGAGTGGAGCTAATTCAATAATGACTCAGAGTCAATAGTGGATGCAAGCTTTCAATTCAAGTGCTTTCTGTCTACCCAAGGATTCTTATCATTCTTCCTTCTCCTCCCTTCTTGATTTTTTCTTTACATTCTCTTTCCTTCTCCCTTCTCATTTTTTCCCTTTACCCTTTTCATTCTCCTGCCTTCTCATAAACAGAAAGCCTGAACCCAGTCTTTTATTTACTAAAGTTACATCATCAAGGATTTGACTATTGTTAATATTTTTTTAGAAATTCTTAAATTACATAAATTCTGTGAGTCCTGGATCAATTGCCCAACCCCTGCTTCCTTAAAGCAGAAGCTAAAGACAAAGCAAAAACACATCTCCTTATAGCTTTTACACACAGGTTCTTCACAGGTAGCTGGGCGTAGTGCTTGCGGTCTCCTGGTAGAGCAGACAGCAGTCTTTGGTAACTGCTTTCAGGTAAGAACAGAAAGATGACAGACTACTAGGGTTAAAATAATTTCTTACAATGTTTTAAATTTAATGCAAGTAAATTGGCTAGCTCTCTCTAATATCTCTCTAGGCACTGTCATTTCCAATCCTTTAAGTAGCTAGGAAGACAAAGTACTAACTTTTTATATGCTTATGTATCATCTTTTAATTCTCTGATCTTTGTTGTCTGTTTTAGCTATTCCATGGCCTCATGTGCTTTCCTTCTAATTCTGTTTATTTCTAGATCATATACAAGCCTTTCTCCCATAAAATAAACCCATCTATCATTTGCTTGTTTTTTAAATAGATTCCTTCTTTTCCTAACCATACCTTTTCTTCTTCAGACCATTTTAACTCTCTATCCTTGATGTCCTCAAGTTCACCCTGGCTAACTAAATGCAGCAGTCATTTGACAGGAGGGTACATGTATCTCCTTGTGATTCCAAATTCAAGGCCAAGTCTGACAACAAACTATTTCTACAATGGATCATGTAGGCTTTTTTTGGCCTCTGTGGTTATGCTTTAGGACCTTTCCCAGGGCCCTAAAAGCCAAGAGGAAGGTCTATTCCTTGTCCTCCACAGCCTTATGACCACCTCCATTCCTCATTCCTGTTTCATTTCTGTTTCAAACCACATCTGTTTCACTTCTTATGGAGTAATTAGCTCTGAGTAAAGGGGAAAGTATATTCCTCAGAAAGAGAAATTGAAAGTAAAATAAAAGAGACAGCAGATCAGTTTCAGGGCAACAGCAACCATCAGCATACGCTAGGATGAAGGGTATGGCAATGTGCCAGGGTCAGACACGGTGTCACACCTCCCCGTAGGCAGCCATGCCAAACCAGGCACAAATAAACTCTACTTTAAGTTGCTTTGATCATGCTGTTTAGTACAGCAGCAGGAAAGTAACTAATACCTGTATTCTTCTATTTTATGATACCTGCTGTACTTTGTATTACCAGCATCTAGTTTTTTGGTACTCTGGTTTTCATTAACATGTACATGACTAATATTATCTGAGCCATGTGTGCTCTTATAACTTGAAATAATATCTTTAGTATCAGAAGCATGGGCGCACCTGTACGCCTTGGAGCTCAGCCCATAGCAAGATTTACATGTCATGTTGGTGATACTAGAGATGTGTGAACTGACTGGAGCTGTGTTACCAGGAAAAGACTTGCACAGGTTCAAAGTGTTTAAAAATTCCAGTCCACAACCAGGAAGAACTCTTAATGCCCACCCCTACTGAGAAGCTGGTGGTAACTGATGACTGCCTAAAGACAGACACTTTATTGGAGCAAGTTGACTGAGGGTAAGCTGCCCGACTCCCAGTGCAGGGCTGAAATAGTAGGCTGGTTTTGCTTTTGATTTTTTTAAGGGGACATGGTGTGGTGAGGGAAATATCTTCGAGGACAATGTGAGCGGCACAAGGGGTATGTGAATATATCTAAGATGTAGAGAAGAATTTGAGAAGTACAAGGGGTGTGTGGATAAGTCCAAGATGTGGTGTATATAGGTATAAACTTTTGAGAGATAAATATCTCTTAATATTTTGCTCCAAACAAAACAAAGGAGTACTGGCATTAGCTCTTTTTTGAAAGTAGTAGAATTCTGTGCTAAAACTCTTGTCCTGTGTGATTTTTGGTTGGGAAATTTTAATGACTGCAACTATTTTCTTCGGGGTTCTAGATTTATTTAAATTGTTTTATCTGATCTTGGCTCTGGTAAGTGGTATCTATAGGGAAATGTATCAATATGTTTTAGATTTTCCAATTTTGTGAAGTATAGATTTTTAAAGTGTGAACTAATTACTCATTGAACACCCTCAGTGTGTGTTGTGATGCCCCCTTTATTTCTGACTTTGTTAATTATCGTAATCTTTATGGTTTTTAGTTAGCTTAGGTGTTTGCATTTTGATTTTCTTGAAAAAAACATTTTTTGTTCCAATGATTCTTTGTATTGTTCTTTTTGTTTCTATTTTATTGATTTCCGCTATCAGTTTGATTATTTCCTGCCATATGCTCCTCTAGTTTGTGTTTGCCTCTTTTGTTCTAGAGTTTTCAAGTGTACTATTAAGTTGCTAGTATAAAATCTCTCCAATTTCTTTTCTGAGGGCACTTAGTGATATGAACTTTCCTCTTAGTACTGAATTCTTAGTGTTCTGTATGTTTGGGTATGTTGTGCATTAATAATTTTCACTGGGTTCTAGGAAGTCCTTAATTTCTTTCTTTATCCATGAGTTTGTAGGCTTTCTGTTGTTTCTGTTGCTATTGAAACCATTTTAATCCATAGTGGTCTGATAAGAATGCAGGGAACTTTTTAAATTTTATTGTGTCTGCTGAGACTTGCTTTGTGACCACTTATGTGCTTAATTATGGATAATGTTTTAAAGACACTGAGAGAAGATGTGTTCTTTTGTGTTTAGGTAAAATGTTCTGTAGATATTTGTTAGATCCATTTTGTTCATAGCATCTGTTAGCTCCAGGATTTCTCTGTTTAGCTTTTGCCTGGATGATCAGTCTATTGGTGAAAGTGGACGTCGAAGTCTTCCCTATTAATGTAAGGGTCAACATATGATTTGTGCTTAATATTGTTTCCTTTACAGACATAGGTGCCTTTGTTTTTGAGGAATAGATGTTAAGAACTAAAAGAATATCTTGCATCATCAAGCACTTCCTGATATCCACAATAACATCGGGTTTGGTGGCTGTATATGGGATGGATCCCCAGGTGAGGCAGTCTGGATGACCTTTACTTCAGTCTCCACTCCACACTTTGTCTCCGTATTTACTCCTGTGAGTAGTATTTTGTTCACCCTTTTAAAAAGCACTGAAGCACCCACATTTTCCTTTTCCTTTTCTTAGGCTTCATGTGGTCTGTGAATTGAATCATGGGTATTCCGAACTTTTGGGCTAATATCCACTTATCAGTGAGTGCACACTGTGTTCATAGAGGCAGGGGGAGGGGTTATGAGATGGGGGAGAAGTTAATCAAACTTCTGCAAACCCTTCCTCCAAGGGGAGACCTGGAAAGGGGAAAACACTTGAAATGTAAATAAAGGAAATATCCAATTTGAAAAAAAAAAAAGAGCAAGATTATCTTGGTGGACCTTTCTTAGGAGGAGTATAAAATGTCTTTCCTATACCAGTTTGTTTCTTAGGTTCACTTACTTCGAAAATATTTTTCTAACCCTTTAATCTGGAAAAAATGTTTATCTTTGATATTGAGGTATATTTCTTGCATGTAGCAGAGAGATGAATCCTGTTTTGGTGTCCATTCTGTTAGTCTGTGTCTTTTTATTGGGGAATTGAGTCCATTGATATTGAAAGATAACAATGATTAAGGATTGATAATTCTTGGTATTTTGTTGTTTAGTGACTGTAGTAGTGGTTTCTGTGTGTGTTTTATTTGAGGGTGTTTTTTTGTTTTGTTTTCCAGTTTTGTTGGTGTGAGATCATTTATTTCCTGTTCTCATGGGAGTAGTTAACCTCCTTGGATTGGACTTTATTTCCTAGAACCTTCTACAAAAATGGATTTGTGGATACGTTTGGTTTAAATTTAAATTTATTTTATTTTCTCCATCTATGGTGATTGAAAGTTTTACTGGCAGCTGGGCAGTGGTGACACATGCCTTTACCCTAGCACTTGGGAGGCAGAGGCAAGCATATTTCTGAGTTCGAGGCCAGCCTGGTCTACAGAGTGA
>NW_022196909.1:56664433-56664584 GCF_008632895.1 Mastomys coucha | reverse complement strand
ACAAAAAAAATCCTTTGGCTTCTTTGCTAACTTATCTCTGGAGGATTCTCCTCTCTTGGTTTCTCTTTTATTTTTTGTTTATTTAATTTTATTAGGTATTTTCTTATTTACAATATCTTCTTTCCCAGGTTCCCCTCCAAAAAAAGAAAAA
>NW_022196909.1:56641481-56664058 GCF_008632895.1 Mastomys coucha | reverse complement strand
TTAGTCCCTGGGAGCTCTGAGGGTACTAGTTAGTTCATATTGTTGTTCATCCTAAGGGGCTGCAAGTCTTTCAGCTCCTTGGGTCCTTTCTCTAGCTCCTTCGTTGGGGACCCTATACTCAGTCCAATTGATGGATGTGAACCTCTACTTCTGTATTAGTTGGGTACTGTCAGAGCCTCTCAGGAGACAGCTATTTCAGGTTCTTGTCAGCCAGCACTTGCTGGCATCCACAGTAGTATCTGGATTTGATGATTGAATATGGGAATGATTCCCAGGTGGAACAGTCTCTGGATTGTCCTTCCTTCAGTTTTTGATCCATAGTTTGTCTCTACAATTCCTTCCATGGGTACTTTGTTCCCCCTTTTAAGAAGGAACGAAGTATCCACACTTTGGTCTTCCTTTTTTCTTGAATTTCTTGTGGTGTGTGGATTGTACTTTCTGTATTCTGATCTTCTGGGCTAATAACCACTTATCAGAGAGGGCAGACCATGTGTGTTATTTTGTGATTGGGTTACCTCACTCCAGATGGTATTCTCTAGATCCATCCATTTCCTTAAGAATTTCATAAATTGATTGCTTTTAATAGCTGAGTAGTACTCCATTGTATAGATGTACAACATTTTCTGTATCCATTCCTCTGTTGAGGGACATCTGGGTTGTTTCCAGTTTCTGGCTATTATAAATAAGGCTGCTATGAACATAATGGAGCATGTGTCCTTATTACATGTTGGAGCATCTTCTGGGTATATGCACAGAAGGGGTATAGCTGAGTCCTCTGGTAGGACCATGGGAATAGGAAAATGTCCAATTTCCTGAGGATCCACCAAACTGATTTCCAGAGTGGTTGTACCAGCCTGCAATCCCACCAGCAATGAAGGTATGTTCCTCTTTCTCCACAACCTCACCAGCATCTGCTATCACCTGAATTTTTTATCCTAGCCATTCTGACTGGTGTGAGGTGTAATCTCAGGGTTGTTTTGATTTGCATTTCCCTGATGACTAAGGTGCTTTCTTTAGGTGCTTCTCCGCCACTCGGTATTCATCAGTTGAGAATTGTTTGTTTAGCTCTGTACCCCACTTTTTAATAGTGTTATTTGGTTCTCTGGAGTCTAACTTCTTGAGTTCTTTGTATATATTGAATATTAGCCCTCTATCAAATATAGTATTGGTAAAGATCTTTTCCAAATCTGTTGGTTGCCATTTTGTCCCATTGACAGTGTCCTTTACATTACAGAAGCAACTTTTAAGAGTCTTCTTGTTTTGTTTTGCTTTGTACATTTAGTGTTTGGTTATTATGTGGCAAGGGGATATTCTTATCTGGTCTAATCTCTTTGGTGTTCTGTAATCTTCTTGGACCTTTATAGGCATGTCCTTTTTAAGAAAGGATTTCTTTTATGATTTTGTTAAATATATTTTCTGGGTTTTGAACTGGGATTCTTTCCTTCTTCTATTTCTATTATTTTTAGAATTGTTTTTTTCATAGTGTCAGGGATTTCTTGAATGTTTGTTTCAGAATTTTTTTAGATTTAATGTTTTCTTTAACTAATGTATTTTTTCTAGCATATCTTCAATGCCTGAGATTCTGTCTTTCACCTCTTGTGTTCTGTCAGTGAAGTTTGTAACTGTAGTTTGTTTGTTTACCTACATATTCCATCTCCAGGATTCCCTTAGTTTTTATTTTTTCATTGTTTTTCTATTTTTAGGTTCTGAATAGTTCCTTCAACTGTTTATTTGTTTTTCTTGCTTGTCTTTCTTGGTAGTCTAAAGAGTTTTATTTATTTCTACCTTAAATACTGCTATCATCTTCACAAAGTAGTTTTAAAAGTAATTTTTATGTGTTTCCAGCTGTATTGGATACTCAGGGCAATCTCAGTTGTATAACTGAGCTCTGGTGGTGACATATTGCTCCAGCTGTTGTTGATTGGGTTCTTATGTTGGTGTTTAGGCATTTGAGTTTGCAGTAATTATAGGTCTAGATGTTGGTTTGTGTCTTTGTTGGGTGTCCCCCCACCATTGGTTTCCATTTCTTCACTGACTTCTGACAAAAGTGGTTTATGATTGAGTAGTGATTCTCTCCTAAAGTTGAAAAATGGGGTTCTGGTGGCCACGAGAAGGTCTGTACCTGAATTGGAAGGTGGGATTCTGGTAGTGAAGAGTGGCCTCTGGTACAACTGGGCATCCTCCACAGGTGTTGGTTGTGGGAATATGGTGATGGGAGATAGTTGGGGGTTGGGAAAGCATAGAGAAAGTAGAACAGCCCTTGGACAGTCAGCCTACTTGGGGTTCTGACTATTGACTTGGCCTATGGTGGATTATGGGTTTTCCTCTGGAGTAGTGGGCAGGAATATGGTGATGAGGAGAGGGAGGCTGTTGGTAATAGGGTAGGAAGATCCTGAGCAAGTGTTGCTATCTGGGGTTCTAGATGCTGATGTGGTCTCTAGTAAAGCAGGGCTCTTCTGGTAGAGTTCTATTTATTCTATGTTTAATTTCTGATCTAAGAATTAATCACTATTGTTATTCAGCTTTCCAAAAGAAACTTTAGGTTTTAGCTAAATTAATTAAAACTCTTTCTAACAGCATCTCCTGATCACATATAGGACATATATACAGAAATATGAGCCTTTGCTCACTGCTAATAGTATAACACCCATGCTGATAAACAAGATATAAAAGTTTTACTTCTGTGGCTTGAAAAGTATCTGTGCCTCTAAGAAATACTTTGGATAATCAAATTCCAAGTTTTTGTTTTCTTTCTCTTGTGCTGCATTATTCATGAATTAAGACAGGTTCATACCATAGACAGAATAATAAATACATAAAGGATTCAGCTTCAGTTGCACACTACTTATATTCTTTTTCTACAAAGAACACAGCAGATTTCTTTAGCTCATGAAATCTATGAGGACAGGATCTAACAGATATCCTTTGACAGTCATTTAAGTACTTCATTAGATATCCCATTATACTAGCAATATACTATCCTTCCTTCAAAATACCAGTGAAGAAATGTTCTAAGCATGGAACTTGCATTCTTTGGTTTTACTTTCACTAACAGTTTGCATAAGTGCTAAGGCAAAAACATAAAAACATATTGCTTCCAAAAATGTAATCATATTCATAATAGAGTACAATGATCAAGTTAAAAAGAAAATAAAGCTAGTATCCAACAATGTAAAATTTGCACAATTTGCCATGCTAATGTAAAAGCCATCAAAGAAACTACAGAAATATGATTTCTACTAAGGATCATAATGAGTCCATTTTGTGAGTTATTTGCATCGGTGGTATTGTTATCAATATAAAGAAATTTCTTCACCACTAATTAAAGTTACTTATTTTCAACTTTAGGCAAGACCAGGGTGGAATTTGACCTATGGAATAAAATATTGAGCTATGCTAATAAAAATGCCCAAGTGTTCCAAACATAATGAGACTTCCTGTACGGCTGGTCAAATGGACATTTGCTATCTCAGTCCCATGTAACTAAAGCAAAACATGTGTCCTTTCATCTTTTCATGTAGTTTTCTGTGTCTGGAAATTGTTTCCTCCTGATTAATGCTCAACTCATGGAGAAAACCACTACCCTTCTTGATTTCTCTCTTTGAAATTTCCTTCTGCATCTCATTTCTACCCTATTCCCCTTTGATCTCTTTGACCCGAGCACTCTTTCTGCTTTTCTGCCTGGGAAATCCATCCTACTGTACACAATCAGGGAGTTTGTCTATTTCATTTGCATCCCTCAGTTATTGGCTCTTTCTCCTTGGCTGATATCCAGCATCTTGGAATTTCTTTTCAAGCATTCTGACTCCTTTTGAATGCTGGGAGAAGGTATTCCACCTTTGTTAAGGGTGGAAACTTTGAAAATAAACTCTTTTAGTTTACATCAATTTTTACATATTTAATTTTTGGTCACGAATAAGGAGGCATTCTTAATGAAACAGAAACTTCACATTAGTATTCTGTCTATCTTTTATGTTCATTTACTTACATAAATCCCAGTGGCTAAAAGGCAATTAGACAGCAGATGGCTCAGTTCAAATCAATTAAATTGAATGGTTTGTGCTGTGCATATCTAGGCCTATCAATGTATGTGTTAAAAATAGAGTTTAAATTTTTTTGAGAATTTTATATATAATAACTGTACTCACACCATTCATAGCTCTCTCCCGATATCATCCAATTCCTCCTTTGCCCCCTACTCCCTGTAAACCCCATAATCTTTTTATTGATTATTGTTAAATATACACACCCACTCACATACTTGAATATAGTCTGCTAAGTCCATTTTGAGTTGTTGGGTCTTTGTGTGGTATAAGTATCAGAGTAATTGTGGCTTCATAGAATGAATTGGGTAGTGCTATTTCTGTTTCTATTTTGTGGAATAGTTTGAAGAGTATTGGTATTATGTCTTCTTTGAAGGTCTTATAGAATTCTGCACTAAATCCATCTGGTCATAGGCTTCTCTTGGTACACTGGAACTAATAGAAAAGAGAGTGGGGAAGATCCTAGAGCACATGGGCACAGGGGAAAATTTCCTAAACAGAAAACCAATGGCTTGTGCTATAAGATCAAGAATCAACAACTGGGACCTCATAAAATGGCAAAGCTTCTGTAAGGCAAAGGACACTGTCAATAGGACAAAATGTCAACTAACAGATTGGGAAAAGATCTTTACCAATCCTACATCCAAAGGAGGGCTAATATTCAATATATACAAAGACCTCAAGAAGTTAGATTCCAGAGAACCAAATAACCCTATTAAAATGGGGTACAGAGCTAAACAAAGAAATATCAACTAAGGAATACCAAATGGCAGAAAAGCACCTAAAGAAATATTCAACATCCTTAGTCATTAGAGAAATGCAAATCAAAACAGCACTGAGATTCTATCTCACACCAGTCAGAATGGTTAGGGTTAAAAAACTCAGGTGATTGCAGATGTTGGAGAGGTTGTGGAGAAAGAGGACCACTCCTTCATTGCTGGTGGGGTTGCAAGCTGGTACAACCACTCTGGAAATCAGTTTGGCAGTTCAACAGAAAATTGGACATATTATTACCTGAGGACCCAGCTATACCACTTCTGGAAAAATACCCAAAAGATGCACCAACATATAATAAGGACACATACTCCACTATGTTCATAGCAGCCTTATTTATAATAGCCTGAAGCTGGAAAGATCACAGTTGTCCTTCAACAGAGGAATGGATGCAGAAAATGTGGTGCATTTATACAATCGAGTACTACTCAGCTATTAAAAATGATGAATTCAAGTTCTAAGGCAAATGGATAGAACTAGAAAATATCATCCTGAGTGAGGTAACCCAGTCATAAAAGAACACACGGTGTACACTCACTGATAAATGAACATTAGTCGAGAAATTTGGAGTATCCAAGATACTATTCACAGACCACATGAAGCTCAAGAAGAAGGAAGCTCACAGTGTGGATAATTCGGTCCTTCTTAGAAGGGGTATCAAAATACCCATGGTAGGAAATACAGAGTCAAATTTGGGGCAAAAACTGAAGGAAAGGTCATCCAGTGAATGTCCCACCTAGGGATCTGTCCCATATACAGTTACCAATCCTAGACACGATTGTGGATGCCAACATGTGCTTACTAACAAAGTCCCCAAATGGAGGAGGTAGAGAAAGAACCCAAGAATCTGAAGGGTTTTGCAGCCCCATAGGAGGAGCAACAATATGAATCAAACAAGTACTTCCGGAGCTCCTAGGGTCTAATTCACCATCCAAGTAGTGTACACGGAGGGACCCATGGCTCCAGCTGCATATATAGCAGAGGATGGCCTTGTGGGACATCAATGAGAGGAGAGGTCCTTAATCTCATGAAGGCTTGATGCTCCATTCTAGGGGAACCCCAGGACAGGGAAGCAGGAGTGGATGGGTTGGTGAACAGGGAGAGGGAGAACAGAATGGGGGGGGGTTGGAGGTGATAAAATTTGCAATGTAAATAAAGAAAATATCTAATAAAAAAGTAGGCAATACAATATACCAAAAGTAGATATGCTAATTAGCTAAGTGAAAAGTAGATTTAGTATCCTTGTGTACAATTTTCATATATGCTATATGCTGTATATATCTTTATATATTTTATATTATCTATAAATTATATATTTCCAGATATTATATATAAATACATAGTATGTACAAATATATTATATTATATTAATATATAATTATATATTGCATATATGATATACATTATATAACTTTATATAATATGTGTATAATTATATATATTATATATACATATATATATAATATATATACACACAGACATATATGAGCGGGAGTAATAGTTCTGACTTACAGTGAGGGGAAGGACCTTTCAAGAGGATAATTTGGCAGATTCTGAGGATGGAAAGGGTAGAAATTTGAAATGAAGTTCCAGAAAAACCATGAACAGGGTGAAGAAGATTCACTTCAGTGAAAGCAGTAACTTTGTTGTAAGCTGTAGGGGGTAGAGAGGAGACTGGACAGGAAGATGGGCTCTAGGGTGCTTGACATCTAATAGAAATAGAGATGCAAGAAGTAAGCTGGGTTTAAATTGAAAAAGCAGGAGAAGCACTTACATTGGTTCCAGCATATTTTATGGAGGACGTTTTAAAGAATATTGTGTCTTGGTAACAAAGCTGACTTTACCTAAATGGAAGCAAAAAGAAAAAAATATGTACATGTATGTTTATACACACACACACATATATACATATATGTATATATATAATCATATATGTTATATACATATATGAAAAGCCAGGCATTGTTTCAAAACACAACCATTATATAGATCTTAAATCTATAATAGACATTGAGAATATTGTGTCCTATTATCTCAATTTCTAAATGAGAGAATACAGTTGTTTTCAGTTTTGTGCCCACTAGCACAAATTCACATTCTCCTGAGATTAAATGAGCAGTGTTATGAGTGTCTACAGCCTAAGCTGAAGACCAGAAAAGAACATCAAAATAAAGTGCATCATTTAAAACAAAACAAAGCTGGTAGAGTTCTACTTCCTTCTTCTTTTGCTCCTTTAGTATCATCTGAGAGTAGTAGAGCCAAGAATATGTTTTCTTCACATTAGATGCTATATACTGACAATGGGAGAGAAAATTTGGGAGAGTTGACTCCCAATTATGAGCATATTCTCTCTTTAGAAAAAAAGCATATTAATCTAGCAGTTATTTAATTATTTATCTTTATTATCAGTCCATTTACATGTTGATAATTCTAAAAGAGTCTATGTATTTAAACAAAAAAAAAGCAGACTAAATTTTTTGAACTCTAGATTTTACATCACACCCATCTTTCTAAAACTTTCTTTCTTTTACATGTATTTAATTATGTGTATATACATGTATGTGAGCATGCATGCATGGGTGTGTGTCTGTCTGTGCATGCATGTTTGCATGAGTATATGTGGATGAGTAAAAGTTCCCATGCACATGGAAAGATAAAATGCATGAAAGTCAGTTCTTTCCCCTACCATGTTGATTCGCTGTATCAAATCCAGACTGTAGCCATGGCCACAAGTGCCTTTACTTAATGAACCAGTCTTATAGTTCCAAATCTACCTTAATTCTAGCCTTTATTTTAACCTTGCTGCTAACTGCATCATAGAAAAGGAATTCAATATTTTGAGGGTTGAGTTAATCAGCTCCCAAAATATTCTTCTGATACCCCCCCACCATCAGAAAGACATAATTATCAAGCCACTTAAACAACAACCTTAGGAGATAGTCCTGACTCATGCTCTTCACTTCCCAAGTACAAGAAGTCAGCCCTTCTCCAGGTCTGTAACTCCATCCCCTGCCCCCGATTCAGTTTCTTTATGACCTATACTAACTGTCATCCTTGCATCTCCAGCATGCTAACCACTCACACAAACACTGGAATTGTTGCAATCCATTCTTCCATCTCTGTAATAAAATGTTGGCAAGTCTCTGCATGAAAAAGAAAATAAGCATAAATTCTGTTCATCTGTAATACACATTCCAATCTTCTCACATGAGTTAGCACTCACTATTTCCTCTTTCTTGTTTATTTGTGCAATAAATATTCATCAAATGCCAAATACGTAGCAAAATGTAAATATCACTGTAACCCAATATTTCTATGTCTAGTTGTAGTAGATATTTTTCCCTCCAGAACATACCTTCTGTTTAAGGTCGGGAATATAACTTAGTTGGTAAACTGCTTATTGCATGAGAGTGATTGCATGAGAGTGAGGACCAGATGCAAAAATCTAGGCTTGGGGTTAGGTCTTCCACACCCCTGAGTTAAGGTGGAAGATAGAAGAACTCTGGGTTTCTCAGTCCATCATTCTTGCCTCATTAGTGAGTGAGTCTCAGATTCTATTGAAAGTCTATGCCAAAAAGAAAAGCAAAGTTTTCCACTGCTAAGGAACGAAACCCAAGACTGATCTCTAGCCTCCACCCACATACATACGTACACATGTATGTACACCTATACAAACACAGGCACACAAAGACTCATGTATGTGCATGAGCAGGCACATACATTCACACACAGGGAAGTAAAATTAGGTTTGTGGGAATAAGTAAAAATTTTACCTTCCGACTAGCCATGTGTCAGGTTCCCCTTTTACCACACCCTTGCCAATATCTGCTGTTATTTGTATCTTTAATCAGATTTATTTCTCACTTCTCTGATGGTTACTTACTCTGAACATTTTTTCCTATTTTTTGAGCATTTGTATTTTATCTTTGAAAACAGGCAGACAGACAGAATAAAGATGGGGCTTTTATTCAGCTGATTATTTTGATTTTTAATCAATTTCACATCCCAGAGATACAGAATATTGCTGCAATGGGTTTTACAAAATAGTGGGTCTAAATACCTGAGAATAAAAAAGATTCTCTTTAATAAAAAGTCACATTATCCTGGGTTTGAGGGAAGTACTTTTGTCTATGGTAAGTGTATGATAATCATTAAAGACAGTGAAAGGAGATATTAGGGTTAAGACACAGCAGAAACAAGAGAAAGAAGAGACAGGTCTTTGTCACCTTCAAGCACTAAAATGACTAGATCCATTCTATGAAGTGAGCTTCTTCCCTCCATCCAAACAAATGCATGACATAGCAAAGCACATGAAGGGTTAGTCACCACTACATTTACAAAGTCATTTTTAAGAGAACAAAATTAAAATTCTACAAATATATATGTGAAAATGCAAAGGTTTCATAATTACACTAAACAAATTTGAAAATAAGTAAAATGAGCACAGTGAGGATTTGTTTACTTCCCAAAATAAGGATGGATATACTCTAATAAATGTAATTATTGAATCTACTTCTTCCATATCCTCCACTTTGCATGTGAAGAGGCTCAGTACAGGCTCAGATCCCAGTCTTATACCTCCATCTCTTCCAACAGGAAAATTTTATCTTATTCTTCAGAGAACAGTTATAATAGTTTATATGGAGTTTCTAATCCCCTATCTGTAAACAAAGGCAAGGGAATAAGGGCCTATTATTTCACAGGCATTTTTAAAAACTAAAACAACTACCTTATTCACTTATTATCATATTTGATCCATGTCTTGTTATACTTCAAAGCTTCTGACAGAATTTAGTGTATGATTTCTCTGAATCTGGTTTTCTGTCCTCTCATCTGGTTTATGATTTACTGCTGTTACCTACAGTCAACATGATTTTACCCACTTTCTAGAAATCTTGCCACAAGTCTTATCTTCCCTTGGCCACTACGATAGAGGAATTTTAATCCAGTAAAATGGCTGCTCTAACAAGGGCTAACATCCAAATACCTTCTAGGTCTGTATGATAATGGCCAGAATACAGATGCACATCTTGTCTATCATTTTATATAGCCATCAAAGAGGGAATGATTCACATAATCAATCATACAATTCTGGGCATATCCAGTAATGTCATATGCTTTACTGAGCATCATCTAGAATATTAAGACAACACCCAACTCAAACTCAAACATATTAAATCAGAACTTATGAACTGGAAATTGCTGATCCACACTTCTAAAAACTTCCAGGAGATTTTAATGGGTAAGCATATGTCTTAGTCAGGGTTTTTAATTCCTAAACAAAACATTATGACCAAGAAGCAAGTTGGGGAGGAAAGGGTTTATTCAGCTTATTATACTTCCACATTGCTGTTCACTACCAAAAGGAGTCAGGACAAGAACTCACACAGGTCAGGAACTTGAAGGCATGAGTCAATGCAGAGGCCATGGCGAATACTGTTTACAGGTTTGATGGATAGCTTCCCCTGGCTTGCTCAGCATGCCTTCTTATAGAACCCAGGACCGCCAGCCCAGGGATGATTCCACTCACAATGGGCTGGGCCCTCCCCCCTTGATCACTAATTGAGAAAATGCCTTGTAGGGGGATCTCATAGAAGCATTTCCTGAATTGAGACTTCTTTCTCTGTGAAACTCCAGCTGTGTCAAGTTGACACATAAAGCCAGCCAGTAGAGTATATATTCCTAAATCTGTCAGGACATGCATTTGGCTTGCTCTTGCAGGTGATGTTTTCTATATAGACAAATTAAGGATTATTAAATTACAGTGCTCTGAAACTTTAGAGTGCAAAAATAGAGATCAGTTACTGAGTTTTAATTCTCATAGGCTTTTCAGAATTAGATAACACATATACACATAGATACATACACATATTCATATATATTTATTTTAGTTCCGTTGTAACTAACATAAATTAGAAAACAACCTGATTTATGTGATTTTGTGAACAGTGTTTACTTTTCCTGTTCATTGTTCAAATGTATACACACATATTCAATGTACAAATATGCCTAAAATCCTTCTTTTGTTTTCATGCATACAGTGGATTTTTTAAACATTTTAATTTAAGTTGTAAGTCTTTCAATCATCAGGCAGGATAACTGTACAAAACATAGGATTGTGTTTAATGAATTCCCTGGTCTTCTTTCTCTCTCTCTCTTTTTAAAATGGGATAATAAATTGGTTTAGTGTATCTGCAGTAGTTTGACACATTATAATGAATAAACTGACAGCCCAGAACAGAATTTCACCCTGGAAAAATGACTCACCAAGCTATAAATACCTTGGGAGCTCCCAGAAAGGTGCTGAGCAATCACACAGGAGAGCTTTTCTGTTAGGAGGATGCTGAGTTCAGAAATGTCATCTGAGAGGTATATTGTGGAGAATGGTCAGCCAGTGTGTGATTATCCATGCATATCTGTACATCAGTGCTGTGTGCTTTCTGCAGATCTCACTGATGATCAAAACAAGAGCATCTTCCTTTAATTATGTCATGCTTGATCCACAGTCATATTGAACTGAGCTGCACTTACACCATCCCTTTGATGGATAAGCACTGAAGTTGAACAACTCCCTTTTGGTCTGCTGCTAGGAGAGAAAGGTGCTTTTACTTTACAATAGGCCTATAGTGTCAGCTCATTACAACACAGAATGAGTCATATTTTCTCAACACTGCTTGGTAGCCAAAATGTAAATCAGAGAATAATATTTTTCTACTACAGCATCTTTTTCATTGTGATATAATGAACATGTCATAGAATTTTCTATCATGATCATTTTTAAGCATGCAGTTAAGTAGGGTTAAATATCATCATACTCATGTACAACAAATCTTCAGAACATTTTCATCTTTTAGAACTAAAACTGTATACCAGAAACTCCAACTCCCTGTTGCCCTCACTTAAGTCCGTGTCTACCACTTTTCTTTGTAGTTTTATAAATTGAACCTTGTAAGATACATCAAAACAGTGAGATCATATATATTGCTCTTTGTCAGGTTTATTGTAGTTAGTCCCAAGGTTCATCTTGCTATAGCATGCATCAGAATCACACACCCTACTTTTAAGCCTGTACAATATTCTCTTAAATGATTATGCCATATTTCATTTAATCATTCACTTCCTAGTGGGTAAGTAAATTGGTTCTATAATTTTACTGTTGCAAACACTGCTATAACTGCTCCTATCGTAGATATGGGGTTGGAAAAAGGAAGAAAGCTTAATGCAGGTCGAAGGGTGACTATAGGAGGAGATGGAGAAGGGAGAATGAATGTTTTCAATACATATTGCATGACACTTTCAAAGAGTTATTAAAACATTTGTTTAGAGCAAAGAACAATAACATTTCCAAACAGACTTCAAGAAGTCTTTAGGAATGTTACCTGTATTGACTAACTTCCCAGTGCTATGACAAAAAGCCTAATAATGAAGAATTTAGGGGCTGTAGAGATGGCTAAGCAATTAGGAGCACTGGCCGCTCTTCCAGAGGATTATGGTTCAATTCTAGAACCGACATGGTACCTCACAACTTTCTGTAACTCCAGTTCCAGGGCTTCTGCTACTGTCACACATATATACATGCAAACAGGCAAAACACCAACATACAAAAAAGGAGAAGTAATCATATATTAAAAAATAAGAAAGTTAAAGGAATAAATATTTATCTTGACTTATTGTTATGGAGGCTTTTATCCCATCCTCATGGACCAGTAGTGAGGTAGAACACTCTGTTGAGGCATAAAGTTGCTTATCTCTGACAGTTTGGAGAAAGGAAAGAAAAGGAAGGAGCCCAGAGGAGAGGGGCTGAACACCATATCTCCCTTTCAAAGGAGTACTCCACTCAGGCTTTGGAGCCTAATAGCTCATTCAGAAATGGATTGAGTAATCCAGTTTTGGTGGTGTATATGGGTAGGGTTTTCTGAAAGAGGCAAAGACTAAAGACAGGAAGATCACTGCTTATAGTTCATCCTAGAAATGAATTCATGGAAAGAGTAATCCATTGTTAATGCTAGCATTCTTGGGGGCCAGTTAGCTCCCAAACACAGTGATACCTCAAGTTGGGAACCAAACTTTTATTTAAAATAAGAACATTCATAAGGAATCTTGTAAGTCCAAAGTATAACATCTACTTTTCTCTACATCCTTTCCAGATTGTATAACAGAATTCCTCCCTCTAAAAGGAAATCGCTACTTGAAAAAAGACATTTATTTGGATATTTTACATATGAACATTAGCCTGCATATATGTGTACATACTTCTGCCCAGTTTTATTGGATATTTAATATTGCTCAAACAGACTTCATTGGGTTTTGTTCCTTGTTTTCTAAGAATCTGATCAGATATTATGGCCTTAATTTCATTAATAAGAAATAAGTGACATAACAATTATGTAAAGCTGTAGCTCATCTCTGTTTCTGAAATATTTGGTTGATGAGGAAAAAATATCGAAATGAATAGAATAGGTCAATAATTTTGAAAGCATGGAGGGAAGTACAAACAAGGTTAGTGCAAATGATAGCATGCTGGAGTTTACTAACGATTAGGCATTTCTTCAAGGGAGAGACACAGCTGACGGTTTTCTCCATAATTTATGGTATAATTTATTTTATCCTTGTCTTTGTTCTGGAGCTGTCATTTTTGCATTTTGATTTGCTTGAGTTTAATTGCTTTCTAAACAGTTTGCCATTTTACGAAATTGTCCCAGCTTTAACAGCTTAAGAACTATCATCAATGCACCAGAAATGTACTCTAGCACAGACAGCATAGGTCATACAGATGACGGAATGCTTGAAAGCAACCTGAAGCGATCCTGGTAAGATTCGCTCTTATGTTATTAGATAGAAATATTTATATTTGAAAATAGTCCAATATCTAAGTTCCTCCATTGTACCATCTCTGAGGAATGTTCCGTTAAATATGATACTTTAAAGTTTGATTGAAATATTCAAAGAAAATTGAAACCAGACTGGACATACATGTAGTAATGTGGAAAATAACTGACATCATGTAAATTTTAAATTTTAATGTAGAAGTTACAAGACTGTGCATATGTACAAGGTATTTTCAAAAAGATTCATTTAAATCCAATTCATGGAACATCTGCTGCTTAGTCAGCACTATTCTAGACAGAAGGATACAAAAATATATATGCCATGGTCCCTTATTTTGAGACAAAATAGGTTGGAAAGGAGTACCAGTAGTAATTGAAAGCACCAGGGTAAGATAAAGAGGCTTGCTGTCAACACAGTAATTACACACTTCCAACTTTTTTAATGCTATTGGGAAGGCTGAGTGGACTGTGCTGCAAAGCAGCTGCTGCCAATGAAGGAGACAGCCACAGGGCTGGCAGCACGGCAGCTGTGTTAAGTCCAGAGAGAGGTCTTAAAACAAGACTTGGATTCAAGCCACCTAGTGAACTGCTAGCATTTGCTACATGCTGTACACGGGCAACACCATCCTAACTTCTCTTGAGTTCCTTCTTCTCTGACAAGACTATGTAGAGCAATGTCTGTCCGGAAGGATTGCATTGAGAAGGAGAGAGGAAACTATTGATTAGATAGTCATTATGAAAGCCCATTATTTTATAAGACATTATATATATATATATGATATATTTATTAATTTTATATGATGTATTTATTCATTTTATGTACGTGAGTACACTATACAGTCACTATCTTCAGACACACCAGAAGAGGGCATCGGATCCCTTTACCAATGGTTGTAAGCTACCATGTAGTTGCTGGGAATTGAAGTCAGGATCTCTGGAAGTGTAGTCAGTGCTCTTAACCATTGAGCAATCTCTCCAGTCCTTGATGAATATATTTTTGAGGTCAGTGGAGTGAGGTATTATTATCTCAGATAATATCATTGTTAATGTTACGTTCAATTTATTTTTGATACAAGAACACACCTTCATAACAATTTTAACCTAAAGAAACTAAGGAAAATTTGGTTAGAAAAAAAATAGTCTTTAAATATTTGCATAAATAAATACTCTAGTCTCTTACCACTGTGATATAAATAAGAAACTAGAATTCACAAGTGGAAAGAAATTATAATGGCTTTGTGATCTGAATGGCTAATGTTAAATGAAAAAATATAAAATAAGTTTGTAAATATTTTCTACAGATAGTTTAATTAATGATATTAATCCAGTCTCTGAATGTCTATGTACACATCTGAAACACATGAACAGTCCCCTGATGGAACAGGAAAAACCTCATTTCACCCATCACTTTATTACCTTGTCCATTGATTTAATGTTTAGAAATCTGTTCAAATGAAAAGTCCGTATATGTGTGAGTGTGTGTATTAAATCATTATATTTACTAGAATAATGAATTGTAAGATTAACAGTATAAACACCTGCTTAAGAGCTGTGTCTATGCACATGAGTCAATTTGCAGCTTTCTAATATTAACATGATATATTTTAATGATCAAAGAAAGACTTGGAATGGCAATGGGCAGCAATGTGTGTGTATGTGTGTATGTGTGTGTGTGTGTGTGAGTGTGTGTGTGATGTGTCGTTCTTAGAATCCACAGCTCAATATTTACTATTTATTTAGCAAATGATATAAATGAAGTATATTACTTACTATATCTTTAAGAGAATTTAATATTTCGATGTTTAAGTATTACTTAATCAATGTTAGGCTATAATCTTACAGATAAAATGAGAGGAACTACAAAGCTTCATTTTATATATCTGTGATGGTTTGTATCTGTTTGGCCCAGAGAGTAGTATTATTAGAAGGTGTGGCCCTGTTGGAGTAGGCATGTCACTATGGCTGCAAAATTTAAGACCCTCATCCTAGCTGTCTGGAAGCAAATATTCTGCTAGCAGCTTTCAGATAAGGATGTAGAACTCTCAGTTCTTCCTGCACCATGCCTGCCTGGATGTTGCCTTTTCCAGACTTGATGATAATGGACTGAATCTCTGAACCTGTAATCCAGCCCCAATTAAATATTGTCCTTTTTTGATATTTTCTTTATGTACATATCAAATGTTTTCCCCTTTCTAGGCCTCCCCTTTGGAAAGCCCCATCCCATCCTCCTTCCCCTCTTTCTATGAGGGTGCTACCCCACCCACCCACTACCATCCTCCTGCCCTAGCTTTCGCTACACTGGGGCATCTAACGCCTTCAGGCCCGAGGGCCTCTCCTCCCACTGATGTCCAACAAGGCTATCTTCTGCCACATATGCGGCCAGCACCATGTCGCTCCATGTGTATTCTTTGGTTGGTGGTCCATTCCCCTGGAGCTCTGGGGTGTCTGGCCTGTTGACACTGTTGCTCCCTTCATGGGGCTGCAAACTCCCTCAGCTCCTTCAGTCCCTTCTGCATCTCCTCCATTGGGGACTCCCAAGCTAAGTCCAAAGTTTGGCTATGAGCTTCCTCCTCCGTATTTGTCAGGCTCTGTCAGAGCCTCTCAGGAGACAGCCAAATCAGGCTTCTATCAGCATCCACAACAAAGTCCAGTTTTGATGACTGTATATGGGATGGATCCCTAGGTGGGGCAGTCTCTGGATGGCCTTTCCTTCAGTCTCTGCTCCACACTTTCTGTCCATATTTCCTCCAGTGGGTATTTTGTTCACCCTTCTAAAAAGCACAGAGGCATCTACCTTTTGGTCTTCCTTCTTCTTAGGCTTCATATGATCTGTGAATTAGATCACGGGTATTCCAAACTTTTGGGCTAATATACTCTTTTCTTTCTTTTCTTTTCTTTTCTTCCTTCCATTTATTTATTTATTTATTTATTTATTTATTTATTTATTTATTTATTTTGATTTTTGAGACAGTGTTTTTCTGTATAGCCCTAGCTGTCCTGGAACTCACTCTGTTGACTAGGTTGGCCTCGAACTCGGAAATCCTTCTGCCTCTGCCTCCCAAGTGCTGGGATTAAAGGTATGTGTCACTACTGCCCAACACTGATATACACTTATCAGTGATTATATACCATGTTTGTTCCTTTTTGATTAAGTCACCTCACTCAAGATGATATTCTCAAGTTCCATCCATTTGCCTACAAATTACATGAAATCATTATAATGACTGAGTATACTCCATTGTGTAAATGTACCACATTTTATATATCAATTCCTCTGTTGAGGGCCATCTGTGTTGTTTCTAGCTTCTGACTATTACAAATAAGGCTGCTATGAACATAGTGGAGCATGTGTCCTCAATAGTTGTTGGAGCATCTTCTGGGTATATGCCCAGGAGTGGTATAGTTGGGTCCTTTTCTGAAGAACCACCAGACTTATTTCCCGTGAGCAATGGAAGAGTGTTCCTCTTTCTCAACATCCTCACCAGCATCTGCTGTCACCTGAGTTTTTGATCTTAGCCATTCTGACTGGTGTGAGGTGGAATTTCAGGGTTGTTTTGATTTGCATTTCCCTGATGACGAAGGATGTTGAACGTTTCTTTAGGTGCTTCTGAGACCTTCAGATTTCCTAAATTGAGAATTCTCTGTTTAGTTCTGTTCCCCATTTTTTAATAGGGTTATTTGGTTAACTGGAATCTCACTTCTTGAATTCTTCATATATATTGGATATTAGCCATCTTTTGGATGTAGGATTGGTAAAGATCTTTTCCCAATCTGTTTATTGCCATTTTGTCCTATTGACAGTGTCTTTTGCCTTACAGAAGCTTTGTAATTTTATGGAGTCCCATTTGTCAATTCTTGATCTTACAGCATAAACCATTGGTGTTCTATTCAGGAAATCTTCCCCTGTGCCCATGTGTTTGAGACTTTTTCTCACTTTCTCTTCTATTAGATTCAGTGTATTTGGTTTTATGTGGAGGTCTTTGATCCACTTGGACTTGAGCCTAATACAGGGACATAAGAATGGGTCAATTTGCATTTTTCTACTTGTTCACTGCTAGTTGAACCAGTACTATTTGTTGAAAATGCTGTCTTTTTTTCCATTGAATAGTTTTAGCTCCTTTGTCAGAGGTCATCTGACCATATGTGTGTGGGTTCATTTCTGGGTCTTCAATTCTATTCCATTGATCTATCTGCCTGTCAGTGTACCAATACCATGCAGTTTTTATCACTATTGCTCTGTAGTACAGCTTGAGGTCTGGGATGCTGATTTCAACCAGAAGTGCTTTTATTGTTGAGAATAGTTTTCGCTATCCTGGGTCTTTTGTTGTTCCAGATGAATTTGGAAATTGCTATTTCTAACTCTATGAAGAATTGAGTTGGAATTTTGATGGGGATTGCATTGAATCTGTAGACTGCTTTCAGCAACATGGCCATTTTTGCTATATTAATCCTGCCAATCCATGAGCATGGGAGATCATTCCATCTTCTGGGCCTTCTTGCCTTTTTTTCTTCAGAGACTTGAAGTTCTTGTCATACAGATATTTCATTTGTTTGGTTTGAGTCACACCAAGATACTTTGTATTGTTTGTGCATATTGGGAAGGGTGTTGTTTCCATAGTTTCTTTCTCAGACTGTTTATCTTTTGAGTATAGCAAGGCTACTGATTTGTTTAAGTTAATTTTATATCCGGCCACTTTGCTGAAGTTGTTTATGAGCTGTAGGATTGGCACCTACCTAAACATAGTAAAAGCAATATACAGCAAACCAGTAGCCAGCATCAAACTAAATGGAGAGAAACTTGAAGAAATCCCACTAATATTAGGGACTAGACAAGGCTGCCCTCTCGCTATCTAGTCTCTCTCTAGTCAATATAGTACTTGAAGTTCTAGCTAGAGCAATTAGTCAACAAAAGGAGGTCAAAGGGATACAAATTGGAAAGGAAGAAGTCAAAATACCACTATTGGCAGATGATATGATAGTATACTTAAGTGACTCCAAAAACTTCACCAGAGAACTCGTAAAGCTGATAAACATATGTTGTCCTTATGAGTTGCTGTTGTCATGGTATCTCTTCATAGCAGTAAAACCCCAACTAAGGCAATATCTGTTCCCTCTGTTTTCCGTAGATGGCATAAATATGTGGAGAATAAATAAAATAAGCTAATTAATTATACAAAAGCACCATCTAAACAGTGGTTACTATGGAAACAGATTCAGACATACTTCCTTTACTTTTTAAATGTAACAGTTTCTGATGGTTCCCATGTGAGAGATTTCCAGGATGGAGAGGGATGGAACTTATATTGCAGTGGTACAAAGATAATACTGTGCTTTGTTATTCAAAGGATTGTCTCTATCACCTGAAAGCTTAACAGAAATGCTGAGTATGAATCTTATCAAAAGAATAGTCATTTTGTCAAGATTCTTAGGTTGTTTATGTGCATATTACAATTAGAAAAGAAAGAGTAATACTGTTTTAACCTCTGGTGTCAGTTATGGCTCAAGTATCTCTGTATAGGCAAAGAGCTTCTCTATTTATTTACACTAAGTAATACTAAACTTGCTTTTCAAACTGATTCCTCTAAGGGAATTAACATGCTTTTGAAGTCCTACCTGTATGTATATCAGGTTCCCAAAGATACAGTCAATGATGTGTTCTACAATTCATTATTTCTATGCTTACGTGACTAAATTTTTTGGTGTACAGTGTCATGAACAGCTATTTCTCTTTTTCATTCCTTTCTCCATCAAAAAGTTTGAGACTGGAAACATAATTTCTCTGCTCTTGGTCAGGAAGGATTTTTTCTGACCCAGATGTTTGCATGACTTCAAACAAAAAAGATGCTGCATCTCAGATTTAGAAACACAGACTTGAATTTAGGTTTGAAATAAACATCTTTCATAAATCTCCCTCTTCCACCTACTTCTAAGAGTGTGTCTCACAGATACAGTTTTACATCTCCATAGGATACTTTGTACTGAACAATGCTTCTTCCCACTTAAGTCAGAATGGTGTCAGAAGAAGAATGTATCAAATGCTCTGTGGAAATCAAAATAAGACATTTGGATGGCCAGAGTAGCCAAATAAACTCTATGCAAAGTGCAGGTATTAGATCCCTTACAGAGGTGGGAAGGGGGACTGAATCACTATCCAATTTCAAGTAGGGCAACACAATGATAGAGCATTGAATAACGAAACTGAATAAATCAAATTTTAAAATTCATGAGGAAATATTCATGAAGTGTAGCAATGGGAGTCATAATGGGACATAGGGGTATCAACCAAGTGAAATTGAAATTGGTGTTGAATTCTGAGTTGAATTTCAATGTTTCCTATAGTGAGATATTCTAAGTAAAAAAAAAGAAAAATTGTAGGAAAAAAGTTGAATTCAGCAAAGTTTGCATAGTTCAGCTAAGGCCAGTACAGTAAACCTGGATCTTAATGTATGATCACTGAAAATAAGTGAATAAAGTCACAGTAATTCATATAATTTGAAGGCAAGGCTAATCAACTGTCAGTGTGTTTCATAGTTTTCAAGAGCATTGGTAATTGAAAACAAGTCATCGAAAGACAGGAGTTATATGTAAATGTATGACATATGTGCTTGCCTGACACCTGGCTGTAGCTCCATAGGAGCTACAGGAGACGTATCTAGGAGATGCATCTCTGTACTTTAGCTCTTTCAAACAAACTTCTCAATTTTTTTTTTCTAACAAAGGCTCTTTGCTCTGTCCTTGTGTCTTTTCTTGATCAGCAATAGACACTGACAGGACACATCTGGTCATAAGAATCAGGGTGTTTTTTTTTTTTTTCAACCAAATTTGTTTTTAAAACTTTTAAAATTTCTTTTAATGAAAGATGAAATAGAATATATTTATTGTTTACAAAAGGTCTTTAGAAATATGCAGCCATTGTAAAATGGCTAAGTCAAGCTAATTAATGCATACTTTATCTCTCGTACTTGTTTGCATGGGGAAAGTCCTCAAATGATCTCAGTTCTGTGTGTAGTACTGAAATCTGTAAAATGGTAGAGCAGGATAGTGGTGAGCAAGGGCTTGTAGGTGAAGGATTTTATAAAGATATTGTGAAAATTTAAGTGAATGGGAGGTATTTACTAATTTTTCAAAAGATGGGTTAAGTTCCTCGTGTACATATGAACCAGATCATAACCACCTTTAATTCTAGCCCCAGGAGATCTGATAACCTCTTTTGGCCTCTGTAGGTATTCATACACAGATATATCAACACACATATAAACATAAAAACTGCTAAACATTTAGAAAGTAGGTAAAATTTCAGACAGGAGTAAGTTAAAGGTTTCTGTTGTATAAAAATTAACTAGTATTAATTGTACTGTAGCAATTGCCAAAAATATATTTTAAGTACTCCCTATAGCATGATGAATTATTGAGGGGCCAGATAAAAAGAGACTCAAAGGTCATTTTCTTCAGATCTCATTTTTCAGGTCACCATCTTTGCAAGTTCAAACTTCCAGACTGTCTGAAATATTTTCTAGTGAACCAATCATTGTTCTCTGAAGGTGTGGCCAGGCCTCCTTCAGAATGATGTCAAGAATTCCATCTGAAACTTTCATCTATATATGAATCATGGACACGTTAACACATATCTCCGAATACTAGTGTGTCTTATTCAATATGTAATATGGACTATTCACTGAGAAGAATAGGAATATGTTTAGGGAGCTACTGGCCATGAAACAGAGGAGATACTGATGTAACCCTAGAGTAGTAATAGAAATTTATCATTTGGGAAACTTGTGCTTGTCAAGAAAGAAAAGATAGTCTCAATTCATGAAAGATTAAACTTTTCTTTATTAGTGCAATCTGAAACTACAATAGGCTCACAGTAGAAGAATGTAAGAGATAATTTAGGGTCCATTTTGGATGGTTCAGATAGAAATCATCCACAAAGCAGGCTAGTAGTAAGGAACATCTGAAAATTGGAATCTATTTGGTTTGTGTGATCGTTAATATTGACAGAAAACTTAACAGAATCAAGAATCACCAGGAGGTGCATCTCTGGGCACATCAGTGAAAGCATTTCTAAATGTGGATAACTGAAGTGGGAAAAGCTATGCTGAATAGGGAATGTATCATTCCATAGACTAGGACCTCATTGTGAAAAGTGGGGGGGTGCATGCAAGCTGAAAAGTAGCACATATCTGTCTCCTCTACATGACTGGATGCAATGTGAACAATTACCTTATAGCTCCACTGCCACACCTTCAGCACAGTGATGCCTCTTCAGGAAAGGTATCTTATGTAGTAACTGTACAGTGTTATCAATGGAAGCATACAACGTCATAGTGGTATATTAGCATATATAGGAAAACAAGCGCTGAATCCATCTGTTCAAGAGTGACACGAAAACTTTAACTACTAAGTTGCATTCTTGCAAAATTCCCCTTCAAGGAGGTGAATCTTAAAATGAAAATTGTATGAAGACTGTTAGGAGCAAGTTCTCTAGAATAACAACCTTTCCAGTTCTTGTATGGGCTGCTGCTGCTGGTCAATGGCTAAGTGAAGGTGTCTACTATATGAGTCTCACTCATCATTTGATATATGAAGAAGGATCTAGACATTTCCTGAGTTTCACCACCTCAGGGTTTACATATGTTGCTTCTCAGTGGGACTATCTCATTTCTCAAGGAAAAGCCATTAGCAAATGACAGGAGAAAGAAATGAATGTGGTACCATTGCCTTGTACCTAAAATTAATAGATCTTCTCTATAAAGGATTTAGTTATAACTCGGTTGGATCTCAACTTCCCTTTACATTAGAAACAACCCAGGGAACTCTAAACTTACCAGTGATTTGTCTTCACCCCAAGATTCAATTTAATCAGGGTGTAATAACTCTTAGATATTTGTACTATCCATAACTTTTTTTTTTTTTTTTTTTTTTTTTTTTT
>NW_022196909.1:56636329-56641416 GCF_008632895.1 Mastomys coucha | reverse complement strand
TCTGTAGACCAGGCTGGCCTCGAACTCAGAGATCTGCCTGCTTCTGCCTCCCAAGTGCTGGGATTAAACGTGTGCTCCACCACTGCCTGGCTTATCCCTAACTTTTAAAATTATAATTAGTGGCTGTCATTTTGAGTGCATTTTTATAATATGTATTATTTAATTATAATATGATTATATCCTTTTCCTCAATGTATCCCTTGCTCTTTCTCAGATACATTGCCTTATTTTTTAATTATTGTTACATGTGCATAAATGCATATATATATGTGCATACATATATAAATATATAATATATGACATATATATACATATACACACATATATAAACACACAAATACATGCATATAAGCATATACACACATATAAATTAGAGGATGCATCCATTGAGAAGACCATTTCTCCTACTCTCAGCATCTATCAGAAAAGATTTCCTGGGTTCTCCAAGATGTGGTGACACATGTATATATTCATTTATATTCAAAGATGAACAAGCATTTATTTTCTCAAAGATTGTTAGTGGTAAAATCATTCAGAGTAACCCTTTCTGTTTTTATTAATTACTAAAATCTGTCATCAGAATTATCATTTTATAAGCTTATCTACATCTTTAATATCTGAGACCCATAAAATACATGGTTTTGGTATATGTCCAACTTGAGATCAGGGGATTTAAAATGCTTGGGTCCCCGTGGCTTTAATTATCCACTGTTTTGCTGTTGTTATTGTTGTTGCTCTCCGTGTGCTATGAAATGCAGGAATTCATAATGCAGGAATGGAGAGCTCTTTGAAGCTTGGGCTATGAAACATTAGATCATCTCTAATAAGTCCAAGCATCTTCCCATTAGGAAAAGGCATGTCCTTCTCTTGTTACTCATATCACAGTGAACATGGGTGCCTGAATATTTCTTCAAATTTAGGTGCTATTATAACACTTATAAAGATAATTCACTTAATTTTTATTCTCAATAGTTGGATAAAATTAGCTCTTGTATGCAATATTTTCCCCTTGAAGACACTGTAAAATCTTTGTTCATGGAAAATTCTATAAAGACAAGTCTTTTATAGCATTTGTAAATCTTTGAGAAAACACACACATGATAAAAGAATTCTCTTGAGTTACTCTTGCAGGAAGATGGGAGTCAGAACTTGGAAAACCATTGTTAGCTATGAAAAATGGTTATAAATGTGCTTTTCTGTAAATTTCAGTGGAAATATAAAAGTGTATTGTTATATGAATTTCATTTACTGAAAACATTTGGGGAATTGTAAATTCAATCAGCTAGCTGACTGGACTTAAAGGTAACTGGCAAGAGCCAGCCTTCATAAATTATAATTTCACAAAGCTCCACTTCAACCTGCAGGTTTAGCTTGAGGATTTATTTCTGATTGAATTTGTAGGACTAAAACTCATAGAGTCTTTCCATTATTGCTCCTGTGTTTAACTATCATTAATCATTACTGGAGGACTGGATCTAAATTGAGAATGTACATTGATCCAGTGCTTAAAAGAACAGTTAGATTCTGCTACAAGAGGCATGGCACAGAGCAATTTCAATTTTGGAGCATTTTTTCATGGGTGGACACTACCTATCATTTAATTTCCATGATGACTTATGAAAGAGTTTATTCCTAACAACAGGTATAGCTTAAGTGTGCACTCTAAGTGTTCATGAATTGAGAGCCTGTTCTCTCCTCTGTGGCAGTGCTGAGAGATTATGGAGACTTGAACAAGTTTTCTAAATACCTGAGGGAGCTTCCCTTGGGAGGCAATAAGATAACCTTCATGAGACCTCTGAGCTATACCAATAGTAATTTGGTATAAGATCAAATTGATGCCTGATTCATTTCGACTTCCTGTTTTCAAAGTGTGATCTTTGCTTACACACAGGTTCTGCTGTCAAATTTTTAATTGAATTTCCTCTGAGGTCAACCCAATGATCTTACACATTCAGCTTCATAAGTTATAAGCTGAATTTAATTTTTTTAGTGAAGTTATCCTATCTTCTGTATGTTTTTGTCATTACTCTATTTTCAGTATAACACCTGCATCTCAGCAGAGTTGGCATTGAGTATTTACACTCTAAAAGGTATTAAGCTATGTACTTCATTTATTATATTCTCTTTATCCCTCTCTACATCTACACCTTCAAAAGGGCTTTCCATATCATTCAAGGGCTGAGTATCATGGCTTTTGTAATAAATTTGTCTTTATACTGTGTCTACTCTGGATCATCTTTAGCAGTACACTTCCTTGTCAGATATCATGTCCACCTGGGTTAAAGCATATTTTTCTACTTTATTCTGCTATTTGAAATGATAATATCACCTGTATAGGTGGCCTTGACCTCATTTCCTGGAATGGCACAGGACATATTCCTGCTAAATGCTACCAGGCAGACAGGAAGGCATGACATAGTTTCTACCCCTGGAGCAGAGCTAATGGAGCATGGGTTGCTAGGTGTAAGGCTTATATGTATAATTATGTACTTATTTTCATGTTCCCCTTTAGGAGCATGCTCTCCCTGTAATAATTCCATGATAACTATAAACAGCATGAGTCTGGGAGGCAAGAATGCATTTCTTAGCAAAATGGTAAATGCTGTGACCTTCAGGACAGCCCTTGAGGCTGTGGGAAAGAACTCTAAAACCATGAATTAAAGGATGTATTATTTATCAACTATGCAAAATATAAGAATATAAGCAACAATGATTAATGATAGTTAAACATAGGAACAGCAATGGAAAGACTATAAGTTTTAGTCCTACAAATTAAATCAGAAATAAATCCTCAAGCTAAACCTACAGGTTAAAGAATATTTCAACCCTAAATTTGTCGCATCTACAAAATGTTCAGAGACAAAGATAGAGCAGAGACTGAGGGAACCAACCAATGACTGCCCCAGTTTGAGATTCATCACATGTGACCTATCTATGTAAAATATAAGAAATAAAATCTAAATGCAGAAGATGCAAGATGAATTCTATGAGGGGGCTTCATGGACCTAAAATGACAAAGGCCGATGCACTAATGCACCAACTTGTCAGAAAGATACAAAGGCAGGCAGATTTCAAAGATCAAAGTCAGCCTGGGACAGGGTGAGTTTAGGTCCAGACATGGTGGGAGTGCTAATCTCAGTACAGGATTCCATCAAGATAAATTTATTGTTTGTACCTATAAAGGTAGGCAGATCTCTGAGTTCATTTTCTATACTACAAAAATGTGCTTGCTGTCTCTTTCTAAAAATCAAGGGGCTAAGGTCATAAAATGCTACTTCATGCAATAACCAAAAGAGAACCCAGGTAAACCATTCAATTGATGTGTACATAAGAGTGTCTTTTGGTCTGCAAGAGATGAGCTATAGCAGTTCCTTTTTAGAGTTTGTCTGGTGTGCTTTCTGATTTTGGTTAGAAAACCCAAGAATATTTTTTTCTATTGTGTTTTATGACTTTGGTCAGAAATCCAATGAGTTATCCAGAGAGCTTTTCGAATTTTTTCTAGCAACAGAAAGCTGTCTAGGGAGCCATCTTGAGCACACTACAGAGCTGTCAACTTATTCACACGATTGATTTCGAGCCACTCTCTCACCACTCCCAAACACTGCTTCATCAGAAACCCCTCTTCAGGCTGAGCCTGCTCCTTGGCATATTCTTAACATAGAGCACAACCTATAGAAACAAAATCTAAACCGAAGTTTTCCAGGGCTCAACAGGGCACACTGGGTGAAGAAACCATATGTTTCTTAATTTGTTGTTTTATCATCCTCAGTATTTAGCTCAGAATTCAGGGTTAACTAGTTCCACAGAGTTGCTTAAGATCTTGTCATCATTATGTAAGTCAGAAAGAACTGAGGCAGGATGAAAAAGATAAATGTGGGCTGGTGAGATGCCTCTGTGATTAAGAAAACTTACAGTACAAGCAGAGGTTCTGAGTTCAATTCCCAGCACTCATATCAGGCTGCTCACAACAATCTGTTAATTCTGGGGAACTGGTAACCATGTATACCACTCTACTCTCCACCCTCATAAATTAGTTAAGGAGAGAATCAGGGATATTAGGATATCAGGTGTGGGGATGGGGTGGGGCAGGGCAAGAGAGGGCTGGGAGTAAGAATGGAAATCGGCAAGGATAGGGTCCATTTCTGTTGACTAGCTAGAGGCCTGGGATGGAGAGGATACAGAGTCTATGGGATGACCCTAGCTTAGATTCCCACTAGAGGGGGATATAGGGACTGAAATGGCCTCCTCTAGCCACATAGGACAGGGAGGGAGGGGCACATCAATCTACCCACAAAACCTTCAACCAAAATTTCTCTTACCTAAAAAATGTTCAGAGATAAAGATGGAGCAGAAACTGAGGGAACCAACCAATGACTGCCCCAAGTTGAGTCCCATCCCATGTGAAACAGCCAAGCCCTGACATGCTTGCAGACAGAAACCTAGCATAACTGTCTCCTGAGAGGTTCATTCAGCATCAGATGGAGTTAGATAAAGATACCCACAGCAAAACATCAGGTAGAGCTCAGGATGTGTTTTGGAAGAATGAGGGACAGGCGTGAGCAAGTTGGAGGGGTCAAGAACAGCATAAGAAGACCTATAGAGCCAACTAACCTGTGTCCACAGGGCTCGCAGAGACTGAGTCACCAATCAGGGAGCATGCAGGAGCTAGACCTAGACCCCCTGCACATTTGCTACAAATGTGCAGCTTGGTCTTCAGGTGTCCCTTAACAAGTGGAGCTGGGAATGTTTTCTTCTTTGTTATCTGTCTTTGGATCCCCTTCCCCACTATTTGGACTGCCTGGTTGGACCTCAGTGGGAGATAATGTGTCTATATCTGCTGGGAAGATGCCCCAGGTTGGGGTGGTACCCAAAGGAAACTCTCCTTCTCTGAGGAGTAGGGGAGGGAGTAATAGATTTGTAAGGGTGAGGCTGAGAATAAATAAGGGAGGAGGTTGTGATTGAGATGTAAAGTGAATAAAAAATAAAAATGTAAAAAAAAAATTAGAAAAGAATAGGGATTGTAGAATAAAAATTCCAAAATGGAGTCAAGCATGCTCCTATAGAGCAGAGAAATCTTTGACTGACAT
>NW_022196909.1:56626355-56628061 GCF_008632895.1 Mastomys coucha | reverse complement strand
GGTCTATCGTGAGTCATTGGGTGGTCGCGTCATCCCAAGATTTGAGTAAGGATCTCCCCAGTTCCGGGGGTCTTTCAGGATGACTTAACGTAAGAGATTCTTCTTGCTTCTGATTAGCCTTGCTGCATGCCTTGATGTAGGCTTAGACGCAACTTTAATAAGAGAAAGGGGAGAAAAGATGGTAAATAGGACAAGGGGGTGTGAATCTATTAAGAATTAGTTCTTTGTGGCAGGGATTCCAATGGCAATTGTTAGGATACCAGCAGTGAGTTCAGCAGTGTCAGGATACCAACAGTCCATTTTAAAAGTGTCACCAAACACAAATCAACAGTGGTGGCATGATCTAGCAGAAACAGCCAGGCTTCTGCTGAGTTGGGACTAATCAACGGGAATGGCCAGAACCAGCTTCAATGCCAGGAATTCTCTACAGTGCCTCTCTCAAAGAAATGAAGATCCTCAAAGACTTGAGTCCAGTGAGCAAGACATCACTGTCTATTGGTTCTACTTATACTTTCTCCAAACATTACGTGTCCTCTCATGGGTTTTCTTCAGCAAAACATCACATGAGTCTGCACCACATGACCCAACTAGAAATTTCCACTTTACCTCTATATGTGTATATGGTATACACATATACCATATACCATATACACATAACCACACCCTATCATACGCACCACACATGCCACACTCATACCACATTCACTCACTCACACACATGCCACAGACACACACACACACCTATAACACACAATTAAATAAATACCTATAAAACACAACACAGTAAAACATGTGACTGAGGGCAATTAAAGGGAGAAATGAATTCGTTCTGGCTATTGGTTTCATTTGTATTCACATGAAAGAGAAAGACACAGAGAAGAAATTCTGTTAAAAACACAATTAGTTCATTCTGTCAAACTTTCTGTACTTGCTGACATAAGTTAACTTGATTTTGACATTTTCATTTTGCAATGCTCTATTTGTTTTGAATTAATTGTTTTATTTTTTTCCTTCAAAGTGTTCCTTTCTTCTTGCATGGCTTTAAAACTGATTGAAGTTACTACTGTACTTTCCTCCCTACTGCATTAGGAGATTCTTAATCTTTCAATAGTTTTCATTAAATCAATATTTAGTACAACATCAACCCCTTTGTACACTACTGGAAGATTCTGTGAATTGATTAGTCTAGTTGTTCCCTTTCTTTATTCTTAGGCTGATACTAAAGCACAAACAAAAACTGACAGGCAGAAAAATCACAGGTAGAAGAAATGGAAACAGGGAGAAAGAACCTGAAGGACAGGAATGAGGAGCCTGGTTACTGGGACTATACATGATATTGTCTGTTACAAATCTAAACTAGTTACTATTACTGTGTTGTGTTTTATAGGTATTTATTTAATTGTTTGTTATAGGTGTGTGTGTGTGTGTGTGTGTGTGCCTGTGACATGTGTGTGAGTGAGTGAATGTGGTATGAGTGTGGCGTGTGTAGTGCGTATGATAAGGTGTGGTTATGTGTATATGTTATACATGTATATGTGTATGTAGTGTGTATGTGTAGTATGTGTTACGCATAAAGTATATACGTGGTGTTTGATTGTGTGTGTGTGTGCAGGATGTTGGGTGTATGGTGTAGTTTGTGGTATGTGCTGTGTGTATGAGTATATGTGTGGTGAGTTTGGTGTGTGTTTGTTGTGTGTGATACGGTG
>NW_022196909.1:56572905-56626345 GCF_008632895.1 Mastomys coucha | reverse complement strand
GTGCAGGTTGTTGTGGCAGCTCCGCTGGGGCTGCAGATACAGATCATTGTGAGCTTCTTTATGTGCATTCTAGGAAACAAAGTTGAGTACTCTAAAAGAGAAGTATATACTTTGTATTAGTTACTTTACTGTTCCCTTTATAAAACGTGTCATGAGGGCAATTAAAGTTAAATGAATTAACTCTGGCTATTGGTTTCAGAAAGAAAAAAAGTCTATCATACTGGACTAGAGACATGCTAACAAATGGTAGACATTTTGAGTGTAAAGAACAGGAAGCTGAGAAAGCACTTTAAAAAGCAAAACAAAAAAAAAACCAAAACAAACAAAAATCCTTTTTATTGGTTCTTTGTGAATTTCCCATCATGCACAACAATCCCATTCATCTCCCCTCCTCTCATGCCTGCCTTCCACACTTGCAACCCAATAAGAAGAAAATATATCTTTGTGGAAGCAGTAGTGTATTTTACAGAAAACTCTTTTGTCCACACATTTTTGCTTACAAATGTTTATTGCAATGACTAGTTGGTCTGATGTAAGACCTGTGGCTTCTACTATGCTATCAATGCTAAGACCTCACTGGAACTCTTCTCAGATTGCCGTCTGTCATGAAGATCCTGTAGTTTTGGATTTGTAGGAATAGCCCCTTCATGACCTCCAGCAGTTTATCAATGGAGTAGATGTTGGGATGGGACAATTCAAAGCCCGGGATCTGAGCCTGAGAGTTATCTGGCTCATCAGCCTGAAGGTTCTTCCACTCTAATACCCTCAAGGCTAGCTCAGCTACAACCCCTGAATCAAGGGATAGATCTACCCAGATGCAAATGGAAGGTCGGGGGTGGGGTGAGTGTTTCAGTCAGTGAGGGACAAGGCCAGTTCCCTCTCATAACTCTAGAGCCAGCTCTCCCACCTGGGAGGCCAGGAGGGCATCTCTCCCTTTTCTGAGACACTTCCTAGTAGACAAGAAGCAGGGATGCCTCACTTGCACCCCGTACATCCAGGGCCAGTTGTACTATGTTGCTCAGGCTAGGTGTAAGGTCTGCTATCCTGTGTGCTACAGCAGGTAAGAGGCGGGGACAGCTATCCTGTTATCATGACCCCAGGGCCAGGGGTGAGAGGTGAGGAGGGCATCTCTCCCTTGACTATGCTGCTGCATGGCAGAGAAGTCTCAAGGCCTTAGGGCTAGCTCATCCACACGCCAGACATCAGAGTCAGCTCTACTTCATTGACCAGAAAAGTCAGGGCTGGTCAGGTCCCACTCTCCAGCCTACTGCTAGTCACGAAGATAAAATGGAGAGGATAATGAAAGGCTGGAGAATCTTAGAATTTAAAATGAGGGCATTTAATAGAAATGTATGTATAATGTGTAACCTTTACTTAAAAGGGGGCATGGAAAACCTCCGCCACAAGCCAAAAAAGGTGGAGTAGCTAGTTCCAGGAATTTGGCTAACTCAGAGCCTCAGGGCTCTGGTTCCCGATACCTGCCCCTACTGGCTGATCCACAATGAGGGCGGAACTAGGAATGAAGATCTACTGGTTTATGGGACTCTCCACCCCGTCGACCAGTAGATGAAGATTACATTCTTAAAATGAATATGTTTCCCTCCCTAACTGAATACCTTGGGTTGGGTCCCTCTGAAATTTTCCACTGTTTTTGCCATGTTTCCTTGGTAACCCTCTCCCCCACCTCCAGCTTGTGGGTTTTCCTTTTAAATACCCCACACTTCTTGTGTTTGGCGTCCAACTCCTCTGGCCGGCAAGATCACGAGATCGACCCTGGTACTGGTATCCCCAATAAACCTCATGTGATTGCAGCAAGTTCGGTTTCTTGTGAGTCATTGGGTGGTAGCATCATCCCAAGACTTGAGGATCTCCCCAGTTCTGGGAGTCTTTCAATCTCTCCCTTGCTAATGCCACCACACAGCAGACAAGAGGCAGGGCCTGCTCTCTCACACTCACGTCTTCAGGGTCTGCTCACCCACAACCCCCACACCCGCGGTTAACTCTGCTGTCCAGGCAAGGTGCAGGGTCTGCTCTTCGAGGTGGTATAGCAGGTGCAGGGCAAGGCTAGTTCTCCTGCTCTGATGAATTTGGGACTAGCTCTCTTGTTTGCTAAATGTGGTAAAAGGTAAGGAGGCATTCCTTCCTTGCTCATGTCACCATGATGCAGAGAAGTGGCAGGGCCAGCTCTCCCACGCTCGCATTTGTAGCAATATGTATAGAAAAGCCTTTATGTATGGCGTCTAGTGAAATTCTTCAGCAAAGCTTTTCCTATGTGCTCTGAAACAACCCTTTCTCAGTAATATTTTTTTCAGTAATACCTACCATAAACTGCAGGTGTTCTTTCTGTAAATTTTAAAGATTTTAAGTTTCTATTTAATATAATTACTTTAGAATTTGTTATAATCACTGTATCTCCTTAACAATCACTAAGATCTTGTTAGTTTACAGTTTTGCCATGAATTTTTAGATAACCAATTTCTTTACCATAAAAGGGTTTGGGATTCTTTACTTTTCCAGATGTCCTTTATCATTGTGGTTAGTTCTAATAAAGTCTAAAACCCTGCTCTTGAAAAGATAACCTCCAACAAAGAGCTGAGGCGTGAGGCTATAATAAATGGTAAAGCATTTGCCCAGCATGTGCAAAGTCTTGTGTCCTAGCCCCAGAAGGCCACCCCCTACCCCTGAAAAAAACCCTAAGGTAATGACATATTGTTTTCCCTCTAAGATTGGCAAAGATTAAATATGTCCACTGTTGGCAAAGATACAGAGAAATCCTAGCTGTAATACAAACTGGTAATAAAAATTAAAGTAATAAGAAAAAAAGAAAAGATAACCTCTACTTTTTTCCTCAGATTTCTTTTAAAATGTGTTTTAAATATAATTTGAAACTTTCCATGATATTTATCCCATGTGTTATACTTTCTAACATATTTTTCATTTCTTTTAATAAGTTGTCAGTATATTAATTCATGTGCACAGTATTATATGCCTGCAGATATCAGAGGGCAACTTTCAGGAGTTATTTCTATACTTCTACCATGTGCATCCAAGCTATTATACTCAGAATATCAGAAACACTTCATTAGCCCCATTCTTCTAATATTTGACTGTGGGTGTCCGCATCCTACTCTGTCACTGGGAAGAAACTTTCAGAGGACAGCTATGCCAGCCTTCTGTCTGCAAGTGTAACTGAATATTGCTAATGATGTCAGTGGCATATTTTGAGTTGGGCCAATTATTGGTTGGCCTTTCTTTCAGTCTCTGCTCTTTCCCTACATTTTTTTTAGATGGACAAATTTTGAGTCAAACGTTTTATGGGTGGATTTGTGTCCTTATCCCTCCACTCCCTAGCTGTAGGAGATGGCCTCTTCAGGTTCCATGTCCACACTGATAGGCATCTCAGCTAAGGCCACCCTCATTGATTTCTGGGAGCCTCCCCCTTTTCAGATCTCTAGCACTTCATAGAGATCCCCCTTCCCTGCACAGCTTCAGATTTCCATTCCTTCTCCTAGCCCTCTGGGCCTCTCTCCCGTGTCTCCCAGCCCCTGATCTTGCCTGTGTATTCCATTCCCCTCTACCTCCTCTCTCCTACCCAGTTACTGCCTTCCCTCTGCCTCCTATGATTATTTTGTTTCCCCTTCTAAGTGTGATTCAAACATCCTTGCTTTGGCCTTCATTCTTGTTTAACTTCTTTGGGTCTGTGAGGTATATCATCGGTATTTTGTACTTTATGGCTACTATCTACTTATCAGTGAGTACATACCATGCATTTCCTTTTGGGTCTGGGTTACCTCACTAGGGATAATATTTCCTAGTTCCATCCATTTTCCTCTCAAATTCATGATGTCCTTGGTTTTTAACAATTGAGTAGTATTCCGTTGTTTAAATGAACCATGTTTTCTGTATTCATTCTTCAGTTGAAGGACATCTGGGCTAGCTCCAGTTTCTGACTATTATGAATAAAGTTGATGTGAACATAGTGGAACATGTGGCCTTGTGGTATGGTGGATAATTTTTTGGGTGTATGCCCAGGATCAGTACAGCTGGGTCTTAAGGTAGAACTATTTTGAATTTTCTGATAAACTTCCAGAACAGTTTGACTTCTTATTTAGGTATTGATACAACACTAAGTAGAAGAATCTTTTTCATAAGTAATCCATTATAAGGAAACACAAGGCTGATGCTAATCATAATTATTACCAGGAATTAGAATGCTTGTATGTTTTTTAAAGAATGTTTACAATAGTTAAGAGAGTAGTTGTAGTGTTTTTGTACAGGATTGGGTAGTACTAAGCATATATTATCTTTGGTAGATTGCTAAGTATTTGTGTCTCCTAGCATTGTCATTCTCCCATTAAGAACAATAGAAGTGATATTAATATCTATCTCACTTTTCCTGAGAAAGTATTACATTAATAGATATAATGCAAAGAAAAGGCATGGTTACAAATATCGTTATTTTTATCAAAGCAGGTATTGGTGTTTTTCTTAGTTTATTTTCCTGCTTCTATGACAAAATAGTCCAAAAAAAAAAAAAAAACAATTTATGAGAGAAAAAGTTCATCTGGCTCATAACTCCAGGTATAGGAAGTCAACTTGAAGCACTTTGTCAAGTTAAAACCACGTGCAAGATCCGAGAACAATGTATTAATTCATAAACACAAGTCCTCAGCTTACTTTCTTCTTTATAGGGAATGGAGAGCTGGTATTCTTGACATTGGCCATGCTGGAATTACATGCAAGGGAATGAGTTGGATTCTGATCACATCACAGGTAAGCTAGAGATGGTACAGTGATGGGATGCTAATTAATTTTATTATGTATATTAAGATTTCTGGTCACGTTCAAACCTCCATTTTAGTTTATCCTCTACCCATCCACCCACACTACCTACCAAGTCTCCATCTCATTTTCATCTCTTTGTGTGTGTGTGTGTGTGTGTGTAATTTGTAGTTTTAGGGTTTTGTTGGTTTGGTTTTTCTGCTTTTGTTTTGTGAACTACTATGCTTAACCAAAGCTATTTTTGTTGGCATGGGTGTTGCAATACCCACTGGACTACAAGTAATACTAATGGGTAAATCATTGGAGAAAAATGATCTCTCCTCCAGCATCCATTGATTACTATTAACTCTCCTTGGGTTGGGATTGGGGACATGAGCCCATTCCCATCTATGAATGAATATTTCTATGGTGGGTCTTACACAGGTCCTGTGCAGCCAACAACAGGTGTGAATTCAAGAATTTAATATGACACAGTCATTTTAGGAAAGACTCAACCTCTTCTCTTGGGCAAGACAAAAATAAGGATCAGATGTCCTCAGTGGTCACTGTCAAGGTCAACATCATTAGAATTAACAAAAGAGTGAAGAAAACCCATAGTCAAAATTATAATATGTTTGCTTTATAGTTCATATGATCTCAAGAAGAATTTAAACCAGAAAATGTGAGGAAAATAGAACCCATGGTTTCCCAATGTAGGTACTACTTATAATAAAAGATTACATGAGAATTTTTTTGTCTGAAAAATATGGCTTTATTTAGTTTGGGGTCAAGGTATATGATGCAGCTTAATTCGATAGAAAAAAAGGTTTTAAGGTAGAACCTTGTATGTATCCTCTATAGGTACATGATAGCAAATTGGACTTATTGTGAAATCTTCCTAGCCCATTCTTTTTTAGTTTTGACAATGAGTACATTATTTTTATATGTATGTACTATTGCATAATTGAACTTCACTAAAATGTGCTTACAACACAAAGTAATGTACAATATTCAACCATTCCCATTCATTTCTTAATTTATATTCAACCTATCCTATGAAGAAGAATTTTTTTGTTGATAAAATTTACTTGGAATATGAAGATGAAATTTACTTGGTAGTGTAGAAGCGTTGTCCTTTGACACTTACACTGTAGAGTGCCTGGTACTTTAGAGCAGAGGTTGACATTCAAATTAGGAATAGCAGAGGACTAAAAGCGTTCAGAATATAGTTCTGCAAAATTCTGGGCAATATACAGGTTTTTCTACTTCAGTAAGTATAAAGGTTACAAATGTCATAGATTTAACTCTGTTCAAGATATTCTTATGGGTTCCTCAAATTTAAATAAACAAATCAAAACCTACATGTTCATTTAAATATGAATATGAAGTTCCAGAGACATTATGAACAATTAATCCCATGCAATGCAATCTTCCTTTGAGGCCAAACGAGCCTTAAATGAAGATTTACCAGTATGGAGCTGTTTCCATTCATAAGGATGGATAATGTCAACTTGGGGCAATCATAATCGGAAGAAAGAATGAAAAGAAAAACCAAACACCATGAAAGAATTAGAAGGTTTTGGCCAAAGAACTTTAAAAATCTTCATCTGTAACAAACCTGGCAGGAGAATGATCTTGGGGTCTTGTGTAAATTTCACATTTCAGTGAAAACACTTCAAGCTCTATGGGTGTTATATTCATACTCCAGCAGGCCAGAGGAGGAGCAGCATGCAAGCAGGAGCAACACACAGACAGGAGAAACAGTACACAAGCGAGAAGAGTAGCCGACAGGCAGGAGTAGCAGACAGGCCAGCAGGCCAGAGTGGGAGTATGGAGAAGTTAAATCACAGATCTGAAACGCCAGCACAGCTTTATTACAGACTCTTAAGTAGTTTAAATTTTGTATTAAATTGGTAAAAATTGTGCATTAATAGCTTATTTACTAATTTACTGTAATTCCTCTTATGTTCCTTAGAACAGTACTATTGTTATAGAAAGTGCTCATTTTTAAAATATTTTTCATACAATATATTCTGTTCATAGTTCCCTTCCCCCAACACCTCCCTGATCTTTTCCAAGTACTCAAACATGTAATTCCAAGCTCTCTCTCTCTCTCTCTCTCTCTCTCTCTCTCTCTCTCTCTCTCTCTCTGCCTGTCTCTCTCTCTCTCTGTCTCTCTCTCTCTCTGTCTCTCTGTCTCTCTCTCTAAACAAAAAAGCTAAACAGGCAAACACAAACATAAATACCCAACGAGACAGACTTTAAAGGAAGAAACAAACACAGGAAGCTGCTCATACTAAAGCCTACTGCAGCAACACTGTACCAGAGGCCTCAATCTTCTTGAGTCTTACATCAGAATGTTCTGTAGAATTAGTAAGTTGCTGTCATTGGGTAAAGAGGGGAGGGCAGTATCAAAGTACTATGAGAGGAAATGAACTTGGTATCGAGCCTTTGAAGTTCTCTGTGGCAATGGACCAGCTGCTCTGTAGAGGCAGTCAAGTGTACATTGGTCTGACAATAGTCATGTGTATAGTCTACCACTACCACATTAGGTTGTAGCTGTGAGGATTTTTTCCCTTCAGAGACCAGTTTGCTTTCCTGAAAATTAGCATGATTTTTGTTATTGTTATCAGTCCTTTGTCTGCATCACATTTTTTTTCTAGTGTAAACTCAAGGGTTAACACTGGGACAACTTCAGGCAAATTATGAATTTTTATGGGTGAAAAATGTCTTCTAATTCCCATGATCTAAAGATAATTGGTGCAGAGGCTGCCAAGTTAAGGCTAGAATAAGTGTTGTGTTTCTGTGAATTCATTTTGAAACTTTAAAATCTGTGAACCTTTTAAAGTGCTGCGTATGCAAAGTCAGAAAAGGCAACTTTTAAAACATAAATTGAAATGCCAATTATATTCCATTTATATTGCCCTTTGCTCACATGATCATCCAATTACTATGATTTGACTATTTATATTATTTATAACTTAACAATTGGGCATAATAAAATGTGCATAATTCATATGAGGTGGGAGAGTGTTGACATATAAAAATTAAGAGGTTTATGGGTTTTCTGTGTGGTCTGAATATAGAAATTACCTATATTAATATTCAGTACCTTAAACAAATAATGCACAAGGGAAATGAATTATCGGTTTTACCCTTTTTGTACTTATATAATAATCCTAGTGATTTAGTATGTTTTTCTTTTAGAATATGCACCACCATAACAGTCATTTTAGCCTTGCATTTTGCCTGTATCCATTAGGTTAATTCTTACTAGATGAGTGTCAACAAAATAACACACATGGTATGTACTCTCTGATAAGTGGATATTAGCCCAGAAGATTGGAATACACAAAGTACAATCCACAAACCACAAGAAACTCAAGAAGAAGAAAGACCAAAATGTGGATACTTCATTTCTTCTTAAAAGGGAGAACAAAATACCCATGGAAGGAGTTGCAGAGACAAACTATGGAGCAAAGACTGAAGGAAGGACTATCCAGAGACTGTTACACCTGGGAATCCTTCCCATATTCAATCAAATCCAGACACTATTGTGGCTGACAGAAGCCTGATATAGCTGTCTCCTGAGAGGCTCTGGCAGTACCTGACTAATACAGAAGTAGAGGCTCACAGCCATCCATTGGACTGAGTACAGGGTTCCCAATGAAGAAGCTAGAGAAAGGATCCAAGGAGCTGAAGGATTTGCAGCTCCTTAGGACAAACAAGAATATTAACTAACTAGTACCCTCAGAGCTCCCAGGGACTAAACCACCAACCAAGGAATACACGTGGTGGGACTAATGGCTCCAGCAGCATATGTATAGCAGAGGATGGCCAAGTTGGTCATCAATGGGAGGAGAGGCCCTTGGCCCTGTGAAGGTTTATGTCCCAGTGTAGGGGAATGCCAGGGCCAGTAAGCAGGAGAGGGTGAGGTATTGAGCAGGGGGAGAGGGGAAGGAACAGGGTTTTTTGTTTTTGTTTTGTTTTTGTTTTATTTTTATTTTATTTATTTTTTTTGAGGGGAAACTGGGAAAGGAGATATTGTATGACATGAAAATAAAGGAAATTTCTAAAAAAAAAATAAATAAATAAAAAGGAAAAAAAATAACACAGGCCTGAAAGAATTCTGCAAACAAGCCCAGTATTATTTTGACTGGCTAAATTCCAAATTCTAAATGATTCATTCCACAATGGCTCCTGGATGTCAAGTGTTTGCCTTAATAAATAACTTTGGTATTCACTGAACTCTTAGAAGTGTAAATTGCCCAATATCTGGACTCTAAGCAACTTGAGAGAGAAGAAACAGTACCTTTCCCAGTAGGCAGTCCCAAAATGGAATTCCTTCAAAATACCCATGGAAGAAGTTGCAGAGACTAACTATGGAACAGAGACTGAAGGAAGGACAAGCCAGCCTGAAATAGCTACCTCCTGAGAGGCTCTGACAGTACCTGACTAATACAGAAGTAGAGGCTCACAGCCATCCATTGGACTGAATACAGGGTCCCCAATGAAGGAGTTAGAGAAAGGACCCAAGGAGCTGAAGGGTTTGCAGCCCCTTAGAGCAATATGAACTAACTAGTACCCTCAGAGCTCCCACGGACTCAACCACCAACCAAGGACTATACATAGTGGGACTGATTGTTCTGGCAGCATGGGTATAGTAGAGGATTGCAAATTCGATCATCAATGGGAGGAGAGGCCCTTGGCCCTGTGAAGGTTCTGTGCCCCAGTGTAGGGGAGGCCCAGCCAGGGCCAATAAGTGGGAGAGGGTGGGGTGGCAAGCATGGGGATAGGGGAGGCAGCAGGGGTTTGTTCTTGTTGTTTTTTGGGGGTGGGGAGAGGGGAAACTGGGAAAGGAGAACTCATATGACATGTAAATAAAGAAAATATCTAATAAAAATGTAAACACACACACACACACACACACACACACACACACACGGTTAAAATGTAGCTGACCTGAGACTCAGACAGTAAAAAGCTTGACTCTCAAGCTTAAGAACCAGAGCTTAGATCCACAGACCTAAGAGCAAAAGCTAGGCATGGCTGTATATGCTGCAGTGGGGGTATAGAAATAACAGGGGTCATGGTAGGCATGAGGGATAGGGTTAAGGGACAGGAAGATGCCTGAATCTCTTTGTCTAGCCTGCTTTGCTGATTTATTTTATTTTATTTTATTTTTATTGGATATTTTATTTATTTACATTTCAAATGTTATCCCCTTTCCCAGTTTCCCCTCTGGAAACACCCTATCCTATCCTCCCTCCCCCTGCTTCTATGAGGGTGCTCTCCCACCCACCCATTCCCATCTCCCACCCTTGCATTCCTCTACACTAGAGCATCAAGCCTTCACAGGACCAAGGGCCTCTCCTCCCACTGATGTCTGACAAGGCCATCCTCTGTTACATATGTGGCTGGAGCCATGGGCCCTCCATGTCTATGTACTCTTTGGTTGGTTGTTTCGTTCCTGAGAGCTCTGGGGTATCTGGTTGATATTGTTGCTCTTCCTATGGTTTCAGACCCCTTCAGCTCCTTCTCTAACTCCTCCATTGAGGACCCCATGCTCAATCCACTGATTGGCTGTGAGCATCCACTTCTGTATGTGTCAGGCTCTGACAGAGCCCCTCAGGAGACAGCCATATCAGGCTTCTATCACCACTGCTTAACTGAATTCATGAGCTTCATTTTCAGTTTGAGTCGGAACCTCAAGTCAAAATGTAGAGAAGTCAGGAAAAGGTAATCCACATCCATTTCTGGATTTCAATTGTATACATGTGGGCACATGAACCTGTGCCCATATGTGAGCAAATCGATACCAAAAATTATATATGCCACAACATAAAACACATGCATAGTGCCATGTGCACACAGCAAAATACAATATAGCAAAGTAGAAAAAAAAAACAAGTAAAGTTGAGTCAAGCAGTGTTGAGATGCTGTGTGAAAATAAGTTGTTCTATTCTTATGAGTTCTTGAGAAGAAATGAAGAATAAGTCTACTTTGTGTAATTTGTTAGATCAATAAAAGACTTAGAAAGGATTAATGTTCAATCTGTTGAGGAAAAGCAAATCAATGGGGTATTTTATAGCATTAAGTGCCCATTTTGCTCATACTTGTGAGTTTCCAAAGGTATTAAAAATGCCCAGAAAATTATTAAGTCAGCAGGGGGAGATTCCCGTCTGTATTTGTGTACTAACTGCAAAATATAAGGTAAAATTATAAGCACCTCATTAAAACTACTTGAGACTAGAATATTTCTATAAACTAAAGAAATAGATTATTCTTGTTGAATTCTACTTTGTATTAATTATTATTTTGTATTTATCAGTAAATTTGTGAATAATGGTCGACATCTCTTTTAGTTCTATATTTATACCAGAGGACAACAAAGTCATCAATTTATCCACACACTTGGTCTGGAAGTTTCTTTTCCCAAAAATATTCTTTCAACACATCTTTCCAACAAAATGAATTTTGGAAGTTGAGCATTTATTCTGAATAAAGAGTGCGGATGATGAATTTATCTCATTGTGATGAGAATGATTTCTTCAACAACTTCAAGGTACGAAACTCTGATTTGAGAAATATTAAATGGATTTAGTAGACCATCTCAATTTTATTAGCAGGGATTAACATAAAGTGAGGAATGAATATAGCCACCACTGCTTTGCTTTTTTTGTGTTCATTGTGGGAGTCCAATATAAGGGATTCAAGAATGGCTGTCGTAGACATGAGCTTCAAATGGTAAGTTATTTAAGTAATGTACCCAGTCACTTTTAGTGGATTGATAGAGTGAGGTGCAAGCAGGAAATAGTTTCTTAGTCCTTTTCTATCACTATTTGTCAAGTTGGAAAGATCTTTCTTCCTTGCCTCTGGCTATCTCAGGTATAAGCCACAGTAATTGCCATCATTATGAAAGAGGTTGAAAGAGTGTCATTTTAAATTATTAAATATTCAATATAGGTCAATTTTATCATCTTTTTACTTCTAAGCCTGGCAATTCCATTGAAATTCCCTATATGAGTCATATTAAGGGAAATACTCCCTATAATAAGGAAGCTCCTTTCTGGCATCATCTTTATTCCTCAATGTTTCATCAAAACTTCACTTCAAGTGAACTGAAGACTGCTTTACACTATGGCTCTCCAAATGACTTTATAGTATATTTTGTGCTGATAGTCTTTAGGAGCCATTATTTCTTCACCCCATTCTCTATTTCTTTCTAACAAAGTTAGATAGTATTTCTAGTAGTTTTATGTCTTAGCTATTTTATCTAAGCAAAATTATCTGTATTTAATGAATAATTAGTGTGCCAAGACATGTTATTCAGATAACACAGACTTCAACCAGACAAGATGAATGATAACAACTGAACAATCATTTTGACAAAAATTAAACATCAATGGAAAGAAAGGGGGAGATAGAAGTGACTCTATAAAACTTTATGGGTAGTTTATATTTTCTAATATAGTTCTCTCTATTTTAATATAATCATGAACATATAGAAAATTAGAGAGCAGCACTTTATACCATTCTGTAATGTATTTGAATATAAGCTAGTGTTGTGATTCCCTCTTAACACAGAATAATTGAGTTGCATATAAAATTTACACAAAACAGAAATTGCTATGACATAATCTTTAGACCCACTAGAGCCTTACCTGGTTTGTCAGACATAATCTTCATAGTAAGCAAATTCAAATCCTGTATAGCACGTAAGTATTCTTTGCTGTAAAAAAGATGCCTTAGTTTTCTTGTGCCATTATGGGCTATTATACTACTTTGGGAAATTACAGTAATTTTGTAGATTGTCCCTCTGTTTTACTTGTTTATTACATCCTTGTAATTACTTCCATACTACATGGAAACAATATCAATCTCTCCTCTTTGTTTCTTCTCGTGTGCGTAAGTTTTGAGTCATTTATTTTGGACAATGTTTTCTCTGATTGCTTCATTGGGGAGGCATCTGCTAGACCTCTCCAGTGCAAGGTTACTTACTCATTTCTCTTCTGCCATCAGTTACTATTTTGGGAAAATGCATTTGGAAATGAAGTGAGCAATACATGTACGGACTTTGTACTTTAACAGTGTTTGAGCTTGTGTCCTCATGGATATCCACCTTCCTTTGACAATCTGATACTTCCCACATGGTTGTCCCCAAAAATTCAGGAAGAGGAATAGAAAGAATAAATGGAAAACACTCTGGTTAAATCAAGACCATTGTGCCCAGAATTCTTCTTACAAAAGAGAAACCTTGAGACCCAGATACATTAAGTGAGCGACCTGGGTCAGTTCTGTTTAATGTCTATAATAAAAGTCAATGATTTGCAGTCCTGAATTAATAGTAAATTCTTCATCAATGGCATATTACTTAAAAATTACAGCCACTGTGCTATTTCACATAGGTATTTCATTTTATCTGCCCTCCTTCCTCAAGGATTCCTCTTCTGCATCCCTTACCACTCGTCCTCCTACCCTCCTTTTCCAACTCAGGGAAGTATCAGGATAGAGAATCTTAGTTCTTAGAAATAAAAGTGAGTTTGTATCTCACAATATCTGAGATATTTCCCAAACCTAACTTTATTAGGCTATTAATGTTTTGGCATTGTCTTTAGAATATGAGATTATGGTCTCATATTCAGTTTCAAACCTATTACTATCAATCAAAAAGTATACTGTATCTTGATGTTATATAAAAAAGACATCAATTTCAATTTTATATTTGTGGAAAATGCTACATGTACATATGAAACAAAACTTTCACATAGATAGCTAAGATGTCAGTATCTTCACATAGAGTTGGAATAGATTTAATATCAGAAAAGGACAACTTAGCAAGTAATGCAGAAGTTTCTGGAGCAGGTTGAAGCTTGGCACATATCATGGAAACTTTTCAATTAATGTAAATGAGTCATTTTAAAGTTTAAAGTTAATATTAGAGTTATGGTACAACTGAAGGCAAAGACTGGTTATTTAGCTGAAGGAAATGATCTGTCAGTCAGTGCTTATAATCATACATTTAAATCTAGATTTCATTATTTTCTACAAGGTGAGAGTTAAAAGAAGAAACCAAACTATATTTTAGATAATTTGTCTGTCACTAATTCTCTACTAATTAAGAAAAAGGTGACTTTTTTGAATATGTTATTTCTATAATGGGTATAATCTGTCAGCTAGGTGCAGAATCTTTGCACAGACATTGTTAGTTATATTAACCACCATTTTAAAAATTTAAATAAGAAAATCAGAACACAGAAAGAATCAATTATTTGACAGGTAGTACACAGGTAGTTGACCCCAAACCCAGATCATCTGGGTCTAGAGGTAGTATCAACTTACTTTTTCTATTGGATGTAGTTTTATACCTTCAACTGTTATGCTGAGGTGGCTCAGGCAAGAGGATCAAGAGTTTGAAGCAAACAGGGGCTACAGAAGAGCTTATCTCAAAATCAGAACAACAATATCATTCATGACCAAACCTCTGACTTCATGACCAGCTACTCCTTCTGTTTGCTCCTTTGTGTTCTGTATGGATTGAAACATACTCAGATACTTGAGTGTTTCACTTCCAAGGATGCTGCTCCTCTGGAGTGTAAGCTAACTTTTGCTTCAAAACATTTTGAGTCATGTGTCGTCCTCACTGATGTCCCCACCTGATTTAAATCTATCAGCAATATTTCATACAGAGCTAGACCAGGACCAAGGCCTAAGGAAGTACAACCTGTTTGACTGACTACCAAGGGTTCACAGCTCTCTCTAGTTATGCTTACCCCATGAACGCATTCCTTGTTTTTTATATTAATGGTAGGCACTCAATGTGGGGCCAATGACCAGTAAGTAGTTATGGACCATTAGAAAAGATATGTGAATCAATGAAGAGATAGTTTATTTTTCCTCTAATTATAGCCATTTTTTTTTTGCAAAAGTTTCAAATTATTTCAGATACTACATTTAATCAAATATTAGATCATGGCGTTAAAAAGCCTGGAATAGGTATTAAAATCAGCAGTTGTGTTTCTTAGAAAAGAATCAATTCCTAAAGACTATTGGCCCTAAACGTAATGACATTGTATTGATAAAACGTCTTTCATTCACTTGAATTTCTCTGTCCACTGAGAGGATAGAGTTAAAGTTTTGCAATCCTAATAGAGAAGACAGAAAACTGAGCTGGCTTCAATGAGGAGCTTTAAATATCTATTAACAAAATAACAGAGAAACTATGAGCTGTAATTACAAAGATAGGAGTGCAAATGTGAGGTATTACCTGTGATAATAGGAGATAACAGGCAAATTAGATTTACTTTTGGAATCTACATTCGTGTTCTCTTGCTAATTACATTTGCCACCTCAAAATCAGATACCACCTACATATAAGTCATCTAACTAAAATAAAATAGCATGTAAAGGTTTTTATGAATTATATGAATGATTATTCATAATCTAGTTGTTAAACCATCTATGCTGTCCCTAAGTCTGAAACATTCTGAGTATTAAGATGAGTCAGAAAGTAAAAAATACTACATCTGAATTCCCTGTGTTGTGATGGGTCTCAGTGAAAGCACACCTGTATTAAAACTATTGCATAAAAGTAATTGTAAGCTAAGGGTATAATGTATATGTGAAATATAAATAAATTTTAAATTTAGACGGGATCTTATTTCCCAAATTCCTTGCTCATTATGGGCAAATATTTCTAAATTTTAGAAAACCTGAGATTTGAATAATTTCTGTTCCTAAGCATTTGAAATAGATATATGCAAAAGTAAGGGAGTAAAAGGATATGTCCACATCAAAGGCATTTTCCAACTTTGTATAATATTTACACAAGAGAAGAAGAACAAAAGATACTTCAAACTCAGAGGAATTATATTTAACTTGTGTTTGGCTATTTTAAAGTATTTCCTGTCAGACATGTCCAAAATATTTTAAAATTTGAAAGTAAAATTTAAGATGTTTGTATGAGTGTGTGTGTGTGTGTGTGTTTGTGTGTTTTTGTGTGTGTGTGTGTGTGTGTGTGAGAGAGAGAGAGAGAGAAAGAGAGAGAGAAAGAGACAGAGACAGAGACAGAGACAGAAAAAGAGGAGAGAATATAGAAAGTATTGGGAGTGTTGTTTAAAATGTAAGAGTTTTGAGAGTATGACTGTTTGGATGAAAATGGCCCCCATAGACTCTCCTGTTTATGGAACTGTTTGTAGAGGTGTACTGGTTGGTCTTGTGTCAGCTTGACACAAGTTAGAATCATCAGAGAGGAAGGAACCTCAGGTGAGGAAATGCCTCCATTTCTCCAGCTGTACGGTATTTTCTTAATTAGCAGTCAATGACAGAGGGCACAACTCATGTCGAGTGGTCTCCTCCTGGGCTAGTAGTCTTGGGATCTATAAGTAAGCAAATAGAGCCATGGGAAACAAGCCAGTAAGCAGCACCTCTCCATGGCTTCTGCTTCAGCTCCTACCTCCAGGTGCCAGACCTGCTTGAGTTCCTGTTCTGACTTCCTCCAATGATGAATGAACTAAGATATGGAAGTAAAAGTCAAATATACCCTTGTTATGGATGGCTTTGTGCAGCTTGTATTTTTATGTAAATTCTGCTCTCCCAGGAGAAGTTGACTGGAATGAGCAATTAGTCATGTATCAGGTGGCTTCTTGTGAACCAATCCCCTAATGAATAAAGGAGCCAATCTCTGGGTGAGTAGGCAGGACTTCCAGGTTGGTTGGAGGAAGAGAGGAAGCAGGAGATAGTTAGGTCATTTTGGAACAGGAACAGCATAAGGGTAAGATGAAGCTGCTGTATCAGCTGTCTGCTATTTATTCTATCTATCTGTTCTACTCTGCCATTATAAATTCCAGCCTGAGGAACCATAAAACCAACTAAGTTTTTTTTCTATAAGCTACCTTGGCTGAAGTGCTGCAGTGATAGAATGGAAACTAATGTAATACTGCCATGAATAACTTAACCGTGTTTATTTGAGGAGGATTATGGAAGGCTTTGGGACTACTTTGTACTAAGAAAGCAGTTGAATGTTGCAAGCAGGTCTTAATAGGCTGTTCTTGTATGACCTTGGTATAGAGTACTAGTAAGAGCAGGGTGGGTTGTAGAGGCCCACACCAAGGGGTTAAGAGTGAAGCAAGAAATGTAGTAGCAAGGAGAATAAAGACCATTCTTTTTTTTTGTTTTGTTTTGTTTTTTTTTCGAGACAGGGTTTCTCTGTGCAGCCCTGGCTGTCCTGGAACTCACTCTGTAGACCAGGCTGGCCTCGAACTCAGAAATCCGCCTGCCTCTGCCTCCCAAGTGCTGGGATTAAAGGCGTGCGCCACCACCGCCTGGCAAGACCATTCTTGTGATATTTTGGCAAATTATCTGAGTACCTTCTGTCCTCATTCATAGTATGTGCTGAGGCTAAATTGAAAATCAATAAACTAATGATTTTGACAGAGGACATTTCAAGAAACCCCAATACTAAATCTGTCCATTCAAAGAATATTGTGACAACACGCATACATTGCAATAGATTATTGCAAAGGTCAGTCCATTTGTCAGGGTTCTCTAGAGGAACAGAGCTGGTATTGAAAGACCCCTGAGGGGAGACCCCCACTCAAATCTCGGGAGGATGTGCACCCAAGGAATCATGAGAGACCGTCTTGATGTAATTACAAGAGGTAGTTTTTAATTTCGGGGCACTCTGGTTCGGCACCACACCTATCTCATGCAGGAGATAGTGGAGCCGACCACAAGGCTCGAAAGTTAGGGGTTTATATAGGGAAAAGGTCTGGGGGAACAAAGGGATCAGTGTGGCTATACATGATTGGCTAATTGAAATATTAACTATTACGTGTAGAACAGAGTGGAAAATTCCTAAAGTTGGTGTTAATCTGAGTCAACAGAGCATCTGACCTTAAACCATATCTGCCCAGACATGTAGTTTATGTCTTTTTGACTTGCTAGTTCTCAGGATGTCTAACAGACTGCTTGCTCATTCCCAGGCCTATGTGGGCCAGCTTGTGATAGATTCTTAGGCCCATAACTTTTTTTCCTAGTCAGCACAGGTCCAAAGCTTTAATTTTTCCTTTCAGTATGATGAAAAAATATGAATATAATGAATTTGTTAGATCAGCTTATGCTAAAATAGTAACAACAGCTGCCTCACACTTGAGAGGCTGAAAAACTGGTACTTGCTCTATCCATAAGTCTAGGTGGCTCAGGAATTCATATATGGTGCTTAGAAAATTTCTGGAGAATCACTGCTCCTTCCTTAGTCAGGAATAAAAACCTGGAAAATGCCAGTTCTGATTCAATGGAGAAACAATCATGAGCCACAACACGGTAATTCAACAAGTAGGAGGCCAAGAGAGCAAAAAGGCAAACAATCTACCTTCTTCCATGTCCCCTTTGATGATCCAAGAATGTACCACTGATATATTGGGTGGGCCTACCCACGCAAAGTACAATAATCAGAATAATTCTTCTCTTGAAGTTTTCTGCTCAGTTAATTTTAATTTGTGTCAAGTTAACATTATAACTAACCATCACAGCTAGCATTTATTATTTTTTTTCCTGTGGAGGGCTGGCCAGTAAATACTACTGGGATTTTATGAACTTTGTAAAGCAAGAAGAAATGCAATACTCCTTAAGTGATGAATTGAGTAGGGCCAGATGCTTAGAGGTCAAACCCAGCAGACGATGAGTTTCTTGAGCTTAGCATTGTACAATTGATATTGGTCACACGAGCTAGCATTTTCAAATTTCCTCTCCTATCTTCTATCCTCTATGTTTGTGTTATCAATTTTCTTTAAATAGAAAACATTTCTTGTTATACACATAAGGCTGAGTGTGAAGTATGCATCATCAACAACAGAGTAAATCAAGGAGGCCAAGGTATAACTCAAAGTGAAATCTCATATTACTTAGCAATCTACTGTCTAAAGTTCAGTAGTCTAGAGTAAAGCAAGAAGGTCAGAACACTTAAGAGATGTAATGAGTTCTCTTATCATCCTGGTGTTAAGTAAGAGTGCTATCTGCTACTATACATGTCAATAATGAACCAACTCATGTAAGTGGTATTGATATAGCTAGGTTCTAAGGGCTTATTTAGAATGTCACAGTCTGAAGACTAAAACACCTTGTCCAGGAGTAGTTGCAGGATGTACCCGTGAATGGTCTTCTAGATGAAAGATCTGGATTTTCCATATTCTACAGTTCATGTACTGATAAGTTATGCTATATTATGTATGTGGCCTTTGTTTACTGAATGTTTCTTTTATTATTGTAGCATCTCCTGGTTCCTTACTTAAATGTTTATGACTCCTAAGTGTTCAATCTCCCATGAATTCTAGTGATCCACTGTGAAGACTTTCTCTTCTTCTTGATATTTAAGGCATGCATTGTGTAGCTGGTTCATCCCTGCAAAAATGCTCCTGTGTGAAAACCAGAGGGGATGGTTGTGAGACTCATGACACAAAACTCACAAAATTCTGAGATCTATATGCACAGTAAATATTGGGGGTCAGGGGAGGAATGGGACATGGATGGGGATCTTCACTGCTGAACCTGCCTGCAGGTTGCAAAGAGGACTCTAGTATTATAGCATTTGAAAATTGTAATACCTGAACCACCTATGTTCCTTTAAGTAGCCTCTCAGCCATACTCCTATAAGAAATGCTTCCCGGATCCTCTGTGAAGTAACCCATCCCTCGTGCTCTTGGAGTAAACTTAATACACTTCTTGGTTCACCAAGTTGGATCTTAGAAGGAATTTTATCTTTTTTTAAAAAAAATATTGGTCTACTGCTTCTGAATCTGAAGTAGAAATAAACTCTCACAAAAAGTCATAAATGCTTGATTTTTAATGTGATCCTCTTTTATCATTTGAATTTCTGGCATGTATGCTACGTACGTACACTGTATCAGTGTATTCTAAAACCCTCAAGTGAATTGCAACTACATGTTGACATGACCTCTTAACTATAAAATATATAAACATAAACAGGTATTACTCTTTTTATAAAGCTGAAAGAATTTGCTGAATTAAACATCCCATAGTTATTAAATGCCAGTCACATGTTAACATGTATAAATAGATTCCACTCCATTGATATTTTCTTTTTATTAATAGGACCTTTTTTTTGCCCAGGAAAGTTTATCTCTTTATTCAAGAACTAGTGCTTATCTCTCATGAAATTCATTCATAAAAGTAATTTTTTTGTGTGTGTGGAACACTGGATAATTTATCAGTGAGGGTAGAATTAAGCACTGTTTCTTTGTCAGCTGGACAGTTAGGTGGCCTGATTGTTAAGGTGGAGTAGGACTCGGCAGTGATCCCCTATTCTAGTTCTGTGTTCCTTCTTACTACAGAAACAATGGTTTCCATCTGGCAGTGGTTCACAACCTTCTGAATGTTGTTACTGTTTAATACAGAGCCTCCTGTTGTAGTGAAATGTACCCATAAAATTATTTTCATTGTTACTTTATAACTGTGATATTTACACTGTTATGAATTCTCATGTAAAAATTTTTGGTGATGGCAGTTTGCTAGCTGTGTTGAGACCCACAGGTTGATAACCACTGATCTAGAGGCTGGTTATTAACTTCCCAAGGACAATGACTTCTTGTAATGGCACTGTTAAGACAATAAGCATTCCATAAATAACAGCCGTGATTTGTTTAGCAAGAGGATAGATTGCATAAACTATTTAATCACTTGCCTTTATTAGTTTTCTATTACAATAATGAATATAATAATAATTGCAATAATAAAATACCTTCTTGAGTGCTACTCTATTGCAATATTTGATGTTATACCTGTCTCTTAGGAAAATAAAACTTTGATGAAGTATTTTACTCAGTCAACTAGTAGCTTTTTATGTACGTATCTTGTGTCTCTTGTGTTCTAGGTGCTAAGTTTGCAAACCAATTAGAAAATATAGATTTTGTTACAGAAGAAGAAGAGGAAGAAGAAGGAGAAGGAGAAGGAGAAGGAGAAGGAGAAGGAGAAGGAGAAGGAGAAGAAGAAGAAGAAGAAGAAGAAGAAGAAGAAGAAGAAGAAGAAGAAGAAGAAGAAGAAGAAGAAGAAATTGGTGTTTAAAAAGAGGTGTCATGCATAAGCGGACAATGCTGATCCAGAAGACATGGATTATTAAAAGAAAACCTCAGACCTATCTGTTTTACACATTTTTTCCAGGCCAGCCATGGACATAGTGAGGCCCTCTAATCTTTTCCAAAGCATACCTTAGTGTCAGCTATGAAAATCTGCCTGAGTACTAGTCAGAAAGGCTTCTGGAGGTTTTGTCTTAGATTTTACCACTGCTGTGATAAACATTAGGACTAAAAGCAAGTTGGACAGGAAAGATTTTATTTCATTTTACAACTCTGAAGTCACAATCTGGCACTGAAGAAAGTCAGGTCAGGAACTTGGGGAAAGGAATTGAAAGAGAAAATGGGGAACTAATTTGTTTAATGGATTGCTTTTGGTGGCTTAGTTTTCCTTCCTTCCTTCCTTCTTTCCATTTTTCTTTCCCTCTCTTCTGCTCTTTCTTCTTTTGTTTTATTGCTTTTTGTCTTTTGAGACAGGGTACCCCATATAACCTTGGTTGTCCTGGAACACACTCTGTAGACCAGGCTGGCCTGGAATTCAGAGGTTGGCTTGTCTCTGCCTCCTGAGTGCTGGGATTAAAGGCTTGCCCATCCAACCCAGGACCACCTGTCAAGGGTTAGCAACACCCACAGTGGTCAGGACACTCCAAATCAATCATTTATTAAGCCACTGCTCTCACAGACATAGTCAAGCAATTCCTCAACTGAGATTCTCTCTTCTCAGCTGTTGCTAGCTTGGATCAAATTGATAAAAAATAACTAGAACAGGTTTAAAAATATACAGACTTATATCTTACCATAGCTAGGATGTTAAGACCCTATTTATGAAGATGTCACATACTTTGGTGTCAGGACTGACCAAGCCAGTTTGGTCAGACTGCAGGGTCTCTAGGGAGGGAGTGAGGACTGAAAAGGAAAAGACAATTAGACAATACTATAACATGACTCCAGCCAGTTCTGAGGCTGACGCAGGTTTATTTTTTTTCCAGTCTACTTTTATGTCATTCTAGGTACACACAAAGAATATGGTCAGTCCTAAGGCAAAATAAATAAAGTAGTCAAGGAACAAATAAGGCATAAACAAAGTAGTTAAGGAACAAACAATGCATAAACAAAGGTCTGATAATTACTGTATTCAGGGTCTAACAAGACCCATCAAGATACAAGGGAATGCCAGGGTGGGGAGGCAGGAGTGGGTGGTTGGGTGGGGGAACCCCTCATAGAAGCAAAGGGGATAACATTTGAAATGTAAATAAAATATCCAATTTAAAAAAAGATACAAAGAATAAATGCCTCAGCTGTATTCATCTTGAACCTACTTCCTTGTTCTAGCTGAATGTCACATTACAGCCAATATCCTAGAAGGGCTCTCCACACAGGACAAAAATAAATTAATTTCAAACTCCCTGGGAAATTTCCTGCTTACTGGTTGTTATAGTACCTGGATGATCTATTTAAGTTGCTTAGCAGAAAGATGCCATTGGTTTTAATCCCACACTTGACCTTTCATTTTATAAAACCAGCTTGGCAGGTGAGGTATTTCCACAGGTGCATTAGTGACATGATTTTTATGAGGCAGTTAGTGATAATTAACCAATTTTAATCAGAATTTAGGTTTACCACAGGAGGAAATTTTATTCCAGGTATCGTAATCCAGGTCAAAAGTTCAGAGTTGGAGAAATCATCATTCCTACAGAGGAAACTAGTAATATGATTTCGCTGAATGGTTAGTTACACTATCAAACTGTCTTCCAAATATTTACTTTTACAACCATAGATATGTGCTGTTCTTAACTTTGCTTAAAGAAGTTTCGTTTTGCAATGGGCACAAATTAATGAAAATAAATCACAACTGGTTAAAATGATATTAGTAGGTGACAATGAGTCCTAATGGGACATTTATATCAAATTTCTACCACAAACCTCAGGGGACATCAATGAAGGGGGTCAGAAAGAATTCAAAACCGAGAAAATGGAAGATAGTGTTGTAAAATGCTGTCTTCTGGTTATGACATGGTTGTTCTACTCATGATCTCAGCTTCTGTGGTCACTTCCCTAAGAATTGAACAAGAACCAGAGAGCCAAAATTCTAACCTTCAACCTTCCAAAAAGAACTATAGGTAAGGGACCCTGAGGGGTTTTCCAGTTCCACACCCTCTTTACAGCTTTTCCCTCCTGCCTGGGGTCAAGGCTAGGCCAAATTCCATTCTCCACCCACAGGAACATTCTTGAGTAAAAAATTCTCAGAATGTACTGACAGTTACCTGACCCTCTGGAAAGTCCCAGGTAGAGTTCAAATGTGTGTCATGCTTGCTAGCTAATAGATTTAAAGGCCAATATGCTTAGCCAATAAGTTTGAACTGTAACCTTGCTGATATAACCTGTGCTACTAAAAACATATAAAAACTGCTGGTAATAGCCATTCAGGATCCTGTTCTCATCACTCGCCTAGAGGGACTGATTAGAGGGCCTGATTGAGGGTTGACCCTGACTTGCCAGAAAATAAACCTCTTGCTTTTGCATTGATGTTCATCTCACTGCATCTGGTGTCTTATTCGGGGGCATCTCGAAGTAAATACCACTGACTGAGGGTTGGAGCCTTACATAGGGAACTGAGGAAATCTGGGAGCAGGAGAGTTTTCACTATGGAGGAGCACTCCAATTGTTTGTCTAGTGCTAAAAGGTCATCACTAAAACACACATAGACAAAATATTGTAAAGACTGAGCTGGTAATGCTGAGGGAGGTGAATATATATATATATATACACACACACATACACATATATGTATACATACACATATTCATATACGCATGGCAAAACACTTAGTGAATAAATAGGCTATAAATTTGAATGAGAGCAGGAAAGAGTATGGAGGATGTAAAGGGAGGAAAAGGAAGTAAGACATTGAAGCAGGAACAGTGGGCCACTTCTATGTAAACAATGAGGCCTAGCAGCTGCAAAAGCATCTCCTACAGGAGGACCTTACTAAGGACTGCCTGGGAGACCAAGGATTGCTGGTGCAGACAATGCCAGCCAATCTCTGCTGTTTAGAAGAGATGTTTTCTTGGGACCAATGGGAGCATGGATGGAGGTTATTAAAGGAGCTTTCAGCAGTGTTCAGATGAGCTTGCTGTGGTGTTTCTCTCTTGTTCCTGGAGTTTGTGTCATTGACTCTGCACCAACTCACCTCCAACTCTAAGGGTAGGTAGAATCAGGTGGTGACCAATCCGGGGCACAGGCAACAGGAGATGATTATATTATCTCAAACATAAAAAAATAAAAGGCATATTAAATGAAATATTTACATAATTTGATGTTTATTCTATAAAATAGTTGTAGGGAGCATTTTGCTATAAATTGCTGGTTCTTATAACTTAGACAGTCTTGGCATGTTCTCTGCTCTTGCCCAGGAAACTACTTTTTCAGGCTCCTCTAGTAGTAGCATTTTTATCGCATAACTCTAGAGAAACATAAGTGATATTCAGATATTTGATATAGATGCTTGAAGCTCATAGCAGATTAAGGGGGTTTAGATAAATTTCTCCACTTTAATAGTGTGTCTTTGTGCATCAAAGCTCAAGTTCCTGGTTCTGCACAGGAAGTGTGACTGGCAAGCATAAGGCATAGCTTAGCAACATGCGATTCCACTTTGGGATATTCACATATCCTTAATAATGTGCTTGGTGATTAAGAATCTTTCCTGTAGGTACTCTGAAAAGTGCCCTGTAGCAAACAGTTACATATATGTGCTTACATATATACTTATACACACTTGTAGTATATGTGCTTTAGAAAATGAAATTAAGCAACTCTTGATAATTCTGCAGTTCTATTCTAATACACCTTGAGATCTAATCCTGGAACAATTGGAAGTGGCCTGATCTGGCATAGAGTGGATTTGGGCAGATAAACTATAAGACAAACTGTATTCCTTAAGTTAACTTTTAGGTAGACATTCCTATTTATCATATGATATCTCTATATAAGAGGGCATGAGTATAACAAGCATTTAATGGAAAGGGATATGCACAGTAGAGAAACAGTTGTAATATAGTCTGCTAGTAAAAGTAGAAAACCGTTCAAACTATGCTACTTAGTAACCAAACTACTTCTTCTCTTGAAATTTACAAAATGTAAGACCCAAATAATAATTTGGTCTCTTGAGTACCCTCAGCTATGTGGCCTGTTGTTACTTTTTTGTAAAGATTTACATTTATCTTTTACCTATGCATATTTTATTTATTTATGTTTATATTTGTGTATCTTTTTTGTTTGTTTTGTTTTTTCCTCTAAAGGCCAGAAGAATACAAATTAGAAACTTAACTTGGGTCCTCAGGGATAGCATCATGTGCTCTTAACCATTGAGCTTTCTCTTCAGTCCCCTGATGCTACAGTGTATTTCTTTCTAATCTATAGGATCACTATGCTTTCTATGCCACTTTATTAATGTTTCTGTTTCTTCCAGTGTTTTGAATAAAACTCAAAGAAGCTAGAAACACTCCCATCCATCCCTGTTCTCTGATAAAAATGGATATAAAATAAAATTGAATAAGAAAATAGAAGAAGAAATAAATGGCACCATATTTAGGTGTTAGAGGAAGATCTGTGAGCTTCATCTTGTTTAGGCTCTACCTCCTATGTAGATTAGAGATCTGAACACACAGGGCACTTGTGCTGTGCTGTGTGCTTAGAACATGGGTTTGAGGGTACTTGATGGTTCTAGACTAATCTCTGGACCATATCAGCATGATATAAAAGGCAAAGTAAGCATTTTGGTCATAGGCTTTGAGACAGCCTAAGCTTATCTGTTTGAAATGGAAATGGCTTTTACATACCTGCATTCCACTGATCTCAAAAATGCACAAACACAGAACAAGACAGTCCTGCAGATTTTTCAATTAATATCCAGTAAGGAAGGGAATTTTCATTAAAATTCAGTGGGATGGAAGTCGTGAATTTGATTCTTGTGCATTTGCCTGCTTTTCTGTGAGTCTAGAGATTTATGGCAAAACCTCATTTTTTTTTTCTGAGAGTTTTTGCTTCTGCCTGAGGCCAATGCCCATATTACCTTAATTCTGGCTGAGAGTATTGTGTCCCATTCAAGTCCAAGGTTTTATATTTCTTTGATCTATCATTCTCCGTGACATTGGTTTTCATTTTTTTTATGACCACCTTGACTACCCTGAAGACATTTAGAAAGAAATAAAAAATTCATGCTCCTGACCTTTGGATCACAATCACCTTTCTCCTTAACATTATTATGTTCAATTCTTATTTCACATCTTTTTCTTTATAGTTTAGAGTCTGTGCTCTTCATTTTAATTCTTCTCTTATTAAAATTGTCACTTCATTTCCTTCCTTTTGTGCCCAAATAGGTAAATCCTAAACATAAACAAATGCAATGTGTATTTTCTATAAAATATTGAGTGACGTCTGGTTTTAAGAAAATCACATAGCCACAAGCTGGTTCTAGTTTACATCCTAGCAAATATTTAGTTTTTCCAGCTCATTTTCTTTTGTAGATATGTGTTTCTATAAGATGAATATTATTGCTATTATTTTTCTAAACTTTCAAACACATTAACACTATGTTCATATCCTTCCCTATCAGAAAACAAATTTATATATTCACAGTCAAAGTAGTAGTGACTGTCAACCTTTAAATTTTAAATCAGAGCATGAATGACCTACTAGTGTCCGCTCCCCTCCCCAAATGACTATGACTTCCCTTGTAGTCAACAGTTGCTAATTGTTCCTTAGATACAGGTAATAGATATTGTTGTTGAAGACACCATAGATTTGTGTCACAGGACATGGAGAAATCACACTGATACTAGTTTCAGAATTTCTTTCTTACTCAACTCTTATCAGAGAAACCTCTTCACTTTGTTGTCTGTTTATATTGAAGGAGAATTTTCCTTTCAGTTGTTCAGCCATACTCTCAAACATATAGTGCTGGGGCCTTCCCTGGAGGGTTGAACACAGGGTGGCCCATAGAGGAGGTAATGAGCTGACAAGGGGAGGAAGTGAGTAATGGATGGATGGTCAGTTCAGTCTTGCAGCTCTAACTGACTAGCAATCAGACCACTTCTTTATTTATACAAGTTTCACAAAACAAAGACAGACTACTGATTATCCAAGAAGTACAGGTTATGTATTTGATTTTTCTTATATGCTAAGGGTTACAAGTTCAGTCACAATTAGAAAATCCAAATAGAATAGATTTTATTTTTATCATCAGCCTTATAATTACAGTGTAAAGAATCCAAATAACCTCTCTCTTTTAGTTAGGTATCTGTAAAAAGATACTATGACTGAGGCAACTTTTATAAAGGACAAAATTTAATTGGGGTTGGCTTATGGGTTCTGAGGTTCAGTCCATTATTATCAGGGCAGGAAGCATGGCTGTGTCCAGGCAGGCATGGCACTGGAGGAGCTGAGAGTTCTACATCTTGTTCTGAAGGCGAACAGGAGAAGACAGTCTTCCAGGCAGCTAGGAGGAGGGTCTTAAGGCCCATCACATAGTGACACACTTCCTCAAACAATACCAAACCTTTTAAACAGTGCCACTTCCTGGGCCAAGCATATTCAAACCACCAAAATCTCCTCTAAAGAGATCCCATTTATTATATGACACCGGGCTTTTAGGCTGGCAGTGTTTGCAGTTTTAAAGCACTTCAGACAAACAAAAATATCTCAACTAGTCTTTTTATGAATAATAAATATTAATACTTAACTTCTTTTATTATATCATTTCATCATTTACACTATAAAGTAGGAAAATTTATTTTAGTCAATCTATCTTATTTACTGAGTTCTGTTCCTCTAAGTCTGTACTCTGTGCGACCCCCCCCCCTTACCTTTAAATTATATTTTCAGAGAGTTCCTTGAGTATTCTAAAGGGAGGTCTCAAATCTGTAACCTATTCTCCTGGCCAATCAGAGTTTGTTAGTTGTCTCTCTTTATCCTGCACCAATTATACTGTTGGAGTTTGTGTAGGGGTGGATACACCAAGACTATTCCATTATTAATGGCTTTATCTGTGCTTATCTATGCTTACCTATCTCCAGGGCATAAGGAAGACTTCCAAATAGTGGCCGGATCAAGTTATGTTTAGGACTTTCCTAAAGAAGACCTGGATACAGTTTTCTCTGGAAAAGATATAAAATGAATCCTATGCATAATCCCCAAGAATGAAACACACAGAGACCAAAAATCAAAGAGCAAGAGACAGACTCACAGTGATCCAACATCCCAATTAGGCTTTGCAGGAACTGTGTCTATCAGTTCCTCAAGAGGTGTGTTCCAAGCGTATACCTGTGTCAAACATCTGGCTTCCTAAGTTTAGACATTTCTAGTTTATGTGGCTGTGTCAGTGTATACTGTCTTTGTTAGGCTCTCCTTAACAGAATTCTGAATATCTCACTTGCAGGTTATCATCTTTCTTCCTCTATCTTCCATCCCTTCCACCACTGCTGGTTCTTCACCCACTAAAATAAACAAAGCAAGCCATATTTGTTTGTGTTCTTTACACAGAGCAAAGCTCAGAGGACCATTTGTGCTTTGAGCCTGCTACAACAAAACAGCATAATTCCTGGTACAAAATAGAATTTAAGTAGATATTTTGTTACAGAATAGATTGACATTATTCTTACATGAAAATAAAATAATGAAATTTCCATAGTCGTTCCTAAATTCCATACAACACCACACCAAAACAAATCATTCAGAAAAAAGACAGCAAAAAATACATTCTGGAAATAAACCCTCCTTCCATTCTAATGAATAAAAATCACTACTTCTTACATCCAGAAATAGAAATAATAGTCTACAACAATCAAACAGCTTGGATGTACTTTCTGCATTCTGAGCAATATTTTGTAGAATGTAGTCTGGCTTTCTTTGACCCTGAGGTTTTCTTCAGAGAACTAAAAAGTATAGCTTCCAGGACATAATTAGGACTCAGAGTGCAGTGTACAGCTTCAGAGTGCCAAGAAGTTTGCATGCTACTCTGTGTGTGGCCATTCTTGCTAAACTCCAACAGTTCTCAGGCCATCTGTAGTGGTACTGCAAGATTAGCTTAATAAACCTGAATTACTCGGCAAGTTTTGCATTAAATTTTGATCATTTATCTTAGCCCAGGGAGTCAAGCTTTTTGTATAATACAAAAGGATTCTGTTACACAGAAAGAATTGGCCTTTGAAAAATAACCCATTTAACTGTCCTCAAGGGTCACCTAATGATTACTTTTGCCTTCATGTATTGACATTTTTTTACATAAATGTGACAGACTCCCATAATAGTAAAATACATGCATCTGCCTTAAAACAACACAAATGGACAGATAGCATATAAAATGAGCTTGTAAAACCAAAAACGATGTATCAATTTTACTATGGAAATCTTCAAAGTAAATTGAGATACAATGTTTTTAAATACTAAATAAGGAATGTACAACCTTTAATGAATTACTTTTAAAATGCTCAAGTTCAGGTTCACAGCTCAGTGGCAAAGACCATGAAAGAGAGCTGTTTGCTGGTGTTAGAGTTCAGGTTCAAATTCAAATACCTTTCTTATATAATCCTCCCCATTAATGAGCAATCAAGAAAATGCCCACCAGAAATGTCAACAAACCAATAAGATGCAGGCAATGTTTTACTTAAAATTCCCTATTTCCAATTAAGTCTAAGCTTTTGTCAATTGTCAAAAATGATGATAGGGAGAAAAGTAAGAAAAAACATTCAATATTGCCATGTAAGTCCAGTAGAAACCTGAGACTAAAATTCCAATGCAAGCAATATGGATGTATCTTCCATTCTCTTTTAAAAGTCAGATTTTTATTTATGTATCGTGGAAATGTCTAGAAATATATATATCATGAAGATTTAAATTAATATATCCATACAACTGCTACCAAGTTAAAAGACCAAACAAAACACAACAAAAAAACAGTGTGTGTATATATAGGTGTGTATGTATATATTTACATATATATGTATACTTATATACACATGTACACATATATATATACATATATATGTACATATATATGTGTATAAAATTTCCAAATGGCTTAGGGAAGAAGATGGAAGATGATTTTAGGAGCTACAACACATTTCAGAGCCCATTCTCTTAGCTTCACCAGCATCAAAAGCATATAGTGGATCCTCAACAGTACATGACACTACAGTTGTTATCACATACGGCATTAGTGATTTCATAAGAGTATTTCTGATGGGTTTTATGCCACGTCTCCATGAAGGCCAGGAAGTCATATTTATAAATTGGAAGCTAATTTACCAAAACAAAAAAATCCTAAAATGAGGTAAAATTTCCAGTATGAGTTGATAATACTTCTAATCTTTTTGATCTCACTTTCTTTTTTTCTTTTTTATTGGTTATTTTATTTATTTACATTTCAAATGTCAGCCCCTTCCCAGTTTCCCCTCTGCAGCCTCCCGTCCCCCTCCCTTTTCCTCTGCTTCTATAAGGGTGCTCCCCCACCCACCACCTACTCCCACCTTACAGATCTAGCATTCCCCTAAACTGGGGCATTGAGTCTCCACAGGACCAAGGGCCTCCCCTCCCATTGATGTTGTTCTCACTTTCAACAAATACATTTGTTCATGGTCCAAGTTCCACAAGACACTGACCTAGATGGCAAGGAAAGCTGTAACCTAAATTGAGAAAGTCTGTTTATAAAGCCTACATCGTAATAGGAGAAGCAGGTACTAACCATGGTATTCATTTACACCATGCATTATGTAAGGATCTTGATGGACAATGGTGGTAAACGGGTACCAGGAAACAGTGTGAGACGACATGACACAGCTTTGAGAGCCTAACTGAACTGAAAAGTTAATTTAAGAGAAGCTATGTGTGTGCCATTTTGAAATCCATTAAAGGGATTAGAAGTAGTAAGCAAAGGCTTTATGTAGAAATAAGATTTACTGTATTCAAGGAACACCAAGAGGATAGACAGCTAAGATAGATGGTTGTGATTTCATTTCCTTGCCTATGTACAGGGCCAGTTGTTGGGCCAGGTGTTAGTTCAACTTTAAATTTCTTTAGGAACTGCCATGTTGTTTTCTATAGTATCTGTACCAATATGTATTTCCACCAACAGTTTGAAAGATTTTTGATTTCCCCATAACTTCATGCTGCATGCCTGAGCTTTTTCTTTTTAACAATTAAAGGTAGTGTGGGGGTCATATAAAATTTATTAGATGCATATTTAGAATCATTGAAAGGTAAGTGGAGGGCTTACTGAGAGGCATTGTGGATAATCTGCTACTACATGAATAAGAACATTAAGTATACGGTGATTACAATTATCTTATGATAATGATGAATATGTTAATAAATGTAAAAGAGGGTACTATATAAAAATAATAAATGTATGGCATAGATTATGGATTATGAGGCTAAAATTTTCATAAGCTTACCTGAAAATTGCTCATTAACTTAAAGCAGGACCCTGTTGCTAATGAGGGTGCTTATAAACCCAGGCCCCTGGAAAGATTCATGAAATGTCTTTGCAAATGGCACTGCTGTGGAACTAGTAAATAACAATAATGAAGATGTTATAAGCAAGCTTCCCCCTCCCCCGAGTTATTTCTCTTTTCCTTTTGTGCACCAGAGGGAAACATTTTAAAAGGCGAATCTTATTCCAACTTTAACTCACTGTTACTCTAAATGTGGGATTGGAGCAGCAGCTGTGAGGGTGTTGCAGTGACTTCCAGATCGAGGTCTCTTTTTCCTTGCTTCTGAGCTCAGAAGCTCAATCAAAAGTAACTGGCTCTCAGAGAGCACTCTAAGTACTCACTCAGCCTTTCCAGTGCTAAGACTTTGCCGATATAGTTGGTAAAATAGACTTAAGAGTTCAGAGCTGATACAGTACATATAGGAGGCATCCATTATACTCAGTTTGAAAATAATTGGTTTGCACTGTTGCCTCTCAGAACAAAGCTGGAGGCTGAGAAGACTAACGAGTACAAGAATTGATTGTGGAGACTACCCACCCGCTCTGTATCTTTGTGTGTGAGTGTGTGTGCGTGCGAGCATGTGCATGCGCGTGTGCACATGTCTTTCCTTTCTTTCTCTCCCTCCCCTTCCTCATTTCTTACCATTTTATTATTTTATTCATTCTTCTTTCTTTTTCTTTTTTCACCTTGCTGCTCTGCAATAGAAAGGGTTATGCCTCCTGGCAGTGGGCAACAAGACACCTTGTTGTCAGTGTTATTCTCTTATCAGTCAGGGACAGGGCCGATGGCCATTCTTTGCCCATCCTAGCTTGAAGCCTGGCTGGGTGGCCAAAGCTGTCTCATGCCCAGGACTCTTACAAATGAAATGAAATGAAATGAAATGAAATGAAATGAAATGAAATGAAATGAAATGAAATCCAGGCAGTGCAGCATATGAGGAGGAAGACAGAGACCTGCAGATTGCCTTACCATACACATACCAGCCCTCCAGTACATGGCACAAGTGGGCCATCGACACCTGCTTGCCACTACAACAAGTAGCATGGATGGAGGATGTCACCCAGGGGCCTGGCAGCCATGTTGGTATATTGCAGTGGGAGCCATATACAGTGTGTGTATATGTGGGGTCAGATGGAAGAGAAAGCAGTAGAGTAGCTTGTGTATTATGAAGAGAGAGAGAACTGAAGAATCAAAGGTGGTGAGGAGTAGCCTGTTGTGAGTGGCCAGCCCCATCACCTGGGGTTGTGGTGAAGTCTTAGCCTAAGTTGTTGCTGAGGGCCATGTTTGAGTAGGACACAGCTATGGCAGGGCTTGGTGTCAATGTCTGTGGCTCATATTAGTATCAGAGAGCATGGGGATGTCCCTGTTGGGGCAGTCGCCGGGGACCACTTGGATGTCTAGGAACTGTGCTTAACTGCCCTGCCCCACACTGGATGTGATGCTCTGGAGAGCTGCCTTCATCTCTCACTAGGGTAGCACTTGGAAGAATGAGCCCTGTGACTTGCCCTGGTGACACAGAGCTAGCCTGTGGTGGTGGTCATGAGGGTGAGCCAGCAGGCCTGAGGGTGTGAGTTTGGGAGAGGTGACTCTGTCGTGCCACTTGCCACTCCTCTGCCCTGGGGTTGAACAGGTGCCGAGGTGATACCTCTCAACAGTCAGGAAAGCTGCCTCCAGGGCTTTAAGCTTGGGAGAGCTATCCTTGTCCCTCATCTACTTCAGTACATGGGAGAGTGGGGCTTGGACAGCGCAGTAGAGTTGACCTTGATGGTGAGAGCACAGGTGAGATCGCATAGGGGGATAAAGTTGGAGATCTGGCCTTGTCACTTGTGAGATGGTATGGGTACAGAGGTGATGGGTGTCTCTTACCATCTGCAGCAGTCAGGAGAGCTGGGCCCGGGATCATAGGAGCAGTCAGTTGGCTCTGTTCATCACCACCTGCATCACTCAGGAGATTAGGCCTTGCACGTCACATGGGCAGCAAAGCAGAGTGATATTTCCCTGGTCAAGGGAAACAACAGGTAAGCCAGGCCTGAGTGTGAGAGCTTGGTAGAATTGGTCCCACCACTCATCTGGCTTGGGGTGTTGTGGGTGTGCATGGGGGTGATGGCCTTTCCCTCCTCCTCCTTGCAACCTGTAGTACTGCAGTTACTGCAGGAAAGCTGGCCCTGGGGTCATGAGGGTGGGAAAGCTAGCTCTGTCCCTTCAGTGGCTGTAGCACTCAGGAGAGTGGATGTTGTACCTTGCCTGGGCAACACAGTGGAGACGGTCTTGATGGCAAAGGTGTTGGTTTACCAACCCTGATAATCCAAGAGCAGGGGAGCTGTCCCCAACCCCTCACAGGCTGCCAGTTGGGAGAGTGGACCCCATACTTTGACTGGGCACCACAGTGGAATTGGCTCTGTAGGCATGGGTGGAGTTGAACCTACATGAGAGCAAGATAACTGACCCTGTCTCTTGCTGATGGCAGCTTTAGAGCTTTAGGCTGCCCAGTTGGAGTAGGTGCTGGAGAGCTCACGCTGATGGTGTGGATAAGGGAAAGACAGAGGGTGGGCCAACTAAGCTGCTAACTAGGCATTCAGGGCTTTAAATCGGCCCACTCCCAAATCTGAACATGTTTGGGGCATGTGAAAGGGCCAGGTTTGCTTTTCTAAAGCTGCAGGATCTCCATGACCCAGGGCAATAACAGGGAGAAGTTCCCTCTGAGGATCCAATATTGATAGTGCTGCAGAAGCCAGAGATCTCGAATCAGACCAATAACTCATTGCAATGAACATTTGCAAGTGACAATGTGTGGACAGAGGGATACACTGTGTCACATCCTACAGCTCTCACAGTGAGATTTGGTTTTTGGTTTTTCTTGTTTGTTTTGGTGTGTGTGTGTGTGTGTGTGTGTGTGTGTGTGTGTGTGTGTGTGTGTTTGGTTTTGGGGGAGAGGTTGTAAAAGCAAAGTTCCAATATGAAGGGACAGGGAGATTAATGAGACTGAGGTACACGATGTGAAACTCACAAAAAATAAATAAATTTTTTAAAGGGGGTTATGATGGTTAATTTCTTTTATTGCTTTCACTTGTTCAGGTTGAAGAAAATTCAGTCGATGTTTATTTTAGTTGTGATTTTGAGAGTTACTAAACATGATTGCCAATAGTAGACTGATTAAAAAAGATGCTCAGCATTGACCAGTGATCTCCATTTACACACATAAACACACAAACACACACAAACACACAGACATACACAGATACACACATATGAAAAGGAATGAACGGTAGACTATAAATGTAATTTTTTAAAAATTTTGAGCAAATTTTATAGTGTTCTCTATACTATGTGTTCTAAGTTACACTCATGTCAACATTGTATAAGGGATCCTCTATCTCTGCACTGTTTCATTTGTTAGGGTCATCATTCTCGCTTGAGTGAGACGATATCTCATTAACATTATGACTTGGTTTTTCTGATACCTAGTAAGCATTTTTAGACACATTGGTTGGCTATTTGTTTGTTTCCTTTTGACAAATATGGACTCAAAGTCATTTACCCAATTTCAATTGAATTATCTGAACTGTTTTTGATTTTTCAAGTCTGAGTATTTTCATAAAGAAAAATAAACTCTACCTCAAAGAAACCTGTGTCCATCATTATGGCAGCATAATTGGTATATGCTGCATGTAATGTTAAGATACCACAATATCACACTGAATTTAGCTAATATGTATATATAATATATGTTCAGTAAAAATAATTTAAGCAGATTAAGCTCAGTAAAATCTGAAGTCTGATAATGTTTTACACAGGGGGATACAGGCTAGCTAAGAAAAAGTTGGAAAGGAAGGGTCAGAGTCATATTACAAAAGAAGACCCACAATGAAATTACCTAACAGTGAAGCCATAGCCAAGGTCAATTGTATTGAGATCTGCTCTTGATTCCTGACACTACATATGAATGGAAGGTTCAAAACACAGACAGGCAGCTTGGAAAATCTCATAGGTGCAGCACAGACTTGAACAGTTTTTGATGTTGCAGGGAGTTAGAAGCAGTAAGCCATCCAGAGACCTTGTAAAAGGAATGGAAAGATTTACCCAGAGTGTGAGGAAGCAGTCTTCCAACTAAATTCCCTTGCAGATAAAGGAAAAACTTGTATTTCTTCTCTTCAGCATGAAAGAAACATTAATGCATAAAAGTCAACAAAAATAAAAGAATATTAGGTAATTCAAAACTGTTTCTCATAGGAGCTGGAAAACTTTGTCATAGTGGTACTTAGGTCCACCATTTAAAATCTGAAGAACAAACAAAGCCTTAGAGAAATCATGTCTCTCCAGTTTATGATGTAATACTACATCATTGCTCCTATAGCAGCATATATGTATGAAATAATGTAAGTACCCGAGCATCAGTTTTTAAAGACAAAGACTTCAAACTTGAATATATTAGCTTAACTTACTGCCTACGTTAAGCTTTTTATTGGTCCCTCAGGCAATATCAGAAACTCACTTTATTTTCCTGTGAATTTCATTTGCAAACAAATAATGAATGGGGGAAGGAAACATTTCCCTTGCTCATATCTGTGTGATTGTAGGCTCATAGAACAGCTAGCCGTATGTTTTGCCTTGTCACAATGAAGACCACAGACTGCTGGAGACGCTACCTTCCAAGTAACTACTGTCTAATAACTAAATAAGTCTGCCTGACTCTCAGGAGGAGTGTTCTGGTCACAAGCTAACCCTGTCCATCTTGAAGCCAACAAAACTCTTCTCTACAGAACTTCTGTATTACACTATGTTGGCTTGTTGGGTTCTGTTTGGAGAGGTCCTAGTTGATATATCAGGAAAGCTTTTAAAGTATTATGTGTTTACGGTGTGGCTACCGGATGCAAAGATTAAGTTATACCATTATTATATAGATATTTCTTAGACAAATTGTCTCCATTTAGCTTCAGCTGTCCAGGAATTCTTTATATAGACTAAGCTAGCCTTCAGTGCAGAGATATTCACATATGTCTACCCCCCAGCATCTTAGGGAAGAGTGTTATAGACTGCATATCTGTGGAATATGCTGTATCCACTTTCTGTAAGTGTCAGGTAAAAGAATGTGGTTAGGGTGGAGCATTTTGCCAAAGTAAGTTGTAAATATTGGGAGAGGCACAGAATACTTCTGAATAACCCTTTTAAACTGGAAGTACCATAGTAGAGACTCTGGTATGGAAGAGATGGAAGAGAGCCCAACCTGTTTCTCTCAAGCATTACAAAGGAGTATTTACTAAGACTGGAAATAAGGAGGTAAAGAACCTGACTGAGGGAACTGGGCAAGGACATGCTGAAAACAACAGTTTTACAGTATAATTCTTGTGTTATATTAGGATATGAAATAATGTTTGTTCAATATTTAAAAAAATGTCTTGTCTATTTAACTCTTGTCAAATGGTCTCTGGAACATAAAGGGAATATTTCAAAGTCTCTTATTGCTGCTCATGTGAAAAGTTTAAAAATTGCACCTATACAGTTATATGGTTGACTCTCATATGAAAAATTATAACATAGATTCTCTATTTTATTCTGTGAGAAAAAGCTTCTTTGAATACACAGCCTAAATAGATTCCAAAATATATAGCACACATATTGCAGATTTGTATTCACTGAAATTACCCTTGTCACATTAGCTAATCATTAAAAATGTACCTGACTGAATGGAGAAGGAAGCATTGAGATTTATTGTAGATCATCCTGACTGTCTGAAAATGGATAAAAATGAAGAGGTGGGATTATATTAATATCAGTGGAATAACCACTCTAAATCAGATATGTCTTTCTTGTCCCTTCAATCCACAAACTGTATGATAAAGTATACAACACTATCCACATTTTACAGATAAAATCCAGAGAAGACAGAGTTTTCGTACTAAGGTAAATATCTGAACCAGTGTCAATCCACTAGAATACCTCAGAGGTACATCAAGGAGATAAGCACACAGGATGAATGAAGGGTTATGCTTCTTGAATCAGAGAGAGTTCAGGGAAAGCATGGGTCAGTTTTGCTGTATGAACAGTTGCTTGAGGAAAACTCATCCTGGAGTTCTTATCTGACACAAGGGGCAGACACCAGAAAGCCAGAGGCTTAGTGTTATCTATCTTGTATTACAGAGAAGCTGGAGCCATAAAGGGGTGAAAATGCAGTGGACACAGGTTTGACTTGTTAGGAAGGGTGACAATTGCAGTGGAGTGTATATAAACACCAATATTTAAGTAAACTAAGTCAGTGATAACACAAGTTCTACAGTTGCACCCATGGACACCCACTCTCTTCATCGTCAGCACTAGTAGATATATTATTGAGACAAAGTACTTTGCAGATATGATTAATTTAAGGTTTCTGAGATGGGTAGATTGCTGCTGTAATGTTATTTTTTTCATAAACATGATGGTTATGTTTTTTTGTCACTCACAAACATTTTTTATAGTTCTTTATGAATTTGACACACTGTGTTTTGATCATATTTCTCTGCTCTCCCAACTATTTGTAACTATTTACAGAACTTCACCTATTTCTTATCTACCCAACTTTGTGTCCTTTTTGTGCCTAGTCTTGTTGTAACTTATGATGCCATATTTAGGTCATATCCCTGGGAGGTCTTCTCTTTTCTGAAGGGAAGGGAGTAGATTTGGGGGGTAAGGGAAGATGGGTACTGGGAGAAGTGGAGGGATGAGAAACTGTGGTGGGGATGTATTATATGAGATAATAATAATAATAACAATAATACAGATCAAGACCAACTTAGGCAGCTCAAATATTCTTGGATGTACAGTCACACAGAACAAGATAGAACTACTAGGCACTACACACTTAGAGAAAAATGACCCCTCAACCAGAGGTGTGATTTACGCACAACTCTATTCTCTGTGATGAAATTTGGTCTGTCTTGCATTTGCACAGGTCTTATGGGGAAGAATAAAAAATCCCAAAATATTGATTTTTGTTCAGGAGTTCTTTGTTTATCCTCCATCTTTTATGCGTCCATATACATTTTTGGTTTTTTTCTATGTAAAGAACAGTATTGGAATTTTTTTTAACTTCTTTTTTTTATTAGATATTTTCTTTATTTACATGTAAATTTCTCCTTTCCCAGTTTCCCCTCCAAAAAACAAAGAAACAAACAAAAACAACAAAAACAAACCCCTAGTATTGGAATTTTGATTGGGGTTACACTGAACATGTAAATTATGTTTGGTATGTACATCAGTTTTCCAAGTGTAATCTTTCCAGTCCATGATAAAAGCATGTTGTCCCACATTCTACTGTCTTCCTACATTTTTCTCTTTGTTGTCTTAAAATTTTTATCTAGAGCTGCTTTGTTTTCTCAGTTGGGTTTACTCTCACATATTCTTTGTGCCTCTTGTGAATCATATTATTTCTTTCTTTATTTTTCAGTCTATTTTACTTTAGTAAATAGGAAGACAACTGATCCTTGTGTTGATGTTGTGGGCATGATTATCAGCCCTTGGAATCTTTTGGGTACTTTTTGCAGTCTCTGATGAATAGAAGTATGCCAACTGAAAAGAAAAGCGATACATTTGTGTCTTTTAGGATCCATTGGTTCTCCAGGTCATTTAACTCTAATGTTTCTCTACTTATGTTTTATCTAGACTAATCTGGCTATTGGTGAAAGTGTGGTATTGAAGTTACCCATTATCACTCAGTTGGAATTAATCTGAGGTATGATATCTAATAGGTTTGTTTTATAGAATTAAGTGTGCCTGAATTTGATGTATGTGTAGCTAAAGTCATGATACATTATGGGCTTTTGATTTCTTATGTGTTCTGTGGGCTTCTTGTACCTGGTGGGCTTTCTGCCTATACATGGCTGGATATTTCTTTATCTACATTTGGGAAGTTTTCTTTTTTGATTTTATTAATAATATTTTCTATGTCTTTATTATATCATATTTTAGAAAAGGTACACTTGCTTGCCTATTCGGTCCCTTTGTCTAGAATGTCTCTTTTCATCATTTTCTACTAGATGATGGTGAAAGGTGCTTTTTAGAGAAAGGAGAAGGGTGGATCTTGCTGTCTAATCATTTGTCAGCTTGTATCTTTAAATTGGGGGATTAAGACAGCCAATTTTAAGGTACATTATCGAAAAATCCATATTAATCTTCATTTGGTGACTTTGTAGTTTTTCTTAGTTTTATTTTAAATTAAGACTTTTGGTATTTTTAAATTTATTGCTATGGTATCTTAGATGTGCTTTTCCTCATCAGCCTAAAGTATTTATTTTCTTATCGTGTGCAGAGCAGGATTGGTGACCACATATTCCTTTGGTCCACTTTGGTAGGTTTTCATTTCTTTACTCCTAATGGATAGTTTCATTGGGACCAATAGTCTGGATTGTCATTTGTGGACTTTTAGAGTTTAGAATACATTTTTCCCGGCTATCATGGTTTTAAATGTTTCTATCAAATCATAAGATTTAATCCTGATAGGCCTGCCTTTTCATTGACTTGACTTTCTCTCTTAGAGCCTTCAATATTCACTCTTTGGTCTATATTAATATGTTCTAAAGAATATCTTCTCTTACTATTAGGTATTCTTTAGGCTTGTTATATATGGCTGGGCATCTCTCTAAGAGAAAATAAATTTGAACAATATTTTAATATTACTTTAGCTAAAAATATAAAACAAAATTATAATCTTAGGAAACCATAAGAAACATTTTATTTTGAAGGTCCCTTTGTAACCATAATATGTCATAAGCTCAGCATGAATATACACCGAATATTTAGAGGTAAATTTAAAAGACTGCTCTAATAGAGAAATTTTTCTCCTGTGTTTTTTCTTGTCACATATGCCTATATTTTTCGTTTACTGTATTATTCATTGCCTTAAGACACCTACTCTTTTTCAAACATTTATATTAAATAATGTTTAACAATTTATAGATTCTTAAGCTGAGAACAGAGATACAGAATAACTTGTACTCAGAGTACTATTTTTCAAATGAATGTATTTAGGGCTATAAAGGTTCTGTGTGCTGGCTAGTTTTATGTAACTTGATAACTGGTAGAGAAATTTTAAATAGAGACCCTCAACTAAGAAAATGATCCCTGGGCATACATGGTGACACACAGTCTCAGCAGGACCAATGGGCGCAGGGTGGTGGTGGGCGGGCCCCAAGGCCTGGGGCTTTAGGAAGTAAGCAGACTACAGGCCAGCCGTCGCTGCTGCATCTGCTGCATCTCCGGAGGCACATGGCAGGCTTGGTGCTGGTGTGGCACATGGAAGCAGATGTCCTGGTTCTACTAGCAGTACCTGCTGATCACTGCGCTCTATATACTGGAGCCCTGGGAGCAAACCGTGCTCAATTCGATGCTGATTCTGTGGTGGGGATGGCCCTGTACACCGGCTATGTCTTCATGCATCAGCACATCATGGCAATACTGCATTACTTTGGAATTGAACAGTGACGCAGATGTGACCAGGATCCAGAAGTTCCTGGGAAAGATCCACCTTGTAAAGGTGGAATGAGACCTCATCAGGTGTAAGATGCGCTATGGATGTCAACATAACCAACCTTATAAATACGAAGACTAAAAACTTCATGAGTAGAGCAGAAAAAAATTCATCCTTACGCGTTGTGTTCTTTCTTTTTGGTTTTAAAAGAGGCTCTTATATAGTAGCTTTTATCTATTTTAACACTGTTGTCATTTGTACTTTGATATCAGTATTTTCTTAATTTTTGTGACTATTTCAATATTATCTAGTGAAAGCTTTTCTTAATGTAACATTGAGCACATCTTAATTACGTTCTATTTTTAAAACATAAGGTCGCTGGGCAGTGGTGGCGCATGCCTGTAATCCCAGCACTTAGAAGGCAGAGGCAGGCGGATTTCTGAGTTCGAGGCCAGCCTGGTCTACAGAGTGAGTTCCAGGACAGCCAGGGCTACACAGAGAAACCCTGTCTCAAAAACCAAAAAACAAACAAACAGAAAAACATAAGGCCATTAGTTGGGCTTTACTGTTCTTCCTATCGTATGTCATATACATCTGCCTGGATATATTTCTACTCTTTACCAAAGTTTTGTAAGAAACAATACAGAATTTGGGATGGGAGGGAGGATACGTTGAGAACTATTTTAAAAATATTTATCTGCAAGCTTGACCTCAGGAGTACGGTTTTAGCTCCCTAGACTCTTAATAACTTTTGCTCTAAAAAGTATTAAAGTGTATCTTAGTAATGAAAAAGTAAAGATCTTGCTAACATTAATACAAGGAACACTTCACTTTTTACATATTAATTTTTTTTCCCCGAGACAGGGTTTCTCTGTGTAGCCCTGGCTGTCCTGGAACTCACTCTGTAGACCAGGCTGGCTTCGAACTCAGAAATCCGCCTGCCTCTGCCTCCCCAGTGCTGGGATATGCGGACTTATTTCCAACCACCTTTAGCAATTTCTGTGAGGATCGGTGATTGGTGGTGGTCTTGTGTGACGCTCAGGTACACTGTGGAGCTTTTCATAGAAGGCATATCAGATTCCTCTGAGGCAATATTGACATTTTACACCTAAGAGTTAATTTGAAGATTGTAACAGGTGTTGTGAAGTGCATTTGCACATTGTGATAAGACACAATGAGAAGAATTGTTCAGAATCATAGCCAAGAGAAATGTCAACTTGCTTAAAAATACTTTCACTCTTTGTATTATTTTAAAATGGCTTTTATTTCTTAGATATAAAATGACTACTTATTTTTTTATGTAAACTCATTAAATTCAAAGAAAAATGAAAATGAAAAAGAAAAAGAAAAAGAAAAAAAGAAAATGGTCCCAATAGATTGGCTTGCAGAAATGCTGTGATGAACTTTCTTGGTTGATGAGAGATGTGGAAGGATACAGCTCACTGTAGGCTGTGGCACGCCTGGACCAGTGGTCCTGTGTGCGATTAGAAATGTAGCCTGAACACACCATGAGGCACAAGCTGGTAGCCATCACCTCTTTATGGCCTCTGCATTGGCTTCTGCATCCAGGTTCCTGCCTTGGTTGAATTCCTGGTTTAACTTCCTTCAGTGATGGACTCTAGCCTATGAATGCAAAATGAAATAATTCATTTCTTTCCAAAATTTACTTTCAGTTATGGTATTTTAACATAGCAGTAGCAACCCTAAGACAGGCTGATTTCAAGGAAAAAATGCAGAAAAAAATGTTTTGATAAGATTAGATACTTTCTATAAAAGGCTAATGAACACTAAAAGGAATGCATATCTTTATAAGTCATATGATTAAAATTCAAATTTCATCAATCAGAAAAATTTATGTGTGGAGGTCTGACATAGATCAGACTATAGTCCTTCATCCTCATTGTTTATAATGTTAAAAAACTAGAAAAGTAAAAGATAGAAAAAGGAACATTTTTTCCCCTCAGAGTACTAATAGAAAATGTGTATTATTTTTTTTGTGGGGGAATAACAATCAAATTACTATTAAAACTTACCTGAAAGAAAGTAACCTTGTATTTTATAAAATTTTAATTTTGTTTCATAAATCTGTGACTTTTCCTTATGGAAGAAGTAGCCAAATTGCCTTTGTCACATTCATAAAAGAATGGGGTCAATTTTACCTGGCATCACTTCTTTGATGCATACGTGTATCCTCAGGTATTTTGAGAATGTGAGATGCTTATTGTGTACAGAACATACAAGCATACAAAAATCAGTGTTATGTTTGCTACTTTATCCACAAAGCACAAAGCTTTATCAATATGCAGCTATATGTGGCAGATGGTGATGAATAACGGATAGAGCCCCTTGGGTCTAATTGCACAACTTCCATAGATACATGTAAAGCATCAATTATGCAACACAAATATTTTCTTCTTAATTGTTTTTCTCAGGAATGTTAATGTAATAAAAAAAAACATTATAAAGCAGGCTTTCCCTGAATCTAAACTCTTGTCCATTATGCTGAATAAACATTATATATAGACTGATTGCTTAGGATGCTATTGCAACAGTATCAAGTAGAAAAATATATTTAAATTTTCTTGAGTTTCTGTAACATAATGTTAAGATTCTTACTATCACCTATATTCTTCAAATAAATCAGTATACAATCTTATACATTGTTTAGCACCTCATCATCTCTGTATATACAGAATATTTATTTTCATATAATGGTATAAGAAAATAATTTATCTTTGTATCAAAAGTTAAGCCTGTAATTTCCTTGTTTCTCCATTAGAGAATCATTACAATAGATTGTATCTTTGATCACAGATAAGGAAGAGCATCATGATTACTGAAAGTCCCAGAACCCCAGCACCCTCAATGAACAATGGGTCGAAATTTCAAATTATTATTTTTACTATGCTCTTCATGCTAACAAAGTGAGAAAGGCCATTCATTTACTTTTAATCTTTCTAAGAATGGTTCAGTAGCCATTCAATTAATATTAGCTGTGCTGGTGATCATATGAGTAACTAAATGAATCTTGCTTATCATTATTTTGGAGGATGCATTGCTAGCTGATTCTTGTCTTATCATTCTTATCTTGTTTTCTTGCTGCCATTATGTTGTATTTATACCTTGGGTAAGAGAGGCAGAGTAGAGGGTAGTGGAGAAGGAGTACTTTGTCTACTTATCTTTTGACAACTTTCTTCTCCATCCAAATAAACATTCATACTGGAAAGATAAGGAGATGTTTCAGTCCTTTGAAACACTTTCTGATCTGGGAGAGGACCTAAGTTTAGTTCCCAGCACCCATGAGACTTGAAACCATCCATAACTCAGTTCCTGGTGACCTGGCACCTTTTCTGGTTTCCCTTACTATTGGGTGCATACATGGTATACATAAATACATGTAAGCAACCACACACACACCTTAAAATATTTTCACTAGTGTTTCCTTATGCACACCTACCATTGACTGGCTCATATCCTTTTCTTTTCTTTCTTTTATTGTTCTTTAATCTTCTTTTACATTCCAGAATTTATCCCCCTCTTGGTCCATCCCAGACTGTTTCACATCCCACACCTCCTCTTCCCCACCTCCACCCAACATCTCCAAGAGGATGTCACCATCCCAACCCACCCTACCAGACCTCCCCACTCCCTGGGGGCCCAAGTCTCTCTAGGGTACATCTTCTCTAACTGAGTCCAGACCCAGCAGTCCTCTGCTGTATATGTGCTGGGTTGTGGGGAGCCGCAGCTGCCACCCTACATATATATTGATCACCTGGTCTCCGGCCAGAGCAGAGAGCATTGAGATAAACAAGCCTTATTTGGAAAAGCTGTGTGCCTCTAGTTTATGATGCAAGCTGGCATGATTTCTTGTAGCCTATTGTGCTTTGCCATGTAGCTGATGATGATTGGGACCAAGGAAAGTATTTAACCCACAAGGGTTGGGGGCTGGAGAGAGATATAGATAGATATTGATAGAATTAGGGCTAATGATGGGTTATGTAAGATTTAGGAGTAAGTATTTAGAATTGGGGCTGGTAATGGGATAGGAGAGAAGATGTAGATATAGAAATAAGATGTAAGGATAGATGTAAGATATAGAATTAGGAATAAGTATGTAACTAATAAGATGTAAGTAGTAATAATAAGATGTAAGAAGAAGATAAAGAAGAATATAAAAGAAGCTAGCTAGTAAGAAGAAGTAAATATGAAGGTTCCTGAATAAAACTGCATGGAGAAGGGTTCGGTGTTTGCCTCCTTAATTCTAACTGGACGGGTAAGGCGGCCGACACTGGGTGCCTCATTTCAGCTACCTGATTGGTAGCTCTGTGTCTGAGAGATCCCGGAGGTCCAGGTTAATTGAGACTGCTTGTCTTCCTATGGGGTTCATATCCTTTTCAACCTTGATTTCTATCTTTAACTCTCCACAGAAGTTATTCCTCCATGATCTTCAAGTAGCAAATCAAAGACTCTTTACCATTAGCTCATATAATTGATCATTTGATAGGAGACTAAGAAACAACACACTTTTCATCATTTACCATATTCTACTTATTTTTCCATCTATTTTTTCTTCTTCACTATAGTTTATAGCTAATAAAAATGACAATATAATGGAATAATTGAACTCCTCTTCTTGTAAGGCTTCACTTTTCTACATACCAATATTCTGCAACCTCTTGACATATTGGACTAAATGATTTATTTGGAAAATGAAGTGGATTGGTTATTTCTTGTATCACAGGAGCTTTGAACATTCTTATCCTTGGTCCCTATATATTGCATGCTGATATTACCCTCTTCTTCAAGTTGTGTTTAAAAATAGGTTAAAAATATATTTCACATCTCTGAATATACATTCAGGAACAAAATCACCTGAAACATAGAATATTTTAGATTATTCACATATTATAGTTGCATTTCTTATATTTGTAAACACTTCAACCTGAAACTAGTTGCTGTTATCCATTCCTGGCTGCTATATTGAGTCTCTGTACTCCTGATACAACTGTCAATGTAGCATCTTAGTAGCATAACTCTTATGAATCATGTAAACCTCTCAATGATAGTATTTCCTACTATTATGTATACACATTTTGATTAAATGATCTACTGCCATGAACCACCATTTTTATTTATTATACTTATGAATTTGTAAACTCTAGGTAGTTCTGCTGATGTTATTGATCACAGTTTAACCAAGGTGACATTTAGTTAATGGCTTACTTAGTCATTTAATTTTAATTGGTCAATGATTCAGACTATTCTTTATTTTTTAACTCTCCAAACACATCGAAGGCCAAACAATTTTTAAAAATAAATACTTAATGAGTCAGTTATTCACTTTAAATTCCAACATCAGCCCCCTCCTCCCAGTAGCCCTTCATATAAACCATTCCTTCTTCCCTTTCTCCTCTGAGAAGGGAGATTCTTCCCTTTAGATAATTCCCCCGTGCCCACACATCAAATCACTGAAGGACTAGGCACATCCTTTCCCACCGAGGACAAACAAAGTGGTCCAGTTAGGGTAAAGGGATCCACAGGCCAGCAGGCAACATCCCAGCTCCAGTTTTGGGGAGACCAGCTGCACATCTGCTACATATGTGGAGTAGGGCTAGGTCCAGCCCATGCCTGCTCTTTGGTTCAGTAGCTAGGAGCCTCCAAGGGTCCAAGTTAGACTCTGTTTGTCTTCCTGTGGAGTCCCTGTCCTACTTGGGTGCCTCAATCCTTCCTCCACCTCTTAAATAAGACTCCAGAGCTCCATCTAATGTTTGGTTGTGGGTCTCTACATCTCTTTCCAATGGGTGGTGGGTGGAGCCTCTCATAGGATAGTTATTCTAGGCTCCTGTTGGAAGAATAAGAGTATTGTTAATCGTGTCAGGGACTGGTTCTTGACCATGGGATGGGTCTCAATTTAGGCCGATCATTGCTTGGCCATTCCCTCTGACTCTGCTCCATCTTTGTCCCCGCACATCTTGTAGGCTGGCTATATTCTGGGTGGAAGGCTTTGCAGGTGGGTTGCTGTCCTTATCCCTTCACTAGGAGTCCTATCTGGATACAGGAAGTGGTCACTTCCAGATCCATATCCTCCAATGCTAGGAGTCTCACCCCATAGACCTCCAGTGGCCTGCCCCCACCCCAGGTATTTAGCATGTCCTAGGGATTGCACACTCCCTCCTGCTGACTTCTGTTCCCTCTACCCTGCTCTCTTTAAACCAGCTCCCAGCCCCCCTGCCCTGCTCCTCTCTCCATTTCCCCTCCCACCTAATAACCTACGCCCATCCACATCTAATATCTATTTTGTTTCCTTTTTTGAGAAAGATTCAATGATCCTCCCTTTGTCCCTCTTTGATATTAAAATTTTTGATGATGTAAAGACTGATTCTCTCTCAGTAGACATTAATTTTCTGTTGTTCCTTATCTATGGATGAACTTAGTGCAATTTCTCCCACCTACCTTACCACGTCAGCCTAAAGTTGTCATTGTGAAGCTCTTGCTTAAGCAAAAATATTGTTGAGGTTCAATAGGTGTAGCTTCTGTGTCACATGTAGAAGACAGTATAAAATTCCTGTCAAATATTGAAGATACTGAGTTCTAGTCCTCTGATTTTTCCAATCTTTCTGCCCCCTTTCATGTGATGGTCCCTGCAACACTGAGCATACTCAGCATGGGAATTTGTATATGTATATGTATACACACACATACATAGTCTTCCATTGACTGGTCTCTGCCTAGGTATCCTGAAGAAATCATTCTCCACATGAAGTCTTACTTCAACATTCCAAACGGCAACAGAGCCCATGAGCCATGGATAGATGTCTCTGACACAGTGAGCCAAAATAAACCTGTGCTCTTTAAGTTATTTCATCTCAATGTTTTGTTACAGTATCGTACCAGTGACTAACATAGCAAGTGCCATTTACTTGTTAATTTCTTAAGTCTTCTATATTAACTTTGTCTATCAATCATATAAAATATAAATTTTATTACTCTCTGGTAGGAAAAAACTAAAATTCAGAGATACTCATGAACATGTCTGGAGATTCATGGCTTGACCAGAGATTCACATTCCAAATTCATGCCACTTGAATATTTATCCCAGACACTTAGCTTATATCACCCATATTATAGCCTTTTAATGATCATGTTTCAGAGAAAATGTTCTTTGCTAATTATAATTAGCAAAAATAATAATTAACATGATTCTTGAAATTGATCATAATCTGGATCTCAAAATTATATATAATTTCTTTGTTTGCTTTATACCGTCAGAATGGAATATTCATATGGCAATTTTCTGACTAAAATAAATTCTAATTGATTCTCAAATCTTTAGGAACTGTCATTTTTATAATGAGGAACTCAGTATATAAGCTATGTAGTATATCCATAACATAGTTCAGTTCCCTCCTAAATATCCTAGGTAATTCTTCTGTTTTATAATTAACCACAACCAACTGGTTTCTGTCTTTTCAGAAATCCAAGTGTGTGAAATTCTACTTGCTAATCTAGAAAAGCAACTTTAAAAAACAAAGCAAGCCTTCCAGTCTGGGCCAGTGCCCTGAGCAGAACTTGGGCACAACCTCTTCAGCCAGTCCCACAACATCCAGAGAAAGCTCCACTCCCAGGTACTGTAAAACACCTAGGATCAGAGGTGAGAAGGACATAACATCTGTCCCAACACTGAGAGTTACAGGGACTAGTGGGACCCAGGAACTCAGCATGACCAGTGGCATAGGTTTCTTTCTGTCTGGGCCAGACCTTGGGTGCAAACTCTGCAGCTAATCCCACAACACACAGAGAAAGCTCCACTCCCAGGTGCTCTAACAAGCCCAGGATCCAGGAATCAAGGAGCTTTGTCATACCAGGATCTCAGAGTCCCAGAGACAGCTTGACTCCCAGGATCTCTGACACACTCAGGATCTCAGGATCACAGGATCCCAGAATCACAGGATCACAGAGACAACTTGACTCTGAGGAGTTCTGACCAACCAGGATCACAGGAAGGACATGCTCCAGTCAGATATTGCCAGGGCAGGGAGCACTAGAGATAACCAGATGGCAGGAGGCAAGCACAAGAACATAAGAAACAGAAATCGAGGTTACATGGCATCATCAGAATACAATTCTCCCACAAGATTCAGATCTAAAATCATTTCTCAGGATGATGATAGAGGACTTTAAGAAGGATATAAATAAGTCTCTTAACACATACAGGAGAACACAGGTAAAAAGCTAGAAGCCCTTAAAGAAGAAACACAAAAATCCCTTAAAGAATTACAGGAAAACACAATCAAACAGGCAAACAAACAAAATTATCCAGGATCTAAAATGGAACTAGAAACAATAAAAAAAAATCACAAAGAGAGACAACTCCGGAGTTAGTAAACCTAGGAAGGAGATCAGGAGTCATAGATGCAAGCCTCACCAACAGAATACAAGAGAAAGAAGAGAGAATCAAACGATATCATAGAAAACATTGAAAAAACAGTCAAAGAAAATGCAAAAAGCAAAGATCTCCTAACCCAAAATATCCAGGAAATCCAGGACACAGTGAGAAGACCAAACCTAAGGATAATAGGAGGTATAGAAGAGAGTGAAGACTCCCAGCTTAAAGGGCCAGTAAATATCTTCAACAAAATTATAGAAGAAAACTTCCTTAACCTAAAGAAAGAGATGGCCATAAACATACAAGAAGCCTACAGAACTCCAAATAGATTGGGTCAGAAAAGAAATTCCTCCCATCATATAATATTCAAAAGACCAAATGCACTAAACAAAGAAAGAATTTTAAAAGCAGTAAGGTAAGAAGGTCAAGTAACATATAAAGGCAGGCCTATCAGAATTACACCAGACTTCTCATCAGAGACCATGAAAGCTGGAAGATCCAAGACTAATGTCATACACTGCCGCAGGCTGGCTGATCTGGGACTCCCTCAACCCACGGGAGAAACGGGGTCCTAGCCAGGTTGAAGAGGCATAGGTGAAGAAATGATGGCAGAGCCAACACATGAAGTACAGGATCTGAATGTATTTCTTAAAAATGACTTCAGACTTTTACAGTCATTGCAAAAGAGAAATGATAAATCTGGCAGCTCAGCAGTTAAGGTACATCTGAGGCCATCTAAAACACACTGGGTCTGAAGCAGCAGCTATCTCCTCTGGACTGGTGCTGCATCCCCCCAGGCCCAAGAGCTCTGGGCTCGGGGGACTGCAGACTGCATGAGTCTAAGTCCTAGCCCATCAAAGTTCTAGTTCTAGTCAGTGTGTGAGTGAGTTCAAGGCGAGTCCCCAAGTGCCCAAAGTGAAAAGCCGGCTTATATGGTATACAGAAAGCAGGGCAGATGACAAGAGTCACACAGGTGACAATCTCATCAAGGTCAGTGATCTTACTGACCAAGATCCAGTTGTGAAGCTGGAGGAAGAGCAATGGTGCCCTCCCCACAGGGGCTAATTTGATATTCCTATGCTAATTCTCTGGTTCTGCTGGAGGCAAGGACCAGGAAGTTCTGATTTAACAGTTCTAATGCTAATGCCCTTAAGTTAGGAAAGCCCTTTTGATTGCTCTCTAGTATGTAAAACAGTTCTTTCTTCTGTGGGGCTGCCCTAAAGAATGTGCTTGACCTCTGTTGCTAGCTCTAAGGAAAACCTGTCTGGCAAGGCAGATTCCTTGAGAGAAATTCCAAGCTAAGGACAGCTAGGTTGGAAACGTTGTGCTGGCTAGGAAACAATGCCCAATCTTAGCCATTTATGAATCATTTCTTGGGGTACCTTTATGCCTAAATATGAGGGTGTGTTGATGATTGGAAAGACTAATCTGGAACACATCTGAGTTAGGAGATGCCAGCGATTGTCTGAATACCCAGGAGGCACAAGCTCCCTTTTGGGGCCATAACACCTCTTGTTCTTGATCAGGCTTTAACCCTGAAACTGCAGACGTAACTGGTGTAAATGAGTGGGCATAGCAATACATGCCCTAAGAGAACACACTTGCCAGCCCAGGCTACTATATCCAGCAAAACTCTCAATTAGCATAGATGGAGAAAACAAGATATTCTATGACAAAACAAAATTTACACAATATCTTTCCACAAATCCAGTTCTACAAAGGATAATAGATGGAAAACTCCAACACAAGGAGTGAAATTACTCCTTAGAAAAAGCAAGGAATTAATCTTTCAACAAACCTACACAAACATAATTCTACCTCTAACAACAAAAATAACAGGAAGTAATCACTTTTTTTTTTTTTTTTTTTTTTTTTTTTTTTTTTTTTTTTTTTTTTTTTTTTGGTTTTTTGAGACAGGGTTTCTCTGTAAAGCCCTGGCTGTCCTGGAACTCACTCTGTAGAACAGGTTGGCCTCAAACTCAGAAATCCACCTGCCTCTGCCTCCCAAGTGCTAGGATGCCAATGCCTGGCTCACTTCTTCTAAATATCTCTTAATACAAAAATTAGTATTACCAACATATCCTAATCAATTGAAATTCAAAAATATGAGGAATTAGAAATTTGTTGGTTGTCATCCAGTGGTCTGTCTAATTTGGTAACTGGAGAAATAGGTCCAATATTGTACAATCAATATATACTTTCTGCTTGTTTGTACTTGACAATGTCTTGCTGTGTACCACATAACGGTCTTGAAATCATGCTTCTCCATCTCAGCCTCTCTATTAGTAGGGTTGTTTATTTGATGTTCTTACACTATATTATGTTTTCAGAACAGGTTACACATTTCAAAATTATTTATACAGCCAAAAGAAATGTAGACAATTATTTTGGGAGGTGGCTTGTAAGAGAACAACGAAGAGTGGGACTGAATGTTTTGCTTGATATTTATAATTATTGTATCAATTTTGAAGAAGAGGAACTTATAAGTTACTCTTTTTCTGAAATGAATGCTTTCAAAATTATCACAGCCAATGAACCAGAATCTTACCCTCACCTCATGTCTGTGCCACCCTCCAAGCAGAATCATTGTTCACTGAAACAGTTAATGAATAACTTCAGGGGTAGACCATCTTAATACACACAGCATTTCTTAAATGATATACCCTGTTCCTTGTGGGCTGAGAATGATGACAATCACTCAAGTCAATTAGCTTTGACTATAGCAGGAAATCTGTATCCAAATAATTGTGCCTACAATTCATTCCTTGGTACAGCGGAACTGTCAACTCTTAGCTTAGCTGCTATGGAGGTAAAATCCTTTGGTGATGTGAGGGACATTGAAGTATGGCCTTATTACAATGAACTCTAATATCTAAAAATTGTTCTTATTTTGGGTTTGTACAACAGTAAGAGCCAAAATTTTAAAGCTCTACTAAAAACAAAACAAAAACAAACAAATAAACAGCAAGACTTTATCTATATATGTCCATTTAATAACATGTCCACCATTTTTATGATTGATATAAAATTATATATTGTGTTGAATATAATTTAAAAAATAAACATTAAAAAATCCAAAAACAAAGTCCATTGTATTAACTAGGTTTATCATATGAATTTTTTAACATAAGCTGAGCAATGGCATATTTAATTATAGCCTGTAACACAAACATCAGTGATAACCTGTATATTAACATATTAATGCAACAAAAGTAAAAACCACTTGGCTGCTTGCTGACTTAACCAAATTTCTACAAAAAAATGGCTTCTTTTCTTAAAGTGATCTAGGAAAATTTATAGATTCACTATAGTAATCTTTAATGTTTCCTAATAACCTTGCTGCAAACCTTTACTACATATGCCAATAACCTAAGAGAAACCCCCTCCATCACTCAATTCCATGAGGTCCATATAATAGACACTGCTTTTATCAGCATGTTCTGGCTTCTGGACATAGCTCTGCTAAATGAAGATGCTATTAAGTTGCCTTTGAAATATTCATGTTTATAACAATAAATTAGTGCTGCTTTTGGGCCTTCCTTAGAGAAGCTTCTTATTGCATTGGATAGTGGATAATGCAGAAACTCATAACTGGTAAAAACATTGACTGTGTGACTGTGGAGGACTCAGTACAAAATGTGACATCTCTATGACTCTCTCCTATGTTCTGAGTACTTCATGATAGGTGGGGAAGAAGGAAATAGGTGTGGGGAAGTGTCTATAAAAAGAAGTCTTCAGGGGCTGGAGAGATATCTCGGTGGTTAAGAAGGTTAAGAACACTGGATGCTCTTTCAGAGTTCCTGGGTTCAATTTCTAGCAGCAAATGGTTGCTCACAACCATCTATATCGAGACCTGATGCCCTTGACTGGTCTGTCTGAAGACACTAATAGTGCACATATACATAAAAAAAAACAAATCTGATGAAGAAGAGGAGGAGGAGGAGGTGGAGAAAGGTGAGAAAGAAGAGGAGAAAGAGGAGGAAGAGAAAGAAGAAGAAGAAGAAGAAGGAGGAGGAGGAGGAGGAGGAGGAGGAGGAGGAGGAAGAGGAGGAAGAGGAGGAGGAGGAGGAGGAGGAGAAGGGAGAAGAATTGGAAGAGGAAGAAGAAGAAGGAGAAGGAGGAGGAGGAAGAGAAGAAAAAGAGGAAGAAAAGAAGAAGATGATGAAGATAGAAGAAGAAGAAGAAGAAGCAGAAGCAGAAGAAGAAGAAGAAGGAGAAGGAGAAGGAGAAGGAGAAGGAGAAAAGGAGAAGAAGAAGAAGAAGAAGAAGAAGAAGA
>NW_022196909.1:56571582-56572784 GCF_008632895.1 Mastomys coucha | reverse complement strand
ATGATATCCCCTTTCCTTGCTTCTGCTCAGAAAAAAAAAAACCTATTCCCTCCCTGCTACCCCTGCTCACCAACCCACCCTCTCCTGCTTCCTGACCTTGGCATTCCCCTACACTGGGAAATAGAACCTTCAGAGGACCATGGGCTTCTTCTCCCATTGATGACCAACTAAGACATCCTACGCTACATATGCAGCTGGAGCCTTGAGTCACACCATGTGTACTCTTTGGTTGGTGGTTTAGTCCTTGGGTACTCTCAGGGTACTAGTTACTTCATATTGTTGTTGGTCCTAAGGGGCTGCAAACCCTTCAGCTCCTTGGCTCCTTTCTCTAGCTCCTTCAATGGGAACCTGTTTTCAGTCCAATGGATGGCTGTGAACCTCTACTTCTGTATTAGTCAGGTACTATCAGAGCATCTCAGGAGACAGCTATATCAGGCTCCTGTCAGCCAGAACTTGCTGGCATCCACAATAGTGTCTGGGTTTGGTGATTGAATATGGGAAGGATTCCCAGGTGGAACACTCTCTGGATTGTCCTTCCTTCAGTCTTTGCTCCATAGTTTATCTCTGCAACTCCTTCCATGGGTATTTTGTTCCCACTTCTAAGAAGGATCAAGGTATCCACACTTTGGTCTTCCTTCTTCTTGAGGTTCTTGTGGTTTGTGGATTGTATTTTTGATATTCTGAGCTTCTGGGCTAATATCCACTTATCCATGAGTGCATACCATGTGTGTTCTTTTATGATTAGGTTAGTTCACTCAGGATGATATCCTACAGATCCATCCATTTCCCTAAGAATTTCATAAATTCATTGTTTTTAATAGCTGAGTAGTATTCTATTGTGTAAATATACCACATTTTCTGTATCCATTCCTCTGTTGAGGGACATCTGTGTTGTTTCCAATTTCTGGCTGTTATAAATAAGGCTGTTATGAACATAGTGGAGCATGTGTTCTTACTGCATGTTGGAGCATCTTCTGGATATATGCCCAGGAGTGGTATAGCTGGGTCCTCTAGTAGTACGATGTCCAATTTCCAAAGGAACCACCAAACTGATTTCCAGAGTGGTTGTAACAGCTTGCAATCCCACCAGGAATGAAGGAGTGTTCCTCTTTCTCCACAATCTCACCAGCATCCGCTGTCACCTGAGTTTTTGATCTTAGCCATTCTGACTGGTATGAGGTAGAATTTCAGGGTTGTTTTGA
>NW_022196909.1:56569842-56570978 GCF_008632895.1 Mastomys coucha | reverse complement strand
CGTGTTACTGTCTGATTAGTTTAGTGCAAGCACCTTATTAGCATATCCCCATCGGGAGGGGGAGAGCCCAGAGACGTGTCACTGTTACCGTGCTCCTGCGCCAAGCAGCTGTCCGTGGTGCTGAAGTGAAGTTTGGCGCCATTTTGGATAGACGCTGTCCGGCGGCGAACAGATTTGCATTATTCTATATGCTAACCACCAGTTGAGGCAGAACCATTTGTTGAAAATGCTGTCTTTTTTCCACTGGATGGTTTTAGCTCCTTTGCCAAAGATCAAGTGACCATAGGTTTGTGGGTTCATTTCTGGGTCTTCAATTCTGTTCCACTGATCTACCTGCCTGTCACTGTACCAATACCATGCAGTTTTTATCATAATTGCTCTATAGTACAGCTTAAGCTCCCAGATGGTGATTCCACCAGAAGTTCCTTTATTGCTGAGAATAGTTTTGACTATCCTGGGTTTTTTGTTGTTCCACATGAATTTGCAAATTGCTCTTTCTAAGTCTGTGAAGAATTGAGTTGGAATTTTGATGGGGATTGCACTGAATCTGTAGATTGCCTTTGGCAAGATGGCCAATTTTACTATATTAATCCTGCCAATCCACGAGCATGGGAGATCTTTCCATCTTCTGAGATCTTCAATTTCCTTCTTCAGAGACTTGAAGTTCTTGTCAAAAAGATCTTTTACTTGCTTAGTTAGAGTTACACCAAGGTATTTTATGTTATTTGTAAATATTGTGAAGGGTATTGTTTCCCTAATTTCTTTCTCCACCTGTTTTTTCTTTGTGTAGAGGAAGTCCTCTGATTTGCTTGAGTTAATTTTGTATCCAGCCACTTTGCTGAAGTTATTTATCAGGTTTAGAAGTTTTCTGGTGGAATATTTGGGGTCACTTAACTATACTATCATATCATCAGCAAATAGTGGTAATTTGACTTCTTCCTTTCCAATTCATATCCCTTTGATCTCCTTTTGTTGTCTAATTGGTCTGGCTAGGACTTCAAGTACAATTTTGAATAGGTAGGGAGAGTGTTGGTAGCCTTGTGTAGTTCCTGATTTTAGTAGGATTGCTTCAAGTTCCTTTCCATTTAGTTTGATGTTGGCTACTGGTTTTCTGTATATTGCTTTTACTATGTTTA
>NW_022196909.1:56540235-56569690 GCF_008632895.1 Mastomys coucha | reverse complement strand
CCAAGACTTTTATCATGAAGGGCTGTTGGATTTTGTCAAATGCTTTCTCAGCATCTAATGAAATGATCTCATATGTGTGGTTTTTTTTATTTGAGTTTGGTTATATAGTGAATTACGTTGATGGATTTCTATATATTGAACCATCCCTGCATCCCTGGGATGAAGCCTACCTGATCATCCTAGATGATCGTTTGATATGTTCTTTGATTCGGTTTGCAAGAATTTTATTGAGTATTTTTGCATCGGTATTCATAAGGGAAATTCGTCTGAAACTTTCTTTTTTCATTAGGTCTTTGTGTGGTTTAGGTATAAGAGTAATTGTGGCATCATAGAATGAATTGGGTAGGGTACCTTCTGTTTCTATTTTGTGGAATAGTTTGAAGAATATTGGGATTAGGTGCTGGACTTTTTTTAGGTTGAGAAACTATTAATGACTGTTTCTATTTCATTAGTAGATATGGGACTGTTTAGATCATTGATATGATCTTAATTTAACTTTGGTACCTGGTATCTGTCTAGAAAATTGTCCATTTCATCCAGGTTTTTCAGTTTTTTTGAGTATAGGCTTTTGTAATAGGATCTCATGATTTTTTGGATTGCCTCAGTGTCTGTTGTTATGCCTCCCTTTTCATTTCTGATCTTATTAATTAGGATACTGTCTCTGTGCCCTCTAGTTAGTCTGGCTAAGGTTTTATCTATTTTGTTGATTTTTCAAAGAATCAGCTTCTGATTTGGTTGATTCTTTTTTTTTTTTTATTTGATATTTTCTTTATTTACATGTCATATGATTTCTCTTTTCTCAGTTTCCCGTCCAAAAAGAAAGAAAGAAAGAAAGAAAAACAGACCAAAACAAAAAAACAAAAAAACAAAAAACAAAAAACCAACCAACCAACCAAAACCAAAACCAAAAACCACCAAGAACAAACCCCTGTTGCCTCCCCCGTCCCCCTGCTTGCTACCCAACCCTCTCCAACTTATTGGCCTTGGCAATCACCTAAATTGGGGCACAGAACCTTCACAGGGCAAAGGGCCTCTCCTCCCATTTATGATCAACTTTGCAATCCTCTATTATACACATGCTGCCAGAACAATCAGTCCCACCATGTATAGTCCTTGGTTGGTTGTTGAGTCCCTGGGAGCTCTGCGGGTACTAGTTAGTTCATATTGTTGTTCGTCCTAAGGGAATGCAAACCCTTAGCTCCTTTGGTCCTTTCTCTAACTCCTTCATTAGGGACCGTGTACTCAGTTCAATGGATGGCTGTGAGCCTCTACATCTATATTAGTCAGGTACTGTCAGAGCCTCTCAGGAGATAGCTATATTTTAGGCTGGCTTGTCCTTCCTTCAGTCTCTGCTCCATAGTTAGTCTCTGCAACTCCTTCTGTGGGTGTTTTGTTCCCCCTTTTAAGAAGGAATGAAATGTCCACATTTTGGTCTATTTGGTTGATTTCAGCCCTGAGTTTGATTATTTCTTGTCTTTGACTCCTCTTGGGTGAATTTGCTTCTTTTTGTTCTAGTGCTTTCAGGTGTGCTGTCAAATTGCTGGTTTTTCTGCTCTCTAGTTTCTTTTTGGAGGCACTTAAAGATATTAGTTTTCCTCTTAGGACTGCTTTCATTGTGTCCCATAAGTTTGGGTATGTTCTGGCTTCATTTTCATTAAACTCTCAAAAGTCTTTAATATCTTTCTTTATTTCTTCCTTGACCAAATTATCATTAAGTAGAGTGTTGTTAAGCTTCCACATGTATGTGAGCATTCTATTGTTTATGTTGTTATTGAGGAGCAGCCTTAGTCCATGGTGATCTGATAGGATACAAGGAGTTATTTCAATCTTCTTGTATCTGTTGAGGCCTGATTTGTGACCAATTATATGGTCAATTTTGGAGACGGTACCATGAGGTGCTGAAAAGAAGGTATATTCTTTTGTTTTAGGATAGAAAGTTCTATAGATATCTGTTAAATCCATCTGTTTCATAATTTCTGTTAGTCTCACTGTGTCTTTGTTTAGTTTCTGTTTCCATGATCTGTTTGTTGCAGAGAGTAGGTTGTTGAAATCTCCCACTATTATTGTGTGTGGTACAATGTGTGCTTTGAGCTTTAGTAAAGTTTCTTTTCTGAATGTATATGCCCTTTGATTTGGAGCATAGAGGTTCAGAATTGAGGGTTCATCTTGGTAGATCATATCTTTGATGAATATGAAGTGTCCCTCCTTATCTTTTTTGATCACTTTAGGGTGAAAGTCGATTTTATTCGATATTAGAAAGACTACTCCAGCTTTTTTCTTGGGACCATTGGCTTGGAGAATTGTTTTCCAGCCTTTTATTCTGAGGTAGTGTCTGTCTCTGTCACTGAGGTGGGTTTCCTGTATGCAACAAAATGTTTGGTCCTGTTTACATACCCAGTCTGATAGTCTATGTCTTTTTAGTGGGGAATTGAGTCCATTGATATTAATAGATATTAAGGAAAAGTACTTGCTACTTCTTGTTATTTTTGTTGTTAGAGCTGGAATTCCATTCATGTAGCTATCTTCTTTTAGTTTTGTTGGAAGATTACACTTTTGCTTTTTCAGAGATGTAATTCCCCTCTTTGTGTTGGAGTTTTCCATTTACTACTCTTTGAAGGGCTGGATTTGTGGAAATATATTGTGTGAATTTGGTTTTGTCATGGAATACTTTGGTTTCTCCACCTATGGTGATTGAGAGTTTTTCTTGGTATAGTTGTATGGGCTGGCATTTGTCTTCTCTTAGGGTCTATATGACATCTGCCCAGGATCTTCTAGCTTTAATAGTCTCTGGTGACAAATCTGGTGTAATTCTGATAGGCCTGCCTTTATACACAACTTGGCCTTTTCCCCTTACTGCTTTTAGTATTCTTTCTTTGTTTTGTGCATTTGGTGTATTGACTATTATGTGGAGGGAGGAATTTTTTTCTGGTCCAGTCTATTTAGGGTTCTATAGGCTTCTTGTATATTCATGGGCATCTTTTTCTTTAGGTTAGGGAAGTTTTCTTCTATAATTTTGTTGAAGGTATTTACTGGCCCTTTAAGTTGGAGATCTTCACTCTCTTCTATACCTATTATGCTTAGGTTTGGTCTTCTCATTGTGTCCTGGATTTCCTAGATGTTTTAGGTTAAGATCTTTTTGCATTTTGCATTTTCTTTGACTGTTGTGTCAATGTTTTCTATGGTATCTTCTGCCCCTGAGATTCTCTCTTCTATGTCTTGTATTCTGTTGGTGATGCTTGCATCTGTTTCCTGACTTCTTTCCTAAGATTTCTAACTCCAGAGTTGTGTCTCTTTGTGATTTGTTAATTGTTTCTACTTCCATTTTTAGGTTCTGGCTGATTTTGCTCAATTCCTTCATCTGTTGGTTGTGCTTTTCTGTAATTTCTTAAGGGATTTTTGTGCTTCCTCTTTAAGGGCTTCTACTTGTTTACTTGTGATCTCCTGTAATTCTTTATGGGATTTTCTTATTTCTTCTTTAAGGGCTTGTACCTCTTTACCTGTGTTCTCCTGTATTTCTTTAATGGAGTTATTCATGTCCTTCTTAAATTCCTCTAGCACTATCGTGAAATATAATTTTAGATCCAAATTCTTGCGTTTGCCTTTTGGCATCTGTTGATCTCTGGTGTTAGATGTTCTTGCTGTCTCTGACTAGAGCTTGTTCCTCCAGTGGGTCTCTCAGCTGATGTCAGTACTTCTGGGATATCAGCTCTCCTCTGGTAAATCCCAGGTGCAGATGGCTGTGGATCAGTTGTCCATCCTGAGTCCTGGGGTCAGAGCACACCCTGGAGACAGTATCTCTACTTTCAGGAAATGTGCAGAGAGGGCTGTAGGTCTGTTGTCCCTCCTATGTGTAGACTGAGGTAATAATGATCCTGACTGGGCTACTCTGTGACTTGTGAGGCCTGTGCCTCCCAGCTGGTCCTGCCTTAGAACGTCACTGGAGAGAAAATGGCAGATCTCACCTGAGTCCCTTGGTTAACGCACTCCGTGATGGCAGGCTCTCCGCTTGCAGGGAAGGGGCTGAGAGGGTTGTATATCCACCACTGTCACTCCTAGGTGTAGAAGGAGATTGAGAGGATCCTGTCCTTGCCGCCCTCTATATGTTACTTTATATGTTGCCTTTCCCTCACTGCTTTTAATATTCTTTCTTTCTTTTGTGCATTTGGTGTTTTGATTATTATATGACAGGAGGAATTTCTTTTCTGGTCCAAAGTATTTGAAGTTCTATAGGCTTCTTGTATGTTCATGGGCATCTCTTTTTTTAGGGAAGTTTTCTTCTTTAATTTTGTAGAAGATATTTACTGGCCCTTTACGTTGGGAGTCTTCACCTATTATGCTTAGATTGGGTGTTCCCATTGTGTCCTGGGTTTTCTGGATGTTTTGGGTTAGGAACTTTTTGCATAAAGCATTTTCTTTGACTGTTGTGTCAATGTTTGCTATGGTAACTTCTGCATCTGAGATTCTCTCTTCTATCTCTTGTATTCTGTTGGTGATGCTTGCATCTATGGCTCCTGATTTCTTTCCTTGGTTTTCTATCTCCAGAGTTGTCTCCCTTTGTGATTTCTTAATTGTGTATACTTCTGTTTTTAGATCCAGGATGGTTTTGTTTAATTCCTTCATCTGTTTGGTTGTGCTTTCCTGTAATTCTTTAAGGGTTTTTTGTATTTCCTCTTTAAGAGCTTGTACCTGTACCTGTGTTCACCTTTATTTCTTTAAGGGAGTTATTTATGTCCTTCTTAAATTCCTCTATGACCATTGTGAGATATGATTTTAGATCCAAATCTTGCTTTTCTGGTGTTTTGGGGTATTTAGGACTTGCCATGGTGGGAGTACTGGGTTCTGATGATGCCAAGTAGTCTTGGTTTCTGTTGGTAAGATCCTTGAATTTTCCTTTCACCATCTGTTAAATATGGTCAGATATTTGGTGTTAGATATTCTTGCTGTCTCTGGCTGGAGCTTGTTCCTCCTGTAGGTCTGTAAGCTTGTGTCAGCACTCCTGGGAGATCAGTTCTCCCCTGGTATGGCCTGTGCACAGAGGGCTGTGCATCTGCATCTCCTGGGTGCAGATGGCTGAATGAAGGCCCTGTCCCAGTTGCTTTGCAGCTTCTGTGGCCTGTGCCTCCTGGCTGGTTCCACCTCAGAAAGTCACATGAATTTTTCTAATTCATAGTTATTTTCACAATATGTTACTCTTTAACATTCATAGGCAGATGGTCCTGTAAGGTATTAGAAAAGGTAGCTAAACATAAGGTGGAGAGAAAACCTACTAAGAGCTTATCTGTGGTCTCTGCTTCCATTCCTGCCTCCAGGTTTCTGCCTTTAGTTTCTGTCTTGGCTTTGGTAAGTGATAAACTAAAGTCCTAAGCCAGATTAAAGCCCTTTCACAAACAAGTTGCTTTTGGTAACAGCAGCAAGAAACTAACTAGAACATATACTTTACAAAAATGTACTACTTTATAAGTTACTGAGTGTACAGCAGCATTAAATTGGGGTTTAAACTCTGAGAAAGTAGCCCCATGGAATAGAGCTCTGCAATCACTTGAAGCTAAACTGGAAATACCATTGTGTTGTAGCATTTAATAGCAGCACCTTGTGACACATGACTAATTGTTTGCCTTCGTTATAATTGCCACCCACCTCCTCACAGAGCTTTTTCCTTTACAGAAAAAGAGAGTGTGGATTCCTACAAGCAATATATAGAGCGACTTCAATAACACAATGACTCAAGAGAACTTTTAGCTCACAGTGGGGGAGAGTATAAAGCAAGGGCAAGAGCAACACAAGAGCTTTGCTGATTGTTTGGCCATTAGTAACAACCTTCTCACCTTCCATAAGTCTTATTGGAGCCAAGGGACTTGAAGGACAGCCAATAAAATGTGGTATTTTCATGGTAAAGCCAATACTTTAATGGCTGTACTTTACAGTTTATTATTTTATTGATCTCTAAGGAAAATCTGCTGCAAGAAGTTATAGTCCCTTAAGGTATGAGAGTACAGAAAATGGACAATAGCTAAGGACTGTAGTGAAAATGAGGTCCCAGTGTCCCAAGATACACTGTTTCAGGTTACACACATTGATTCTTTATCCAAAAAGACACTATTATATGATACAATAAGAGAGAATCCTGGAAGATTTATATGTTTGGGATTCTTTAAAATCCCCAGAAAGAAAACTGGAAAAAAATCAACTATCAATGCTTTTTGTTGGTTTTCAGTGAAAATAGGGCACTGAGATAAAAGAGAATTTGAGGAGCTGTCCTGACTGGAACCTGGGTATCTATTTTTGCCTATAATTTTCCTCCTTCATAGAACAGTATCTCTAGTCCTTGAAAAAAGAAACAAAAAAACCAAAAAACCAAAAAAACAAAAACCAAAAAACAGAATACCTTATTTTTGCCATTAGTGGTAAAAATTTTATCCAATAAAGATAAAGAAACACTTTTAAACTTGTTTAGGTTATTAAAAGTTGGTTATAATAAATAATTTGTCAGATTTCTTTTCAACTCATATCCTCTAATGTTGGTAACACATAATGAATAATGCCGTATTTCTGGTGTGAGCTATTTGCACTGAATTCAAACTCTTTTTTTTTGTCTTTTTGTCTTTCTTCTCCAACCCCAGGTCTCAAAGATACATTCATGGGTGAACACACAGAAACTATAAAATGTGTGTTGATGTTCAAAGCCTAATGATGGTAGACTACACAAACACAGGAACCAGAAATCTCCAGTTGTAACAGGAAGAAGAAAAATTAGTTGCGTAAAAATGGCATTGAAACTTGTTTATTTATGCCTACTATTTAACTGTCTTTTTTCTTGGGCATTGGAGAATTGCCATAGATATTTAGTATAATATGACCAAAGGCTTTGCCCTAAAATTTCTTTATCATTTCAAGCTGAAATGATTTTCCTTTCATCCACGCTCAAACATGGACCAACAATACTGTCACCACCCCCACGAGCCACTTGTGACTTTGGGGACTCGGCGTCTGCTAAATGAATTAAGTCACAGCTTATTTGACTAAGTATTCATATCTCAGCAATTATTCATCTTCTAAAAAGATTTCAAGCTTACTGGCCCCGACTTTTCATGTTCTCTCTTTTCTACAGCTTAGATTTATAGGAGAGAAGAAAAAGAATGATTTCAAGTTAGCTGGCAATAATTTCTAAGTTAGGACAACATGGAATAACAAAATGTTCCTATTTTGTTATAAAATACTTGGTTTCCTTCTTGGACAAGTGATAAAACAAAGCATAAAGAATTCAGGGGTGGAATTAGAAACTATTCATTGTGTTTCAAGCAGGTCTACCTTGTCAACAGGAGGAAAAGCAAGTCATTTCTTCATCTTTATTATGTGACAGATGCTCTACTAGTTATAGTGATTATCACAAAACATAGGATACAGAGTGTGTCATCAATATTACTTTACTAAGTGAGAAAATGACATGTTAAGTATCACGTAACTAGAAAATTGCAAGCCCAGATTTAATCCATGTCTGTTAGTCACCAGATTATTTCTTCTCATCTCATGGATGAAATGATTTTTTTACTGTACAAAATGATATCATAGCATTTGACATATAGAATCATGCAATATAGAGCTTGAATTTTAAATTCTGTAATAAGATTTTAATGGACAATATAAACTGTTCCATTAAGTTAATTTATCAGTTATTAATTTAATTATTGTCTCCAGAACTAACTCTCACCTTTTGCTTTAAAGCAGTGGATAATGGTAACTCCTTCATTACATTTCATACTAAGATTCCTATCATAAAGCACTGAGAAAAGACGTCTCTTGCTGCCAGTAGAGCCTGTACCAAGAATCATTGCTTTAGATGTAAGGTCATCCTTATAGGTTAAACTCCAGGAATGTACATAGGATGTCTGGTCTGCAGGTAACATCATAGACTTGATCTAGCATATTGAAAACCCCACCAGCACTCTTGATATAGACAAGTGTTATTCTCAGTTACCTGTTCAAGAGACTGTAACATCCACTCCATGTGTAAAGACAATAGTGTCTGTGGCCTGAATGATCCAGTGAACTCCTCTGATATACAGTTGGATAGTACTTCTTGGGGAAATAGTCTCAACTTTCAAATCTGCCCTGCCTTGCCCACTATTTCTCAGCCTGAAGTATTAGCTTAAATTCTTTTTTAACTTAGAGTTACTCTAATTCCTAAGATTACATTTTAAGGAAGATTCTCTCTGCAGATTAAAGTATCACGATCTTTTGATTAGCTTTAGATTACAAGATATCAACCAGAAGCATATAGTGTATTGGATGAAATCCTAAAAGTTCCATTTCTTCAAATATCACTTTCTCTATCTTAGATATAGGAATACATTTATATTTTGTTTGCTGTCAGTATGAACCAACCAATATGCCCAGAGCTCCCAGGGACTAAACCACCAACCAAAGAGTACATGGAGGGACTCATGGCTCCAGCTGCATATGTAGCAGAGAATGGCCTTGTCGGTCATCAATGGGAGGAGAGGCCCTTGGTCCTGTGAAGGTTTATGCCCCAGTGTAGGGGAATACCAGGGCCAGGAAGTGGGAGTGGGTGGGTTGGTAAGCAGAGGATCGGGGGAGGGAATAGAGGGTTTTCAGAGGGGAAACCAGGAAAGGGGATAATGTTTGAAATGTAAATAAAAATATATCTAATAAAAAAAGAAAATACATAATGAAAATTCATTTTAGCACAAAATTTCAATGAAATAAAACTTATGATGTAACTAAACCTTTATGAGTCACTATATGAAACAGAGGTGCTTTCTTCTACTGATGTAAAAATAATTATTAAATGCTGGAGCCAGCATAGCTGCATAAGGGGAGGTGTGATATAGTTCCTGTCCCTGGATCTCATGGCTGCTTAAGGAGAGAAGTGATATAGTTCCTGCCCCTGGATCATCGCCTAATTGTTGATCCCATGTCCCTGACCTGTGTTGATGGTTGCTGTTGCCCCAAAGTTGATCTGCTGTCTTTACTACTCTACTTTCAATCTTTTTTTCTGTGGAATAGACTTCCCCCATTACTCCAAGCTTATCATACCACAGTAAATGAAATAGGTGCAGTTCTCAGGAATGAGGAATGGAGATAGTCCTGAGGCTATGGAGAATGAAGGACAAGTCCTCTGCTTCGCCATTAGGGTCATGAGGATCTAGACAATATAAGTCTACATGGTCCATTTTGTCATGAGTTCATTGCCAGACTTGGCCCTGAATTTGGAATCATGAGGAAACACATATACCCTACAATCCAATGACTGTTGCATGGATTAGGCAGGATGAACTTGGAGAAATTAAGGACAGAGAGTTAGAATGGTCTCAGCAAGAAAGGGTATGGATAGAAAAAAATAAGAATTTATATATGATTTAGGAATAAATAGTATTGGAAGGAGAACACAAGAGGCTATGGAATTGCTAGAATAAGGAAATGATAATCAGAGAATTAAAAGATGGTGTAGAAGCATATAAAAAGTTAATATTCTGTCTTTTTTGTTTGTTTTTGTTTTTTAGCTGACTGAAGAATTGAAGATAACAACGTGTGGAAAGATATTAGAGAGAACTAACTGTCTTACAGTATATACAAATCAAAACTTTGTAGGAAATCATTTTAATTTTAGTAGTTTGTTATTTTTCTATTCTTACATGAAAGCAGTTACTATAGACTGCTGTCTGCTGTACCAGAAAACTGGAAGAGCTGTGCCCAGCTACCCATAAAGAATAGGCTGTGTAAACCTATAAGGAAATGTGCTTTTGTTTTGTGCTTGTTTCTGCTGTAAGGAAATGGGGGGCTGAGACTATTGATCCGGGACTCATAGAGTTTATGTAAATCTAAGAATTCTTAACAGTGATAAAAGCCTTCATCATGTAGCTTTAGTAAATAAAAGACTGGGTTCAGGCTCTCTGAGAGGAAGAAGGCAACAGAACAGCATGAGAAGGGAGAAAGCAAAAGAATGACAAGGAGGAATAATTAAGCTAAAGAATCAAGTTTTCAAGCTACAAAGCTTAAGCTGAAGTTGAAGAATAAAGAATACCAAGAATCATCAGGGGACTGAGAGAGTACCTGAACTAGAAACCTGTATCCACTACTGACTCTCAGTCATTACTGAATGAGCACTGTTCCCAATTCCTGCCTTTCTCAGGACCCTCCTCCAGCTGAGGCAGGACCTCAGAAATTATATCATATATATATATATTGTAATAAAAATAATGTAACTTAATAATAACATTACTAAAGTTTTTTTCTTACATTTTAGAGAACAGAAACTCGTACTGAATGTTTCCTTTGAAGCATATAATATAATATTGTTTTATAGGTGATACATGATAAAATCTAAAATGTGAAATACTTTCTCAGCTGTTTCCAAGAAGTACAAGTCGGGATTATAACTAATAACTCATTCTAGTAGCAGGGAAATTAATTCTGGATTTCACAGGGGTAGAAACAGAGAAACGGAAACATAAATGTGATCAAAAAGGCAGATTGGTTTGTTGGTTAATTTTACTTCTGCACTTGCTTGTTAAAGAATGGCCAGCTAGTTAGTAGTTTCCAGGTGTTTCTAGAAGACTTGTCAAACTGGAAAGAGCAAAAAATCCTCACCTGTGTGGGCAGGTATAATCCAATCTGTAGAGGCCACAAGTAGAACAAAGAAATAGAGGCAGGACACATTGACTGTCATTGACAGAGCTGAGACATTCTTTGCAGACATCACTGTTTCTGAGTTTACAGGCTTTCTTCCTTCCTTCCTTCCTTCCTTCCTTCCTTCCTTTCTTCCTTCCTCCCTCCCTCCCTCCTTCCCTCTCTCTCTCTCTCTCTCTCTCTTTCTTTCTTTCTCTCTCTTTCTTTGTTTTCTTTATCTCAAGGTATAAGGTCATAGGATACAGACACATTTACGATCAGCAATAACACCTACAATGCATCTGGGACTATTTGCAACAGCCCTTTATGGCACACTACTGAAGCCCAGTGGCATCTATAAAAGTGAATGAGCACTTGAGAAGTGCATGCATTTTTAATGCACTATGAATAATCATAGCAAGCTATAAATCATTGGAAGCAGCAATGCTGTGAATGTAGAAGTATCTTACTAATTATCTTCCCCCATTTATTTGGAAATGAGTAAATGAATAAAAATCTTATGTGGGCCCATAGGAAATTCTAAGATATGAAGAAATCTGAATGTATGAAGAAAAGGAAGATTTTAGAAAGGAGGGAAATATTACTAATCATATTTATCCTTCAATCTTGGCTCTATGTGTCTACAATGAGAAAATAGAGATTTTCTCTGGGATTTTAAAGGCTTTTAATGTAAAATAAGTAACTCTTTGAAAGTACACCCAGCCTGAAGTGAAATTGAACAATATTTCCTTCCAGTTTCTATTGTTACTTGTCATTAAGTTTCTAAGGACAAATCTACTTTAAGTAAGGCTTCATCTCCCTTTCCTTCTTTCTCCCTCATTAACATTATCTAAGTCTTTGTTTAAAAAGATGATGTTTCATTTACTGAATCAAGATTTTTATCTTTTAATATATTTTACGGTAGTATAAACTACCAAAAATGGTAATATAGAATGCCAAAATGTGCTGACTCTATTGCAACTGACATTTTCCTAGACCACTGAGGCAAATGCTAGTGTTGAGGAATATAGTTCTTTATCTAAGGAGACATTCAAAGCTAATAACCAGCCAGGCATCATGTAGGGATTGGTCTGTAGCATTTGTTCGTTATGAAAGGAAGTTACAAATAAAAATAAATTGGATTGTTTTAAAAATCAGTCAGTATAGTAAGCCTTATTCATAGAAAATATCCAGGGAGTAGGTTATAAAAGAGACTACAGCATCACCTTTCCATAAAAATATTAAACATTCAATCCTTTCCTTGCTTGTGTAAGAAACTGGTCCTTAGGAAACAAGTGCTCAGCCCATGGCACTTCCCAATCCATTAAACCTTAGCTTTATCCCCATGAGGTGTTTTGTTTACACTTTGGGGGAAAGGGCAAAGACAATAGTGTCAAATTCCACAGAAAACTAATTTTTTTTTAAACATTGAGACAAGGTTTTCTTTTTGTAATGTAAAGTCAGAGTAGGAATATTCCAGCTGCCCAAACATCTGATGATTTCTTCTTTTTTCCCCAGGAATGCATTATCTGTCTTGTGACTTGTGTGAAGGTAAAGAATAGCAACTGCTATAGGATCATACCAGATGAGTCTTCAAGGAAGGGAAACTGCAGGAAAGCTGGGTAAAGGTCAAGTCTGTAATGTCTCTGTGCTTTCCAATGACCTAAAAACCTAAATGCAATTAATTGGAGCTCTGCGGTTGTTCATGGGTAAAGGCTGTATTTGCAGCTTGAGAAAGCCCAAATGAAAAGTTTCATAAATGATTATCATCATAAGGTGAGGTTCCTCCTTCTCTTCACTTGAATTAAAAATTTAAATTGAAACTAGGGAAAACACCTTTTATAAGACAGAGACCAGGATAGAAACAAAGGAGACAGGTCTATGCTGACCTACCACTTAATTCTTGTGTTGATGAGTCATTGAACATGTGGGGATGTTGAGCAATTCAATTGGTAGATTTCTCTGTGTTGTCTTTGGATCGAAATGCCTATATATTTTTATCTTATCAAAGAGGGAAACAAATTTATTTGTGTCAGAACAAAGCCCCTGTGTACTGTGCATTAGACACTCAAATTTCTTTATCAGTGACTTTACAGAGTCCAGTCTGTTTACATACACTGGGTCTAATCCGACGATTATTTGGAAATTAGAATTTAGGTGTGATCTTGCATTTGTTAGCTCTCATTATGTGCTCATTTTGAGATATAAGAATTGCAGTTTTCTTAAGTAAATAGTTTTTGAGTGCTTAAAGTCTCTTACACGTGTGCAGTTGACTAAACCTGACTATGCTTCTCAGCTGAACGAGTGATACAAAAACATCAAGACAAAACACTAGAGATCTGGACTTTCAGCTCTAGTAGTGGATCTCACTGGGGGATTTTGAACAGAGAATGTAGATATGTGATATTTGAACTCACATGGCATCCATTGACACAGTCTACCTAACTGTGCCAGAATTGTATTCAATTTGACCCTAAACCCTAACTGAGAATGGGAAACAGGGAATCGCAGCTGAAACTTTAGGTGTTTCTGGTGATCTCAACAAGGTGGTATAGGATAAGGCTGAGCCATCTTCTTATTGTAAGTAAGAAACAGTAAAAAAGTAAAAGGAAGACTCAGGAAAGTAGGAATGATTATCTGTCTATCATCTATCTATCTATCTATATCTATATCTATCTATCTATCTATCACCTATCTATCTATCTATCTATCTATCTATCTATCTATCTATCTATCTATCTATCTATAGATCTATATATCTGTAACTAGAAATGGGTGAAAGGGGACCACTACCTTAGCCTTAGCTGATCCTTACTATAGACTGCATACTGAAAAGTATGTTCATATTGGACCCATTCTAAAAAGATTAAGATAAAGCTAAACTACTCAAATATATATTTGTGTTTTTGTGTGTCTGTGTGTGCATTTAGCGGGTCAAGCTTTATCCCAGGTGCTGTTTTCCCAGAGCCAATCATTTTGAGTTTTGGGACAGGATATCTCAGTACCATCTGGGGTTCCATAGTCTACTTGGTGAATAAGCTCCAGGTATCCTCCTGTCCCCAAATGCCCAGGGCTGAGATTGTAAGCATAGTTTACTGCAGCTGACTCTTTACGTGGGCAGTGGGGGTTGAAGTCACATCCTCACATGCACAGCAAACACTCTCCAGAATGAAATGTCTCTCCAGCTCTCCAAACGATCTCAAAAGAAAGAGAAAGCACAGTAAGATAAAGTGGAAGAAATGGAATGAAAGTTTCTAAACAATCTAAAGTGTAACACTCTGAGATGTATCTCCAGAAAATAAATTTTGGGGGGTTCATGGCTTCTGCCAAGAAGATACTCATCATGGAATGAACATCAATTACATAATCAATAATATAATTAATGCTGTATTTGAAATATTGTTAAGAGCTAAAAAAAAAATCTATATTAAGACTTGGACTCAGGAGAAGATAATAGACTAATGAAATAAGAACATTTGTCCAGAGTGGTAAAAAGATTGATATATTTTATGGGAACATGTGGTCTCATAGCAATAAATATTCTAGACAATTTTAAGCAGCAATAGTGCCTCCATTTATTTCTCAACAAAAAATACTGTGTAGCTCAAAGGAGAAAAAGAAATGGAGAAAAGAAAAAATATTGTTTCTCTAGAACATAGTACTTGCCTATATCTGACCAATCATTCTAAGACAAACAAAACAACATTTTCTGTATTAGGACACATTTATGAAGAACATTAATTATTGCTCAAAGTGCCTCAGGATTCTAAAGAAGGATCTCTCTCTCTCTCTCTCTCTCTCTCTCTCTCTCTCTCTCTCTCTCTCTCTGTCTGTCTCTATGTATGTGTGTGTGTGTGTGTGTGTGTGTGTTGTGTGTTTTAGCAAGGGAAGTCTTTGGCTCATAAAATACAATCATAACAATTATAAAAACAACATACAAACAGATCTCATTTTATTCTTTTTTAGATTCCTTTATACCTGGAACTGACTGCCTATTTTTCTACTCTCCTTAGTTCTCCTGTCTTTGTGATGTTGGGGCTATTACTCTACACACTACCATCTGACCCAACAGTTGCCTATAATTAGACTTTGCAGAGAAGGGAAACTAGAATGAGCCTGCAGGTCTGGAAAGAGATGATGTCGAGGGTAATTTATGTGTCTAGTGTCTATCAGGAGCTCCTTATTCATCCCCTCTGGCCCTACAATACTAGTTTGTCCCAATAGCTACAGTTGACCCAATTTTGGAGTTCTGATATCCCATATAAATACATTCACTGTGATCTGTGCCTAGTCAACACCAACTGAGCATCATTCCTGCTTAGAGGCCTGAGTCCAACAGCACAAGCATCCTCATCCTCCAAGCTCAGAGACTCCCACATCAAACAATCATGGCCTTAACTTGATATGTAAAGGCTGGTTGATATCCATTGGAGGCACCCCCCCCCCTTTTGAGGAGAACAGAGCAAGGGTAGATATGGGGGAAGGATGTATGAGAGGAAGGACCTGGGAGGAGATAAATGAGGGGAAGCTTTGATCAGAATGTAAAGTAAATAAATAACTTAATTAAAAAATCCATGGCCTTGTACCATGGATTCTGATGTCTATTATGATTGCATGATCTTATTACTTGACAATATGATGTTTTCATCTACAAATGTCTTGAGTCACATTCACAGTTTTACTGAAACATAGGTTGGATATGCCTGGTAGATGCTATTACAGCTGAATTCCCTCAGTAATACCCTTCCCAGTGTTCTAGTATCTGGCTAGATATTTGTATCTGTGCATATATTTATTCAGATGTATTTATATTAGTACAAACCAAATTCACATAAACTTTCCTAAATTAGAAAAACAATAAACTCAAATAAAGTTCCCCAGAAAATAATGAAATGGAACAAGAGTCCAGAGTTAGCTTAGTCACATATTTTGTAAATTGAATTTCAAAAGACATAGACCACTTAGACTTTCTGTTTGGATGGTTTCTATGGTTGAACTTGCTAGATATGCCCTTTATCACTGAAGTGAACTCCAGCCCTAACATACACATGCTGTGAGCACTGTGTATGAAATTGCAGGGCTTTCAGTCAAATGTATTCAGTTATTAATCTAGGATTTCTAGCTGTAATTAAAATGACTGTCCATGGCACTTTCTACTTACCAACATATATTTAATAAATACAATTAATCTCACTGTCTTATTCTTGTTTCACCTCCCCACCCAATGTTGAAAGTCTGGTTTTAACACAGAAGTGGCTGCACAATGTATGCATCATGTAATTTCCGCTGCCTAAACACTCAAGAAGTAACAAATAAAGTTAAAATAAAATTGACTACTAATTTATCTGCTCAATAACCAGATTAGTTTAATTGTTGTTTTATTACTTTGCAACAATAACTGAAACATAAATTTACATTAGGCTTTAAGGTTTCCAGTGTTATTACCTGTGTTTTATTTCATTTGATTTTAATACAACAGGGAACAACTGCTAATTATGCCCATAGATCTGTAGAAAACAGTAGACAAAATTTTACATAATATAATTTAAAGGGAAAATAGACTATACAATAACATATTCTCTTATTTGTTCCACAAATTTGTGTTGAGTGTTTAGCCACTTACTGAAACAAAGCAGTATACAAGAACAGAATGCGTGTCACCTGAGAACAGTCTAACAAAGTCAGCTGGTGAATATGTATGGAAACATATTGGTGAAGTGTGCAAGCTGTATAAATTTAATGGCTTCAAGAATAAAAAATTATTATGGTAAATTCTCTGGATCTGATGCCTCACACAGATATGGCTGAGGTAAACTTAATATAAGAGCACTTCTCTTTGGAGATTGGCAAAAATAAATGAATAAATAAATAATTGAAAAATGTCTTTCATTTTCATCCTCTTAGAGACTGCCTATATTTCTTGATATACAGTCTTACTGACTGTAGTTTATACATATATACATCCACCTTATAGACTACTGATGATTGGTGGAGCCCACACTCCATGAACATGAGTTCCATCTTTTCCTACATGTTAAGAGTCTTGTGATTACAACCAGGCCACCTGAGCCGACCAGAGTTTGTTATCCTTTGTTATCTAAAGTAATTTGGTGAGTATCTTTAAACCCTTTCTAATCTCAACTCCCATAAAAATCTAGTACATTCACAATTTAGGAAGTAATACTAGGCATTGTTGGGAAGTTGAATATATGCCTTCCAGAGAACCATTTACTTGAGATGATGGTTGATGAAAGTTGTTTGTTAAACTGTGGTATAAACCATATTTCTGACTTGACAAAAAAACAGTGAAACTGAAGAAGAATGTAGAAAGGGGAGAGGCAGTACAATGAAGTGCTCAGAGGCCAGATCCCATAGGCTTTGAAGTAGGTTCTGACATACTTTTAGAAAGCAATGGTAAACTAATAATAGGTTGAAGTTAGAATGCCAGGCTCATGAAATTTTATAACTTAATATTTGTATTTGTTGGAAATTTTATACTTAAGCACTGTCCTGATATTTTTTTCCAATGGAGTGCCCATCATGGCCTTATTTCCTCTCACTAGACCCCATACCTTAAGGGCTTGACTTCCCTAGAAAGACGTGGGTTGACAACAAAACCTTTAACATATGGCTCTTTGGATGACATGTAAATCACAAAAATTATTTAGTAATAGTAACTTTTATGTGTGCTTTTACTAGAATACTAGTGTTTGTATTCAGATAAATACACTGTTAATGATAGAGTCAATATGCACCTTTGAAAAATGAAGTCAATAAGTGTATCTGTAACAGACCAAAAGATGATGCTATGACTCTTGATAGTACTTTAAAACACAAGTATGTGTAGAAGGCACTTAGTAGGTTTGGCTGCCCAGGACATGTTTGTTTATACTGATATGGTGGTCTACACCTCTCTTCCCCACATTCAAATGTAAATTTTTGAGTAGATTCCACTACTATTTTAGGCATATAGCATGCCTTAACGTATGAGTGATTCAACCTTAATATATGAGTATAGGGCATTTTCCTTTTGAGCAATGAGCATTTACATCCATCATAAAAATAAACTAAAATTAAGCTTCTTTAGAATTTATGGGTATAAAATCTTGAACTTTTCCACAGAACTTAAAATTTGAAAATAAGGGAAGATTAGAAAATACTACATTTAGCTTGCAGTCATCATTAGTCTCAGGTGTATGAAGGAGTCAGTGCGGAATGGCCTGGAACTAAACAACCAATGTCTGTCTTCAGATCTTGGATGGTGTCCAGGATCAAATCATACTTAAGACAATGCTTTTGTCTGGATATGCAACCCCTGAGGTGCATGTGTTAAAATCCTAGCCTCTGGGATATGACATGAGAATACAGTATCTTTAGAAGGTCATATGGTCATGAGAATAGAAACTTAAGAGAGAATTAGCATCATTCTAAGTATGTCCAAAGGGGTCCATCCTCCCACGTACACTACAAGAACAAAAGAACACAGCCTTTATAATCCAAAAAGTGCCCCTACCCAGATATTCAGTCTGATGGCAATTTGACTGTGGATTTCTAATTTTCCAGAAGTATTAGAGATAAATTTTCATTGGTTATCAATTATTTGGAATATGATATTTTGTTATAACAATGCAAATGGATTAAGAAAAATATGATTTTTTTTTTTACATTTTGTTTTGTTTTGTTTTCTGAGTAATGGAACAGTATAAGGTATGATTTTATTCACTTCAAAATACTTTCAGCTCCTTTGTTATAAACCAGTATTTTCATGGCTATTCTCCAGCTATGGTAGGGCAGAATATGGCTAGGGCAGGAAATACCTTGCTCCTAAAAGGAAGCAGGGCAAGCAAAGTGGGAGAATTAGGAGTAACTTCCAGAGAGACTTTGATGGCTTTCTTCCTCCATTCAAATCCCCTTCCAATGTCTTCACAGCCTTCCAAAACAGTACCACTAGCTGGGGACGAAGTATTCAACACATGAGTCTGTGGAGAACATGTCTCATTAAAACCAAAACATAGGTCAAAGATAACAGTAAAGATGGAAGATGGAGGTAACACTTTTAATACATGGGGAAAGAAACTAAGAACTAAGTAAATTAGGTGGATAAACAAGTGATACAAGTCTTTGAAGAAAGGTTAAAAGTTCAGAAGGAAAAATAAAACAGAACTAGAGACATGAAAAACCTGAATTCAGGAAGAAACCATTTAACTGGTATGAGAGTGAGAGGAAATCTCCTGTGAGTGACTGCCTACACTAGGCAGGTGCTGGTCAAGAGACAAGGAGAAGAGGCAACAGGGTCCATCATGACCCTAAGAGCTCTAGGAAACAAAGGTAAATATTAATTATTATGTGTGCTTGTTTTTGTGAAGATTTACTTCTACTTTGTCAATAATGGAAAATATTCTCAAAAGTGACAACATTCTGGTGTCCTTTAATGATGAACAATAATATGGAAGACAAATAATTCCTCTCCTCTCCAACTTGGTTTTACTCATGGTCTTTCACCACAGCAATAGAAATCCTAACACACTAGTGTGTATGTATGTACATGTACATGTGTGCACAGCTGTGTGTAGTGTGGGGAGTGGGTGCCATGGCTTGCAGGTGGGGGTCAGAGGACATCTCTTTGAAGTTGGTTCTCTCCTTCCATCTTTATGTGTGCTCCTGGGATTTCACTCAGGTCACCAGGCTCACAGCAAGTTCCTTAATACAATCACCCCCCTCCCTAGACTAAAACTAATTCCTGTTTGCCTTTCCTCTCTCTTCCACAACATGTCCTCTAAAAATGTCTACCAAGTTTCCCCTACTTCAGGGATTACTTTGCATACCTTGCTCACCTCAGAACAAAAGGCAAATGTTCTAGTCTAGGTAAGCTGCTTTTTATTTGTGTCCTCAGCATCTTTTTTTAGAAGTCTTAGTGACCTCCCCCTTGTAGGGACTTTTCTTAAATGTGGGGAAAAAAAAGATAGAAAGATGTTTCTTAAGCCAGAGAATAAAAAGAACATCTCCTATAATCTTAGAAATGGTGGTTCAATGTACTATATTAGGAAGGCTTTTACTGTGTGTTTAGTTTCTTGCCAGTGATTTTAATTTAATAAAGACTTTTATACATTTGTTTCTCATAACTAATCAGACAGTAAACTCTTGATTAACTTGTAAACATAGTATTTATTTGCATAGATTAATTTTGGTTACATAATGGGTTTTAATTATAAACTTTTTAATTTATGAAGTCTCATAGTTACAAGCAAAATTATTAACACTGAGTGCATAGAATAAAAGCTAATCATGTCTGTCACTCACATACAAATATGTGTCAGTAGACCCTAGTAGACAGTACCATTTTCCGTAACGGATGTAAGAGTTGCCTTGCAAACTCAACACTTACTCACAAGTAGAAATCGTTTTTAATAAGACATCAGTGTCTGAGGCAGGGATGTTTTTAATTGACATTTTATTGAATTTTTGTCTGTTGTCAAGAATGGATGAAAAGTAACTAGTTCAAAATTCTGAGAGTACAAACAGAGAATGATAGTGAATTTGCACTGGCCAATTTTATTAAGCATTTTATCATATATTATGTAAATTCTGAGAAAAGGGGATGAATTTGAGTTTTGAGTCTGAAGTGCTCCACAAATTTTTAAAGATGCAAAGTTAGATTCATAGCTAGTCTGATAAAAATGCTTTTTTTTTTTTTTTTTTTTTTTTTTTTTTTTTTTTTTTTTTTGCACTAAGGCATAAAACCCATAAAGGAGCATTGAAAACAAGGCATCTGAGACAGTATTTAATGGAACATGAGTAATCAACCCTAAGATTATTAATAATATGCCAGAATGCCTCCCTTTATTCTTCATTTTATTATTAAGGATTTCTGAAATAAGCTTTGGAACATTTTTCTGTTTTATGTAATTCAAGTCAAATTGAATGTATTCTTCTGAGCTAATTTCTTTTGCTCCAAATGGTCTGTGGGACCAATCTGTGATGTTGGACATGTGAATAATTCCATGGAGAATATGAGAAGTAGTATCACTGTGAGCTTTCAGTGTGTGTTTTTTGCTAAGCATATGATGGGATTTTATTTGTGCCCTCTTTGATGAGTACATTTATTTATTTATTTGGCATCCTCTTTTGTGAAATTGTAGCTGAAAGATGGTTCACAGTGATAGTAGATTGATGTCTTGTAATCCATGTTGGGTTATAATATTTGAAATAAAATTGTATTTCTAAGTGAAATTTCAAAATCCTTATCATTTATGTATACTAGCCATCTTGTTTTAAAGAGTACATCATCTGATACGCATATATGTTTTGATTTTTTGAAGCTAACAGTATATGATTTCAAATGCTTAGGTAACAATGCTTGATCTGTTAAAAATGATCATGTTAGTGTATTTTTGACAACAATTTTTTTCCTAAGTTAATTTGCATGAGAGAATAATAGAATTGCCTTTCCTTCTTTCACATGTACATATACATAATTATATACATATCTAATTAAGTATTTATTTAAAGTAGCTACCTTGTTAGAATCAATCATTCATTTATTAACATGGTCCCATTTTTAGGCAATTTTTAATACTCTCCACCTTTCATTTGATCCTTTTAATGGTTAGAATATTTAATTCAAACTACTTGTTTGATGCCACGTATGATCTACTGCATTCTTATTTAATTTAATATTCAAAAATACTAAGCATGTAATATTTCTAGCACTTTCATTTTAGAGGTGAGAAAGACATTTAGTGAAATTATAGATTTAATCCAAGTTGTAGTGCAGATAAAAAAAGAGTAAATAAATTGTATAATTGTGATATAAAATGACTGATATCTAAATCCTACTTATTCTAGGATGGCAACCTCATTGATCTATCAGCAGTAAAACTACATCTTCTTCTAGTATCTCACTAAGTCATCTTTCATGCCTCTCTGCTAGATCAAATCTGTTATTATTTTTTATTGTGCAGTCAACTTTCTTTATCTCATAAGAGCACTCAACATTATGAGTCACATACATGTCCTTATGCACTACTTTACTGGTTTGATGCCATGTATGATCTACTTCATGATTATTTAATTTAATATTCACAAAAAAGTGAGCAGGTCAGATTTCTAGCACTTTCATTTTAAAGGTGTGAAAGAGATTTCTTTCTCTGGTAACAACTTGGGTCCCCTGCATGTACATGTACACTTCCTTTGTCTTCCCTACACCGGAATCTCTGTTTCTTTGGTCTTTGCCAACTGTTTGGTCTGATGTGCTCTGTTAATAACACAGTGATGGCCTCATCTACTCTCAATACTTCCTCCTTTAGCATACCTTGGTGAAGCTGCTTTAGTGGGAACATCCTTGGCTCGTGCCTCCTTTGCATCTTTTCATAAAGCTCTTCTCAAATTTTATGGTTTTTTTTTTCTGCCCACTGAAGTTCATAACAGTCATTTTTTAAGTGACTCATCCTGAATGTTGGAAGGCTCTGGCGGTTCTGGCACAGTGGACTTGGCCCTAGCCTTCATTGCAGTTCAGCCATAGTATGCTTTCCTTCCTATATTGATTTGATTTATGATGAGCATTTGTTTCACTCTTGTCAAACAAGAACTCATTTGTTTAAAATAAAAGGATGCTCTGAGCCAGAATACAGAAGGTATACTTGGCAAATGGAGTGTCCTGTGTTTGCTTGCATCAGCAGAAATTGATATTTCTTATGTACCTGGTGTAAATTTTCAAGGTACATTTACTGATTATATTGTGGATGAATGGGTAGAGTAACTAGATTGTTATGTTCTATATTAGACTTAGATTATTAATTATCAGTAATGATTATTGATTATTTCTAGGAGGGAGTACAACTGTGAATTTCATTGTCACATGAGGAAATAGAAGCACACAGATTTCTGTGTGCTAATCTTCATTCTGAGGCTTCAGTTACTGCATCTTTGCTTTTTGAGACTCTCTCAGTTGGAGTTAAGTTTAGTGTATGCTTTATTTAACACAGAGACCATTTAAACAAGGGCAATTTCCATTAGTCAGTGAGGGTGAGGAAGAAGAATGCTTTTAACCCAGCAGAACCTCATTAAGACCTGATACTGCAGGATGCTTCCAGAAATAAGATAGTTTTTGTGTGTGCTTCAGGATGACTTGTGTACTGAGGATGAAACTGGAAATTATTCTTAGTCCTTGAGCACTTCTAAGGAAATAAGAAGAGAGGTTGGGTACCCATTTGTTTGAGGGCTGTTTTTAGCCCCTCCTAGGACTCACTATGTAGGTCAGGCTGTCCTCAAACTTGTGATATTTCAAGGAAGAACACCTGAACCATATCTGATATGGAATTTTAATCCAGCAACATGGTTGCATTGGCTGAAATACAGATAGGCCCTCGGTGCATAACTTTAATCCCAAACAATGTAGGTAAGACTACTTTGTGGAAGGAAGCAGACATGTTTGAAAGTGATGTCTAGTTTAGAGGCAAAGTGATGAATCAGAGATCAATCTGACAGAATGAATCAGAGATAGGATAGACCCCACTCTGAGGACAAAGAGTAAAGAAATGCTACTTAAGAGCAGTATAAGTAAGGTGAACTGAGTCAATTCAGTTCTGTCAGTCCGCAGGAAGCAGAGCAGTGAATTCAGTTCCATTCAGTCTTTCAGCAGAGATAGTTGAAGCCAGAGAATAAGAAGGAGTAAGGAGATTAGAAAAGATTGCAAGAGTTAGTCTGAGGCCACACCAAGCATTTCGATGAGAAGCTGAGAGAATCAAGATTGAATAAGTCAGGTTGGAGATGAGTTTGAACCAGAACAGTTGAGTTTAACCAGCCAGCTAGAGTTCAGAAAGAACCAGGAAGGGTGAGTTTATTCAGCAGTAAGTCTTAAAGGGCGAAATATTCTAGGCCCAGATTAGATCATATGGAAGCTAGAAGTTTCCAGGCCTAGGTCACCGGATAGTTAGAATAGAGAAAGAAACACTCTGGGCTGAGCCTAAGCAATGTATTCGCCCAGTTTGAATATGGCTTTCATCTCTTTCCACAATTAGGGAATGAGTACATGGATTCTGGAGATGGCTGACATTATTTAAAGTGAGTTGGTCTTTCCTGTGATCACAGCTGTCATGTACTCACATGTGTTCTTCTTCATAGTCTTGCCATAGTCTCCAAATCCCTTGTCATAGGCAAGTAATGCTATTTTACCAGGTTTTGTCTACTACAGATGACTCACAGAGATTAGCCTCTACTCAGTGTTGTCTTCTGTCCCGTGGTTATGATCAGAGAAGCCTGATGTCCCTGCTAGTGTCCTAAACAATTGAGCAACTACCACACACTTATTTTAATCCTTACTAGCATATCAATAATTTATTTCCTTTAAACTACATTCTGATCAGTTAAGTAGGTTTCTATGTTATATTTATATATTCATACCATAGTTTCAATGCAGTCAGCACACTGATTTTTCCATGATAACAGTTAAAATGAAAGGACTCACTTTTTTCTTGACTTGTTCAGAACCAGCACAGCATAAAGGCATAGCCAGCACTTTTTTTCAAGGACAGCATGTAAGAGTTGGCTGATAAAATTAATTGCTCTCAGATATGAGCAAATTTAGACAGCTAATTCTTTATTTCTTGGTGTTATTAGAGAAGTATTCAATCCTGCTGTCCTTGCTGGCCATTAAGAAGTCGAACCAGTTGGTTAGTTTGTCCTTGTTAATGCCTGAGAGATTCATGTAGCTCCCAGGAGATAGCCAATAAAAAGAATAAGAAATTACAGGTTAGATATATATCAAATATTTGCATAAAGTAAAGGATTAGTCACCATATCATAGATGGTCTGTTTTATAGTCCCAAGTTTACTAAAATGATTTAGTGGTTCTATTATATGTTAGAAAACTATAATGGCAATAAAATTATTTTGTTTTTCAATTACCTCCTTTGCCAGTAACAAGCAGATAAAGTTGAACACTCCACAGTGAGAAGGACTCTATAAATTGTTATAACATAGCTAATCAACATCCATGGAAAAATGTGTCATTAACTGAAATTATGTTAAATAAACTCCTAAAGGGGGAGTGTACTGGAGAGAAACACATTATACTGCAGGAAGCTGGAGCAAGCAAATCTTCTGGACATGTTCCTGAAGCCATTATGGCCAAGTGGGGATGCTCAGACTGAAGCCGTGTCACTCCTGATGGCTCTTCAGAAGGACACAAGCTCTCCCTAGAGCCCAGGGGCACACTTTGACACAGTATGTTTTGAGCTTCGTCTGGGTCCCTACAATAAATCTCCTTTCAGCCTCAGCTAGAGAAAGTATATTTCTGTTATTTGATATCAGCAATCTTCAGTATAATATACCTTGAATTGCTGCTGAAATAAATGAGTCTTACTCTGCTAGTAAGAATAAAAATGCATTCTTTGGGATTCTTTGATACTCTGACAGAATATTAATAAATACAAAATATAGCCAACACACTTTTAAATGTGTCCCCTCTTCAAAAAGAGTTTATTTAAACTATTAACTTTGTATTGGTTATAAATTAGCAGAAATTTTCCATTATAAATGACAAAAAAAGATTTTTCTTAATTTAAAAATAAGGTGGAGGGCAAGGAAGCGAAGGAGGGATTCAGTGGTTGCTAAGACTATAGAACTGACCCAGCATGACAAGAATGATATATGAAAGTATGATGCTCATAATTAAAGGCCTTTTTGAAAATAGTAGCCACATCATTCTTTATAACCTAATGGACAAGCCTAAAATTATGGTTGTTTTGACAGTATTTCATTGATTTCTGAGATAAAGGCAAATCATTCACAGATGAAAATTTGCTATAACAAAGACTTTTGAGCAGAGATGTACGAATTATAACAAGATATAGAAAAAGTCCTTATGCATGTAGTTATTTTTATCTTGTTTTTATTTTTTCATTTATCAGATTAATAGTTCTAGTTAAAGCTGAGTCAGGTTATATAGTTCTGGTCTGAGAATCTCAGCAATTATTAATTAGAACACACTACAACTGGGCAATGCAGCAGTGTTTTTACAGGACCACCCACTATGCCTAAAATATAGCACGGGTGTATTGGGGCCAAATGATGACATCAAATATACTGCATCATTTACTGGCAGAAACTAGAGGCAGGAGATCACTACAGCCTGCCCACTAGTCATGTAGCTTGGTAGATCAGAACAAACTGCTGCTCTCTTAAATCTTCTTAAGGTTACAAGAGAAAAAAAAGTTTTGGAAAAATATAAAATAGTGAAATATTGGCCATACAGAGAAAATGAAGATATAGTAACTCATCATTACTGTGGGAAAACTCCCTATATGCCAATCTGCAAATAATTTTGAACTCATTAAATAAGACTTAAAGGTGTATTGGTTAAAAAGTGAAGCCTGCTAAATCTAGATAAGGGCTAGTTTGAACCATATACATAATGGATAAACTTTCAGTGAAGAAATGAATGACTTTGGATATTACAAATTTAACTCAGCTGAGGTAGGATTCCAATCAAGAAAATTGAGACAGAAATCTTATAATAAGAAAGAAAAACAAATTATCTAGGTAAGTCATAAAACCACTTCACAGATGAAATTGAACAAATCACTTTCTTTAATAATGTTCAAACTCTGACCTAGGATTATTTATTTGCCAATGGAAATTTCCTATTCTAGAGCTATGATCTCTTCTATGTGATCGTAGTTCAGAACAGCACTCCTGTTCCTTACTTCACTTCGTATGTTCTAGAAAATGTAACAAGTGCTTTGCTTTGCCAGTTAAGTCATGATAAGCATACATGAGCACACACACACATACACACTCACACATGTATATACACACATATATTCATATGCATGAAGAATGATGCAATCACATGAGCGCATACTCAGAGTTACATACATAAATGTAAATATCCCAAGCCCCCAGGTAAAAAAATCAAATCTAATAAGGTCTCTCATTTATGTCTTAGGCTGTTGTTAGGTTTCAGAAATGGAGAAAGTATAAAATAATCCTGTAAGCATTTAATTTTCAACTAATCACATTAAACTAATCCAAGATTAAAAATACAACATTTTTAAAAACAGATAGGTTTCAAGTATTCTAGAACTATCTATACCTTTGCCTAAGGGTCTCAAAATAATTTGATTCATGTTAGTGATTCTAAGAATCCTAACTTTTATAGGAGACAAGATGGATCTTTGTAGATGTGTTCAGTCCCTCCTTGAGTAGCATTAGCTAAAAAGCAATAGCTGAGAGGCTCTGCCAGTACCTGACTAAAACAGATGCAGATACTCACAGGCAATCATTGAACTAAGATCAAGTGACCTTATGTGTGTGGACTCATTTCTTGGTCTTCAATTATATTCCATTGATCTTCCTGCCTGTCTCTGTACCAATACCATGCAGCTTTTATCAGTATTGCTCTATAATACAGCTTAGGTCATGAATGGTGATTGCCACAGAAGTTATTTATTGTTGAGAATAGTTTTCACTATCCTGGGTTTTTTTTTATTCCCGATGAAATTGCAAATTACTGTATCTAAATCTATGAAGATTTGAGTTGGAATTTTAATGGGGATTGCATTTAATCTGTAGATTGCCTTCTGCAAGATGACCATTTTTACTACATTAATCCTGCCAATCCACGAGCATGGGAGATCTTTCCATCTTCTGAGATCTTCGATTTCTTTCTTCAAAGACTTGACATTCTTGTCATAAAGATCTTTCACTTGCTTGGTTAGAGTTACAACAATGAATGGAATATTATTGTGACTATTGTGAAGGGTATCGTTTCCCTAATTTCTTTCTCAGCCTCTGTCCTTTGAGTAGAGGAAGACTACTAGTTTTTTTTTTTTGAGTTAATTTTATATCCAGCCATTTTGCTGAAGTTGTTTATCATCTTTAGGAGTTCTCTGGTGGAATTTTTGGAATCACTTAAGTATATGATCATATAATCTGCAAATAGTGAGTGATATTTTGATTTCTTCCTCTCCAATTTATATTGTTTTGACCTCCTTTTTTTGGTCTAATTGCTCTAGCTAGAACTTTGAGTATTATATTTGAAAGACCCTGGAGCTTGGGAGACCCTCACTCAAGTCTTGGGATGATACGACCACCCAATAACTCACAAGAGACCCATCTTGCTGCAAGTGCACGAGGTTTGTACCAGGGTCCGATCTCGTAACCTTGCAGGCCAGAGGAGTTCGACCCGAACACAAGAAGTGAGGGGTATTTAAAGGGAAAAACAACAAACTAGGGGGGTGAGGGAACTACTGTAGAAATTGAGCCAAACGGAGATACCCCATAAAGATACCAGACAGCAAGGAAGTCCACTTATCCTTAAGACAAAGGGAGTTTTTAGAAGAGTTTACCAAGCAAACATCCATCCTAAAAGAATGCAAAGTTTCCAAGAGACATTCCCTGGGAGAGAGGATCTCCCCCACCTCTCCTGAGAGTCACAGGTGTCTTATCCTAACCCGGAGGAAAGATCAATAGAAACTAAAGAACAATGAACAAGATAAAGTGTAACTACCCATGTTGTAAATTGTAACTTTGTAAGTTGTAAAACTCTGTTCTAAAATGGTATAAAAGCTTAGAGTCTTGTTTCCTCTTGGTCTTTCTCTCTGGTCACCATAACAGAGATGACCCTGGTATACCAGCTTCAATTAATAAATTAACCACATGCTTTTGCAGCGGTCTCTTTCCTGGTTCTTGGAGAGTGGGGTTACCCACGCCAGTTATTACACTACCAAGGAAACATAACAAAAAAACAGTAGAAAATTTCAGAGGGACCCAACCCAAGGTAATCAGTCAGTTAGGGAGGGGAACATATTCCTTCTAGGAATGTAATCTTGCAGGGTGGAGAGCCTCTTAAACCAGCAGAACTTCATTCATAGTTCTGCCCTCATTGTGGATCAGTCAGGAGGGGCAGGTATCAGAAACCAGAGCCCTGAGGCTCTGAGTTAGCCAGATTCCTGGAACTGGTCAGTCTACATTCCTGGCTGGCTACAGTGGCCCTCCATGTCCTTTTAGGTAAAAGTTATGCACCATACATTTCTACTGATACATTTGTATTAAATGCTATTATTTTAAAATTCTAAAATTCTCCAGCCTTTCATATTGAGTAGATAAGGAGAGAATGGGTAGCCTTGTCTAGTCCCTGATTTTAATGGAATTGCTTCACGTTTTTCTCCATTTAGTTTGATGTTGGCTACTGCTTTGCTGTATATTGCATTTATTATGCTTAGATATGGGCCTTGAATTCCTCATCTTTCCAAGTCTTTTAACATGAAGGGATGTTGTGCCACACAGACTTTGTGTGACAGCAGTATTTGATGCAAAAGCTTCAAGGAAGCCAGTCTCCTGTCCCTGCATGGTCTCCTGGCACCTGTAACTCAGAGGTAGCCCAAATATGTCTTTGTGAACTCGTGTGCTAGGTGCCCACCAAGATATGATTTATTAATAGCTAGACAAAATTGGACATTGCTCTCTGACCTTTACCAATGTTCGAACATCTTAGCCAAACTCTGGCTTGGAATTTCGTAAAGAATGTTACCCATCCAGACTAATGACACCTGGCATTGTTAGGGAAATAATGAAGGGAATAGGGCTTTGAAGCTTACAGAATGGGAGACTTATCTCAGGGCAAGGTCAAATAGAATCCTCATTCTCAGTCAAGTACTGCAGCTGAACCACTCCTAGGAATTAGCAAGAGACAAGTCTCTACTTGCCCAAAAGATTAGCATAGTGGGCATTTTACCTAGGATGTGTGGGACCTTGCATTCATTCTTTGTTTTGTGCATTTGGTGCTTTGACTATTATGTGGCAGGAAGAATTTCTTTTCTGGTCCAGT
>NW_022196909.1:56536698-56538413 GCF_008632895.1 Mastomys coucha | reverse complement strand
ATCCTAGCCATTCTGACTGGAGTGAGGTGAAATCTCAGGGTTGTTTTGATTTGCATTTCCCTGATGACAAAGGATGTTGAACCTTTCTTTAGGTGTTTCTCAGCCATTCGGAGTTCCTCAATTGAGAATTCTTTGTTCAGCTCTGTACCCCATTTTTTAATGGGGTTATTTGGCTCTCTGGAGTCTAACTTCTTGAGTTCTTTGTATACCTTGGATATTAGCCCTCTATCAGATATAGGGTTGGTAAAGATCTTTTCCCAATTTGTTGGTTGCCGTTTGGTTGGGAGACTCTTAATGACTGCTTCTAATTCTTTAGCAATGCTGGGACTGTTTAGATGGTTTATCTGATCCTGTTTTAACTTTGTAACTTGGTATGTGTCTAGAAAATTGTCCATTTCACCCAGATTTTCTAGTTTAGTTGAGTATAAACTTTTGTAGTATGGTCTGATGATTTTTTTTTTATTTCCATGGTTTCCATTGTTATATTTCCATTTTAATTTCTGATTTTGTTAATTTGGATACTGTCTCTGTGTTCTCTGGTTAGTCTGGCCAAGTCTTGTTGATTTTCTCAAAGAACCACAGCTTCTGGTTTTATTGATTCTTTGTATAGTTCTTTTTGTTTCTATTTGGTTGATTTCAGCCCTGAGTTTGATTATTTCCTGCTGTCTACTCCTCTTGGGTGCATTTGCTTCATTTTGTTCTAGAGTTTTCAGGTGTGCTGTCAAGCTGCTAATGTAAGCTCTCTCCAGTTTCTTTTTGGAGGTACTTAGAGCTATAAGTTTTTCCTCTTACCATTGCTTTTATTGAGTCCCATAGGTTTTGGTATGATGTATCCTCATTTTCATTAAATACTACAAAGTCTTTAACTTCCTTCTTTATTTCTTCCTTGATCAAGTTATCATTGAGTAGAGCATTGTTCAGCTTCCATATGTATGTGTGTTTTCCATTGTTTTTGTTGGACTTTAAGACCAGCCTTAGTCCGTGGTGATTGGATATAGTTCATGGGATTATCACAATCTTCTTGTATTTGTTGAGACCTGTTTTATGACAAATTATATACTCAATTTTGGAGAAGGCACCATGAGGTGCTGAGAAGAAGGTATATTCTTTTGCTTTAGAAGGAAATATTCTATAAATATCTATTAGATCCATTTGGCTCATCACTCCTCTGAGTTTCAATGTGTGTGTGCTTAGTTTCTGTTTCCATGATCTGTCCATTGCTGAGAGTGGGGTGTTATAGTCTCCCACTATTATTGTTTGGTGAGATGTGTGCTTTCAGCTTTAGTAAAGTTTCTTTTATGAATGTGGGTGCCCTTGCATTTGGAGTGTGGATGTTCAGAATTGAGAGTTCATCTTGGTAGATTTTTTTCCTTTGACCAGTATGAAGTGTCCTTCCTTATGCTTTTTGACAACTTTTGGTTGAAAGTCGATTTTATTTGATATTAGAATGTCTATTTCAGCTTGTTTCTTGGGACCATTTGCTTAGAAAATTGTTTTCCAGCCTTTTACTCTGAGGTAGTGTCTGTCTTTGTGACTGAGGTGCATTTCCTGTATGCAGCAAATTTCTGAGTCCTATTTAAGTCCAGTCTTTTAGTCTATGTCTTTTAATTGGGGAATTGAGTCCATTGATGTTAAGAGATATTAAGGAAAGTATTACTTCTTGTTATTTTTTTCTTTTCTTTTTCTTTTTTTTCTTTTTTTTTTTTTCTTTTTTT
>NW_022196909.1:56533392-56536488 GCF_008632895.1 Mastomys coucha | reverse complement strand
TTTTTTGAGACAGGATTTCTCTGTATACCACTGGCTGTCCTGGAACTCACTCTGTAGACCAGGCTGGTCTTGAACTCAGAAGTCTGCCTGTCTCTGCCTCCCAAGTGCTGGGATTAAAATTGTGTGCCACCACTGCCCCCCAACTTCTTGTTATTTTTGGTGTTAGAAGTAGAATTATGTTTACTTTCTTGCTTTTTCTAGGGTGTAGTTTCCCTCCTTTTGTTGGTGTTTTCCATATACTGTACTTTTTAGGGCTGGATTTGTGGAAAGATATTGTATAAATTTGGTTTTGTCATAAAATATATGGTTTTCTCCATCTATGGTAGTTAAGAATTTTGCTGGGTATAGTAGTCTGGTCTGACCTTTATGTTCTCTCAGGGTCTGTATGGCATCTGCCTAGGATTTTCTAGCATTCAGTCTCTGGTGAGAAGTCTGATGTAATTCTGATAGATTTGTCTTTATATATTACTTGACCATTTTACCTTACTGCTTTTAATATTCTTTCTTTGTTTAAGGCATTTAGTGTTTTGATTATTTTGTGATACAAGGAATTTCTTTTCTGGTCCAGTCTATTTGGAGTTCTGTAGGCTTCTTGTATGTTTAAGGGCATCTCTTTCTTTAGGTTAGGGAAATTTTCTTCTATAATTTTGTTGAAGATATTTACTGGCCATTTAAGTTGGGAATCTTTGCTCTCTTCTATACCTACTATCCTTCGGTTTGGCTTTCTCATTGTGTCCTGGATTTCCTGGATATTTTCGGTTAGGAGCTTTTTGCATTTTGTATTTTCTTTGACTTTTGTGTCAATGTTTTCTATGGTATTTTTTGCACCCGAGTTTCTCTCTTCTATCTCCTATATTCTGTGGGTGATTCTTGTATTTATTACTCCTGATCTATTCCTAGGCTTTCTATCTCCAGGGTTGTCTCTCTTTGTCATTTCTTTATTGTTTCTCTTTCCATTTTTAGATCTTGGATGATTTTGTTCATTTTCTTTGCCTGCTTGATTGTGTTTTCCTGTAATTCTTTAAGGAATTTTGGTGTCTCCTCTCTAAGGGCTTCTACCTGTTTACCTGTGTTCTCCTGTATTTTATTAAGGTAGTTATGTATGTCCTTCTTGAAGTCCTCTATCATCTTCATGAGAATTTATTTTAGACCTGAGTTTTGCTTTTCCAGTGTGATGATGTATCCATGACTTGCTATGGTGGGAGTATTGTGTTCTGATAATGCCAAGTAACCTTGTTTCTGTTGCTTATGTTCTTGTGTTTGTCTCCCACCATCTGATTATCTCTAGTGCACCCTGACATAGCTATATTTTACTGGAGCTTATCCTTCCTGTAATCCTGGTTGTCTAGCTGTCTCTGTGATCCTGTGATTCCAGGATCCTGAGATTCTGAGTATGTCACAGTTCCTGGAAGTGAAGCTGCCTCTAGGACTCTGAGAACCTGGTGTGACCAAGCTCCTGGGGTCCTGTGATCCTGTGATCCTGTTAGAGTGCCTGAGATTTGAGCCTCCTCTGGGTGCTGTGGAATCAGCTGCAGAGTTTGCACCCAAGGTAAACTAGCACAGACTGGACAGAATAAGAGCCACTGGTCAGGTGGGTTTCCTGTGTCCCTGGATGCAGCTGGTCCCAGTTACTCCAGGTGGTGTTGGAACAGGTGTTGTGTCCTACTCACTCCTAATCCTATGATTCTAGGCATGCTAGAAAGCTTGGAAGTGTAGCCTCCTCTGGATGCTGTGGGACTGGTTGCAGATTTCGCACCCAAGGCAAACCGGTGCAGCTATATTATATATGTTATCATGTAGGATATTTTTTATTTTATATACTTAAGTATGTATGTAAATGACTTTTGAAAAATAAAAAGAATTTGATTTTCCTTAATTTATCTTTCTCTGTAGTTCCTGTAAGCTAAGTAACTTAAGGATTTATATTTAAATTGTTTTAGCTTATGAAATTCTCTACATGTATTATAATAAGATATACATTTCTGAGACATACAAATAAAATATTGATCATTTTAATACACCAAATATTTGATTGGCAAAACTCATTTGTCAGATTAAAGGGGAATATTTTTTAATTATTTATTCCTGCATCTAATTTTCACTTTAAAATTTTTGCTTGTAAAAACACGACTTTCTCCTCAATCTTAAGATATTGCTGAGCCAAGCAGCATTGACACATACCTTTAATCACAGAATTTGGGAGGGAGAGACAGCTAGTCTTTATGTTTGAGGACAGCCTACAGAATATGTTCCTGAAAAGCCAGGGATACGCAGAGAAACCTGTCTCACCCATGCCCCCTCAAACAAGATATTGCTGGATCAGAAGGATGATAGAAAGAAGTTGAGGGTTGGGATGGACCCATTAAAAAAAGCATTCAGAGAAGAAAAACGTGTGGAAGCTTGCAAGTTAGCTTTGTCTGACTTACATAATGAGCAGCCATGAAGTGACACGAGCAGAAATATGGTTTTTGATAAAGAGTATGTTACAATCCTGAACTTAAGATTTCAAAATAGTTACCTCGAAGTACATTAGGGCCATGATTGCCTTAGGTGTGTGTGTGTGTGTGTGTGTGTGTGTGTGTGTGTGTTTCTGTAACCAAATGACCTGAAATTCAACTTAATGGAAGGGTGATTTTTCTTAGCTTTTAGATGCAGTATTTTTTTTCCTCTGTACTTGTGGGGAGGAATAGGCAACACAGAAAACACTTGCTCTTTGCTGCTTTTCTCTTTGTTTTTTCCACTTAGGTACACTGTTCTGTCCTCTGAATTAAGGAGGAGGGAGGGAGACTCATGAAACTTAAGAAACTTTAAAATTCAAAAGAGACACAATCTCCTCCACCAAGGTTATAGAAGCAGTAACTGTTCAGGAAGCTCCAGGAATGTAGCTTTTGTGAGTCATACCCAAACTGGGGTGAGATTTTCAGGGATGTAGCTGCCCTTGAGTCACCCATGCTCCCTGAAGGAATTCTTCATTTTTGCTTCTTTAACACCGGTAACTCAGTGCTTCACCAAGCCTGTCTTGAATTCTGTTGAAAGACTGGAGAATCTTAGAATGAGGGCATTTAATAGAAATGTATGTATAATGTGTAACCTTTA
>NW_022196909.1:56523550-56533081 GCF_008632895.1 Mastomys coucha | reverse complement strand
TCATTGGGTGGTCGCGTCATCCCGAGACTTGAGTAAGGATCTCCCCAGTTCTGGGGGTCTTTCACTGTAGTTTCCTACTGGCACCCCATTTGATATGAAAATAGTTTGGTCATGTATTTCCAGGTTAATACATGATGTGGTATAAACTTTATTCAAGATTGATTCCCCCTCCCCTCCCACACCAGTTATTTCTTTCTTAAGATGGTTTTGTAGACACCAACATAGGAACATCTCACCAATCTCTTTGGTGTTTCAAAATCCATCTAATTAAGCTCACCCATAATTAATATAGTCCTTGTCAACTTGTTACTCAACACATCATTTTAAACTAGAACACTACATTGCCATAATCTTTTCAAAGCTTGTATCCATCCCCTAGTGCAAAATATATATAAAGTCTGCTTTGAGAGTATCCATGCTATTGCTAAGTCAAAGTCTCCTATGGAATTCAAGGTAAGGCTTAGTGTTGACCCTCTTACATAAAGCAAGTTGCACCACTTCGATATTCAATGACACTGTAAAAACATGTCATCCCAAGTTAGAGGGGTAAAAACCTAAAAGGAGGAATAGGACTAATGTAAGGCTGAACACCAGCATGGAAGTAGTAAACTCCATGTTTCATGTCTGATATGGAGCTTTGGGCATCCCTATACCCATATCCTATCATTTTTAGTACAAGTGGCTTCCACTTCATTCAATGCTAGGGACATTCCTGTGTCTACACTTTCTGTATCTTCAACACCTTGTGATTTCCAGTGAAGCTTTAACTTAGCCTTTATGGCTCCATCAGTTGCCTTATTAAGGCTTCATGTAGGTATTCTCATTCTGCTCTGCCTTCTCTGACTTCTTGTGCCTTTTTTGGGGACATATCCAAGACCCATAACCCTTGAATTGTAAAATGACTGTGAAACCAGTATGTAGTGTGACCACCAAGAATTGGTACACACTCGAGCAGCGGCTGGACCTTTAACAAACTCAGCTGTAGTGGAACTTGAAGGCCTAGGTCCTTTAAGCTGGTGAAAATTGCAGTATAAGAGCAGGGTATCCTGGGATCTCACTCTTCTCACAAAAGAACCTTCAAATTAGCTTGCAGCTGTCATCCCTAGAGCCTGTAGAGTGTGCAGACTTAATAATTTCTGAGATGTTCTCAGAGTGAGTTGCTGATTTTTCCCCATAAAAATTTATCTTTGTAAGCATGCCAATTTCATTAACAACCATGTGCTTCTGCCCACAACATCCAATTTGCTCTTTTTATGACAGGGTTGTGCCTTTTGAGATACTTCCACTTTTTTTTTTGTTGCTCAAGATTCTCACTGTAATGCTGGATGAGAGCATCACAGAGTAGCTTTATCTCAGACTGCACACTATACTGGCTTGGGATTATGTCTATCAAATCAATTAGTTCATCACCTTTAAACTCAGCCTCCTACAGTTTCAAGACATGGATGAATTATAGACAATTATTTTGCCAGAATGAAACATGAATGACCTCCAGTTCAATTCTCAATGGTCCTTATTCCACATCAAATCATTAGTGCACAGGCTTCCAGTCTCCACTGGATACATTTTTAAAATCAGAATTCTGCCCTTATGACCTTCCTCAAGATAACCCATTAATTTCTGCTTTCAGAATTCTAGGAATTCTCTGGGCTACATCTCTATGTTTTTTTTTTTCAAATACATCCAAAAAACAATTTTCAAAGCCTAAGGATTATATGCTTCAAATAATTCAGAACAACTCCACTTCTGTGGTATTAGTTTTCTACAATAGTTACTTTAATACCACTGACAGAATAGTTAAGAATTATAACTTAGATGAGAAACATGTATCAGACCTCAAGTTTGAGAAGATTTAGGTCATCATGGTGGGAAAGATGAGTAGAGATAAGAGGTCCATAACAAAGGATTCAAAAGGCGAAGAGGATAAAACCTTCTAACAATAAGGTGACTTTTTACTTTCTTCCATGCACTCAGGCCACAGGTGAGTGCCACCATATTCAATTCATGTCTCTTCTGCTTAGTTAATACTTCCTGAAAATACTTACTCAGAAGTTATGTTCTCCAGTCTCGTAACAAGATTTACAAGGTTTACAAGTAAACCATCATAGACATTGGTCAGAACAGCTAAAGAAAACATGTTCTCTCTACATATTTGGATCTTTTCTTTAATCAGTGACAAGAATGTTGAATTGCTACTCATAAGAACAAGAGCAGCTTTGTTTTCAAAATTGTACAACTGTTTGTAGGCAAAGATGCCAATCCTTTCTGATGACTCCTTCTAGTACACAGCATTATAAAAAGCAGTTATTTAAAGCTCTTTATCTTCTGACTGGTAACACTGTATTATCTACACAGACTTGAGAGGAGCTTTCAGTATTATGTTTATTTAATGGCATATACCTCAAATTCTTAATAGACTGAAATATTGACCAGGAGTCACTTACATAGTTTGTGCAAAAATGTAAGTGATGCAAAATTACTATAACAATCGAACGGATGAAAATTAGCCAATACCACAATATGTGTTCAAAATGAAGATGGTCTCTACTGATCACCTACAGGTTTCTACGGAGTTATAAACAACTTAGCTGTACAATATTTAAAGTAAGAAATTTGAAAAGAAGAAACTGTTGCTTTTCATACGTAATACATTTTAGTAAAGAGCTTTTAAGTTACCATTTCACAATATTAAGAATAAATTTTTTTCAAATTCATAGTAGTGATTCTGCTGTCTCTTAAAGGCTTAACTTGAGGTAGTCTGACTGCTACTGCAAACAACATGCATGCTACAGAAGAATATGCTGTGTGGGAGAACTGCAGGTTAGTAAGGAATGTGTAAGTCTAAATTGTCCACCACCCTAGAACAATAAGCCCTTAGAATCAAATAAGGATGATTCAATATAATTAAAATACTGTAATATATATGTATATATATGTATATATACATATATATATATATGACATGTTTCTTGATTCTACAACCAAAATAATTTCTTCTTAGAAAACCATAGGAAATGAACAGAAACACACACACACACACACACACACACACACACACACAAAATGTTGCATAATCTTCATTCTCACCTGTACTCTAACCCAGAGACAATGCTAAAGTCCTTGAAATTATGAAACTATAATGACTTAGTATATTTTCTCTATAAGGTTTTCTGTTTGTTTATCTTTATTACTGTCAAGATCAGTGATTTTCAACCTTCCCAATGCTGTGACCCTTTAACACAGCTCTTCATGTTATGGTGATCCACAACCATAAAAAAAAATTAGCTTTGTTGCTACTTCATAACTGTTATTTTGCTACCATTATGGGTTGTAATTTAAATATCTAGTATGCAGGATATCTGATTTACAACCCCCGAGAGTCATTTGATTCCCAATGTGGTTATGACCCAAAGAATGTGAACCACTGGTCTAGAATATAAGTGGCCAAATTCCACATTAAAAAACTCTGTCCTTCTTTGTCCCTTTGTAATATTTAAGTTATGTACTAGCTGGTTTTGTGTGTCAACTTGACACAACCTGGAGTTATCACAGAGAAGGGAGCTTCAGTTGGGAAAATGCATCCATGAGACCCAGCTGTGGGGGATTTTCTCAATTAGTGATCAAGGGAGTAGGGCCCCTTGTGGGTGCTTCCATCCCTGGGCTGGAAGTGTTGGGTTCTATAAGAGAGCAGGCTGAGCAAGCCAGGGGGAGCAAGCCAGTAAGGAACATCCCTCCATGGCCTCTGCATCAGCTCCTGCTTCCTGACTTGCTTGAATTCCAGTCCTGACTTCCTTTGTGATAAACAGCAATGTGGAAATAAGTTATATAAACCCTTTCCTCCTCAACTTGCTTCTTAGTCATGATGTTTGTGCAGGAATAGAAACCCTGATTAAAACAAGTTATAACCCTGAAAAGTAGAAGTATGATTCTATGACTGGGTAGCATTGGCTTTTCTCTTCTAGGTTGAAGGCCTGGTTATTTTATTACACAGAGATCCTGTGAACTGACCCTATTAAGTGCTGATTTATCTCTTTTACCTCTAACTTATTCTAAAATAAAAGTTTGGAGTAATTTATCTGAAAACAGAATCCTAATGTGGTAGAAAAATATTGCACATAGGATTTTGAGATGTATTTAGGTCAAGTTTTTCTGCATGGCAAGCTTATTTTGGATATTAGTTTTTAGAGACTGGGCTTCCAATCTTAAATCAGCTATTAAACTATAATGTGTTTTCATCCTTATTTTATTTCCATCTACTTCCAAATGTAAATCAATTCCAACTTTAGTTGGTTCTTGATGTTTTTGGATTTATATATTATTAATGTGTATGGCATGTTTTGTCTGCATGCATAATTCTGCACCATAAGTCTCTCTTGCAGGCACAGAGGTCAGAGGATGGTATCTGGAACTAGAATTAGACATTCATGTGAGCAACATGTGGGTTCTGAGAGCCAAACTCAGGTCCTCTGCAATAGCAATAGAACTCTTATCATCAAGCCACCTCCCTTGTCCCTGACCATTGATTCCTGAATACTGTGTTCTAGCACAGACTTTAAGCCAACTATTAGCAGAGTATAGAAGGTCGCCTTTTTAGGCCTACATTCACATTATTTTAAGTTAATGTTACAATTCAGTGTTTAGGATTTTAATGTTTATCTTTCCTAAAAGGTACTTGACCAATAGTGCTTCTTTTCCCATAGAAATAATTTTGGTAAGCCGGGCGGTGGTGGCACACACTTTTGATCCCAGCACTTGGGAGGCAGAGGCAGGCAGATTTCTGAGTTCAAGGCCAGCCTGGTCTACAGAGTGAGTTCCAGGACAGCCAAGGCTACACAGAGAAACCCTGTCTCGAACCCCACCCCCCCCCCCCCCCAAAAAAAAGGGAAGAAATAATTTTGGCAATATAAACAAAATAATTTTTTTTCTAAAAAGAAATGGATGCAATTGTCTATAAGTTTGGCTTTGTCTGATGAATATAAATAAACTGATAGTCAAGAAAGAAATGTATTTTCTCCACTGAAAGGGGTTGATGGCTGACAATGTGATACAAGTTTGTACCAACTAAGTTGAACTAATTTTTTTCCATGTCGATAAAGGGAACATTAACTTTTGTGTGTTAAATGACCTTGAGTATTGCTAACACCATAAAGAACAATTAGCCAATACCTAGATGAGTAATGACATAATATATTGTTGCAAAATTATATTGCAAAAGTTAAAGAGATAATAGGGTGTTGATAAATTTCATAAACATTAGTTATACAAGGTATAAAATGACTCAAATAATCACTTATGTTTTATTGGGTAAAGAATGTTTATGGTCACATTTGAATCGCAGTCTCTTGGCTAGATTATTTTTGTCTTTCATGTTTGAAACATCTAAGGTAACTGTCTTTAAATGTACCAGTTTATATAAGAACAACAGCAACTAATGCACAGGGAATCAGTTTTCACAATCTAGCATTGTTGAGTCACTGCTTTCAGATTTATTCACATAATACTGATGCACCTAAATATGCCTTGAATAATATATTATGTTATATTCCACAATCTCAGATAGACTTTAAAAACTGCTTCAATGAACACACACACACACACACACACACACACACACACATCAATTCAATGTAACAAACACACACACACACTCATACACATAGACACACACACAGACACATGTGTGTGTGACAAACAGTACTATTTCCATACATTTAAATTTACTGTTTAATATGTACCTTCACAATATGGAACTCACTATCATTCCTTTTAGATGTAATGACATATAGCACACAATTTTTTAAATATAGTTCATCATATCTTCCCAAATCGGTGAATTAACCACCAGATCTAGAAATGGCTCATACCTATTAGGTGATTTATCATGACCCTTTTAAAGCTATGACCAAACTCTAACAAAAGTGTCATTTTATAACAATGCTTCCATTTATTTGGAGATCTGAAACATTTTTGAGTTAATGCATCAAGATAAATATTCCAAACTTTGTATTTATTTTCTCTTAAAAAATTTGAAATATAGAGTCTGAGTATTTGAAGCCTCTGTTTATTAGTAAGCAGCTGTGTCATCATGGCCAAGTTCTTGAATTCATTTGCCTTTGTTCCTTGGTACAAAATCTAACTGCCTTAGTCACTGTTCTATTACTGTGAAGAACACAAAATAGCCATGGTAATTCTTACTTTTTTTTTTTTAAGTGTGTTTTATCAGAGGCCCTCTTTTCAGTTTCAGAAACTTAGTCTATTATTATCATACCTAAGACCATGGCAGCATGCATAGCAAACATGGTGCTAGAGAAGAAATTGAGAGATACATCCTGCTTCATGGGCAGAGAGAGCAAGCCAAGGATTGGCATGAACTTCTGAAACCTCAAAGCCCACCCCCAGTAACATACTTTTCCAGCACCTTCTTATCCTTCAAATTCTTTCAAACAGAGAAATTCATTGGTGACTAAGTATTGAAATATATGAGCCTATGGGGTAACATTCTTATTCAAACTACCACACTGACACAGTTCACATATCATTGAATTACTTGTGAGGACAGATTCATTAAGGAATGTAAGCATTTTGTAATGATACTGTATTTCTTGCTGTCATCAGCATTATCCTCATCCTCACTGTTACTGCTGTATTCTTGGAATCTTCTTGATTCAAAGAAGGTGCCTTGATAATAGAGCTAGGCCAATCAATAACTAGTATAATTTGATAAACTATAATGAGGGATTTGATTTTCTTTTGGCTTTAATATTCTTTGAGTAGCCAATACTTAGGTCTCAAAAAGTTATCCATGGCACAATATGGAATAATGTTTTGAAATAGAAAACAAAATAGTTTTGGATAGGGATATTCACTGATAATAACAGAATCAACTCATTTGTTTTAATTAACTGGCATCAAAAGTGTACATTTTCTTTTGCTACTTTATGCTATGTCATTTTTGATATCCTTAAAAGTTGAATTTCTGAATCTTCAGTTCTATCCTTTCAAATGTACTCTACCTATTCACACAATGTAGAGAAATCCCTCTTAACAGACCTCATACATATACATAAATAAGTAGCATAAAATGTATACATGCCACTGACTTTAATTAGTTAAATAAAACAGGGCTTCTCTGTAGCTATTTTATGATGGTTTTGATTCCTATATAAAATGAATATTGTTCCTATAGAGGAACCTTATCAAAAAAACTGAGGAAGGAGGGCAGCACATTTTTTTCAGTGTTTTAGAATTAAAAAAATCCCTGGAATCTTGAAGAGAGAAGATTTGATACCTAAGAGTTGCTCTCAGAGAACAGTATATCTGTTGCCAAGATTCTTTTCTCCAGGGTTTAAGACTCTTGCTGGAAAACATTTTGATTCAACACCAATTTGCTGCACTCAGTTGCCTGTTGATTTACACAAACTCAGCTAATAAAGTACAGTGGCGAGTGTCCTTTCCTTAAATTTTAGAGATGGATGTAAATATATCTTGAAAATTAAATACATGTACTAGTAATGATATTTTGGCATGTTGCTGTATAAATATAAGATTATATAATACTAGGAAGAATGGATGGAGCACATTGGATCATTGTCTAGAACACTGGAGAGTTGCCCAGCATAGGGGAATGCTAGGGTGGTGAGGCAGGAGTGGCTAGGTGGGTGAAGGAGCACCCTTATACAAGCAGGGGGAAGGGGGAATGGGATAGAGAGTTTGCAGAGGGGAAACTTGTAAGCGGTATAATATTGAAATGTAAATAAATAAAATAACCAATAAAAATTAAATATTTTGTTACTTGCTGAATATGGCTTATTTTGCTTAGTTTTCATCAATTTTCTTGCAAAGGAAAGGATTTAATTTGCCCCTAAATTATTTATCTTTGTAGAAGCAGATCCCTAATCCTTGTATATTTTCTTGACATTACAAACAGGCCCTAGTTTATAGTAGAGTTACAAATAATAATATTCACAGACTGAGTGGATTGACAAATAGACACTGTGTTTGGTTGCAAAGACACCTGGGTTTGCAAAATGATGAGAGGGGAACCACTATCTAAGATATGACAATAACTAGACACAATAGCTGGAAGTACCTAATACATCGAAGGCAATTATGTCTCTAAAATATTTGTGCTACTTTCTTTTTAATCATTCTAAATATTGACGATCATGTTGTAAATCTGAAAACCAAAATGTAAAATAGTAGAGTGTCGCTGCCTTACTGACCAGCGGAAATAAGGAGGTGACCACAAACTCTTCTCCAAGCAGTTTATTCAGGAACCTTGTACTACAGAATCACTCATCCATCTTTTCTTCTTTCTTAGCTAGCCTCTCTCTTTAGCCCCCAGCCTGCGCGGGTTAAATACTTTCCCTGATCCCAATCAGCATTGGCTATGTGGCAAAGCATAATAGGCTGCGGGAAATCATGCCAGCTTGCATCACAAACTGGAGGCACTCAGCTTTTCCAACTAAGGGCTTGTTTATTACAATGCTCTCTGCTCTGGCCGGAGACCAGGTGTTCAATATATATATATATATATATATATATATATATATATATATATATATATGGTAGCAGCTGCAGCTCCCCACAGTAGAGTTAGTACACTTACAGACTTAAATTTGTAATACATACATACATATATGTGTATATGTATATAAAGTATATGTAATGTATTTATGTACATATATTATATATATGTGCATATATGAATATGTGTGTACATGTGTGTGCATGCATATATGTACACATTACATAGATATGTATGTATGCATGCATGTATGTACGTATGTATGTATTAACATCAGCTTGCCTGACTCTTCCCCCACCCTGTAAGAGGCTCTACTATCCTCAACAGCAGGGTTGCTCTAATGAACACCAGTTATATGCCCTAAGAGGTTCATTTGGCGGGGTTGTTGGGCTGTTTTCAGCAATTCTCTAAACTTAGATTTTACAGTTTAACTCTAAAGAAGGAAAAGGAAAAGAGGAAAGAGCAAAAGAATAACAAAAATAACTTTGGGTTTTTCAGACAAAAAGCACAAAATACCATAGTAGCCAGACCATTCAGTCTGGCTACAGACTGAATTCTAAGAGCCCTTTTATAGTCATTAAGGCAAATCTTGAAATATATCACTTGAATTCCACACAGGTTAAGCTTCCAACCTGCATTAAGGTTTAGATAACCTTAAAGTGTTTCTATTTGTAGGTTGACATTAGCACAGACTTATTTTGAAGAGTCTCCTTTCATTATATCACTTAGTTTTTTTCACTCAAGCAGAGACTAGGTGTCTTCATGATACTGCTTAATACATTTCCTGGGAATTATTTTTCTTATGCTTGCATTTCAGAATACTTCCAAATACATTTGAAGAAGAATGATGTTAGAGGTGGTTTTGGATTTGTTTTTTTGTTTTTTTGTTTTCTCTGTAAAAAAAAAAAATACTGTGATTTAATAGTCAACAAAATTACTTCTTAGTGAAATGGGTGATATATGCAGTAAGGAGAGAGAGAGAGAGAGAGAGAGAGAGAGAGAGA
>NW_022196909.1:56511223-56523540 GCF_008632895.1 Mastomys coucha | reverse complement strand
AGAGAGAGAGAGAGAGAGAGAAAGGGAGAGAGAGAGAATGGAAAGCATCAAGGTGAATTCTGTATGAGGAGAGCTATAGAGAAAGAGTTGAGAAGGAAATAAGAGAAATAATTGGTATGGGATAAACAATGGGAAGCCGACAAGCTACAACCCATAGAAGGATATTAGAAAGAAGGGTAGGGACATTAGGTTCCTGTAAAAGTGTTATTCAAGTTTACAGACTAAAATATGTAATAAAAGTTTGAGTAGATATTACTGATTATTTCTTCTGTTTACTTATTTACATCTTATCTTTTGAAGCAACCATACCTGAGAACCAAGCAGATAAGAAAGAAATAATGAAGCCAGCATTTTAAGAGTTAAGATCTTTGATAGGATCCTCTCTCTATCTGAACAAAAGCCATAAAACTAATGCTACTTAGAAGTTTTAGAGTTTTATTCCTTAAAGAAATAAATCATGCTTCAGCTCCATCAGTATGCAATATTCATAATTGGTAGAAATTTTGGGAATCTCTTCCTGTCATTAAATTGATACTGCAGAAATGTGTGTGGGGCCCTCTTGTAGTTCTGAGTCTCTTTAATAAAATGATTTAAGAACTGAATTAAATGGAACCAGGAAAGGACAGGCAGTTTTATTAGAGTTTAGAACAAAAATCCCTGTGCAGCAAAATGGTAAATCTCATCAGCTACGCTGAAGAAGAGAATGAAGTGAGAACGGAAATGAAATGAAGTTAAACAAAACCAAGCCAAGCCAAGCCAAGTCAATAGAAACCAAAAACCAAACCAACTACACCAAGCCAAACCAAATCAAACCAAACCAAACTGAAACAAGCCAAACCAAACCAAACCAATCCAATCCAATCCAATCCAATTCAATCCAATCCAATCCAATCCAACCCAATCCAACCCAACCCAATCCAACCCAACCCAACCCAACCCAACCTAAACCAAACCAAACCAAGCCAAACCAAACCAAGCAAGCATAACCTTTGGGTTAAGGCGTCTTGCAGATAAGCAGGCAATAGTTGAGAGGGCAGGGCTTTAGAGAAAGAGTAAGGAAACACAAAGTGTTCAGGAAAGCAACTTTAGACAGAGATAGAAATAAGAAAAGTTACACTTTCTTGAGAGAAAATGGACCAATTTGCAAAGTCATGTGGCTGAGTGTTATTAAGTCACTGCATTAGGAAATAACCATTCTGGGATGAAAATATGTTATTAGGGAATAATTTTTCCAAGTAGATCTTGAGCATGGCTTAGGGTGAGGCAGCTTTGCTAGCTTGGCCCGCCTTCCCAAGGGATGGTCTTTTGATTCTGCAGAGCTGTAATGTGAGGTCTCTATCCAGGTCAAATTTGTTGTTTTCTGCACCAGACAGAAATCATTCTCCTTTAAGGGGCTTACTGCAACTTTGTCAAGTGGCCATAAATAAAAGATTATGTTGTTTGTTCTTCATAATGATCAGTTTTCTTTATTTTTATTTTTTGACCAATGTCTTTGAGATGAGTGGCTAAAATGTCACTATGCTGAAGAGAGTGCTAATGCAGGCATCGTCTGGCAATGAGACCTCCCTACTGCACATTCCCAGAGGATTTACAAGTCAACTCCTGATGTGTAACTGCATAAGAAGCAGGCGTTTCACTCTCTTGCCTTCTTCTTCTAACCTTGTTCTCTCCCTCTTGCCCCCAATCTCTCCCCATTCCACCCCTCTCCACGTGCTCATGGCTGGCCTCTCCTTTCCTCTTTTCTCTCTCTCTCTGTCTCTCTCTCTGTCTCTCTGTCTCTCTGTCTCTCTCTCTCTCTCTGCCTTTCTTTCTCTCTACTACCCTCTCAACTACCTTCCCTGTCCTCTGAATAAACCTTATTATACACTAAGAGGTAGAAGAAGAAGAGAAGAAGAAGAAGAAGAAGAAGAAGAAGAAGAAGAAGAAGAAGAAGAATACGACATTTCTATTAAGGGAAATGGCATTCACTTTCTTCACTTTCTTAGGTGAGTGGTTAATGTCTGTGGAAGTAGTCTGTGTAAAGGGAGGAGAAAGCAGTACAGCAGGCAGGATTTATTGGTCTCACTAACACTTGCTGTCATGTCTGATGTTTTCTTCCGCAGGATTGAAACCTCAGTACTTCGGAGCTTCTTACTTTGCACAAACTCCCTGACTAGTGAAACCCTGGGTAAGCCTGGCCTTTCTAAGAGCACATATTTCTTAACTTTTCTTTCTTGTGAGCTACCCAAGACGTTCAATTCTCATGTGCTGGCTTATACTGAAGTACTTTTTTCTTAGGAATGGAGGCTTTTCTGATTCATCTTAGTAGGTCTATGACTTTATTCAAGCTATTTGCATATTAAAAGAAATATACAGTGAGGTTCATATTCACTCATATGAATACATGATGATGAACAGTCCACTCTCTGAAAAGACACCTTTGATTCATGGAATTGCTTCAGAATTTTTACTACAAGAACAGCTAAATGTTTATATTTTGACCTATTGCAGGCATATTTTTATGCTTATGTTAATTATATATCCCACTATCTTACTTATTGAAATTGTTAACTAAGTACTAAAAGCTAATACTGTGTGCCCTTTGATGTTTATTCTTCCTTTTCAGTGAGCTATTTTAAGAACTTCACACTACTAAGTAGATTTTTCATTCAGGTTATCTTTTTTTTTTTTTTTTTAGTTTCTCGAGACAGGGTTTCTCTGTCCTGGAACTCACTCTGTAGACAAGGCTGGCCTTGAACTCAGAAATCCACCTCCCTCTGCCTCCCAAGTGCTGGGATTAAAGGCATGCGCCACCACCGCCCGGCTTCAGGTTATCATTTTTATATACACTACATAATTTTGTTCAGATTATATAAAATACATAAATCTATCTAAGAAGAATTGGCATTTTTATAATACCGAATATTCTACAAACAATATACAGCATCTGCAACCATTTGCTCATAAACTTTGTGACTTTCTCCATTCTATCTACAATTCTTTATAATTTTCAGTTGACTGATTATGTACACTCTCCTAGTCAACTTCAGCTGTCAACATGACACAACCCAGAGTTATCTGAGGGCATCTCAATTAGGGGATTTCTTTGATCAGATTTGCTTAAGGCCATCTTTGCAAGGCATCTTGCTCATTGTTAATGTATGAGGCCCAATCTCTGAGCTGTACCATCCCTAGACCAGTGGGCCTGCACTATATAAGCAAGGCAGCTAGGGAAACTGTGGGCAAGCCAGCGAGAGCAAGCCTGTGAGCAGTATTCTTCCTTGCTCTCTGCTTCAGTCCCTGGCCTGCTGGAGCTCCTGCTCCTATCCCCCATTCATAGACTGTAACCTCTATATTAAAAAAAAAAAAGAAAGAAAAAATCTCCTCCCCAAGTTGCATTTGGTCATGGTATTTATCATGGAAACGGAAAGAAAACTAGTTCACACATGTATCCCCCAACTTAACCATAACAATTTTTTTCAGCCAAAATTAGGGGCAGTTCTTTAAAAGTCAGATTCCACATAATTACAGCTATTCTATAGAAATGTATATGATTATTTTCATTTGGACAGCATGCTAATATGTTTGTATAAATTTCCTAAGATTTTTTTAAAAAATCAACAATCATACCATCTGTGAATCAAAATACTTGTTTTATATTATAAATAGTATGCATTTTAAATATCTTATTTTACGAGTTAGGTTACAAAAATGCTGAATAATAAGCATTAAATCCAATTTCCTATTATGTTGGAAAAGTTTCTTTCAATTGGAAGCTTGATGATGGGTTTTACCTGAATATTTGGTGATATTTATCAAATGTATTTAGATAAATTAATACAAGTTGTTTTCATTCTTATACAAGTTTAAAATTTATATTAATAAATTAAAATTAGTTAATTCCACATTAACTCAGAAAGTTGCAAGATATTTGTGTTATAATTGCATTTTTTTGTTTGTTTAGAGGTGGGGTCTCCTGTAGTCAAAGCTGTCTTGGAACTCCTAGTCTTCCTGTTTGTACTTCCTTAGTGCTGATATTGATAGTCTGCACCATTAAGTCTAGATTTAGCATTTAACCATTTGTTAACATTGAAAACTACATTTCTTAGAATTTTGAAAGACAAACATCTTTAATTTCTATAATAACTTTACTTGTTTATATCATGTCCACTTTACATATTTAATTTAATTTGCTAAACATTAGTTTAGATTTAATTTGTTTAGATTTAGATTTAGAGCCCCTCTGCCTCTTCCATGTTGGAATTTTGACTGGTTTGATCTTGAATAAGTCTTGTGGATATAGCCGTAGCTGGTCTGAGTTCAAGTGAATATCAAGACAGTGAGGCCTCAAACCAACAGTTTTGTATTCCTCTGCAACCTATGTCCTCCAGTCTGCCCACTCCTCTCTCTCCTGGTGTGATTCCTGAGCCTTGGGAAGAGGTTAGTTGCAGATGTACTGTAAAAAGATTAGTTGGTGGTTCCTATTTTTATAACATTGATTATTTTTTATGCTAGAGTAATTGTAGTTGCATAAGAAGAAATGGACAGTATTCTGATATTATTTCATCCTTAAATTTTTATATGATTCTTCAGTGAAAGTCTCTGGGAATGGTTGCAACTAAGAATTAACTTTTTGTACTCATATAACTTCCCAAGGTATCTATTATTTATATAACAGTATTAGATACTAGACTGGTTATTATCGTTATTATTATTATTATTAATTTGACATAGCACTAGGTATATCAAGGCAAAAGGAATTAACTAAGGAATTTATTTTGTCAGATTTGCCTACGGGGAACTCTATGGGGCCTCTCCTTGATTGATGGTTGATACTGAGAGGCCCCAGTCCACTGTGGGTGGTGCATTGCCCCTCCCTCTCTTGTACCACAAATTTTCTCCCTTTCTTCAGCCTGACTAGAGATTTCTCATGTTTTAGTTAACTAGAAGCATCAGCTTTGGGTTCATTTTTACTCTTTTATATGAGTAAGCTTCATGAAAATAACAAAAATACCTAACAATAAATATATAAAGACAAAAAACAATAGACAAAAACAAAAACAAGCAAACAAACAGAAAAACCCTTTATTTTACAGTTCAAGCCAGTGATTAATGGCCCATGATACTTTCAGCTTTCATGAGTCATCACATCATAGTGGAAGTGTGGGAAAACAAAATTATTCACCTTGTAGCTCTAAAGTGAAAGGATATAAAGAAAGGACTGAGTCTTGAAACCTTCTTTGAGAGTATATTCCCAGTAAACTGAGGACTGTGCTTTTGTATTTTTTAGCATCTTGTTAGTTCACTGTACCCCTCCTGATCATGCCCTCCCCCTTTCCCCTTCTTCTCTGAGCTGCTGTGGTCCCTGGTGTATCCTCATCCCGAGGCATTTCAAGTCTCTGTGAGGCATGGTGCATACTCTCCCATTGAGGCCAGATAAGGCATCCCAGTAGAACATATCTTACAGACAGGCAACAGCTTTTGGGATAGTCCCTGCTCCAGTTGTTTGGGACCCACATGAAGACCAAGTGTACATATGCTGCATATGTACAGAGAGGCTTAGTTCCAGCCCATGTATGCTCTTTGGTTGGTGGTTCAGACTCTGAGAGCCCAAGGCTATGGGTGTCTCTATCTGTTTGAGTCAGCTGCTGGCTGTAGCCTTTCAGGAGACAGCCATGCTAGACTCCTGTCTATCCATGAGCACGGAAGATCTTTCCATCTTTGGATATCCTCTTTAATTTCTTTCTTCAGGGCTTTGAAATTCTTGTCATACAGATCTTTCACTGCTTGAAAGTCCCCAGAGAACTAGGTACTCCCCAACGTTTAAAGCTTCCACATTCTGCCACAAGTGCCAGACCTCTGGGGGAATATCTAGTATCCAATCCACAGAACCATCAAAAATGTTTTCTTTGTTTTTCATGCTCTTGTCATTATTTCCTCCTATTTATTTTTTTTTTTATAACATGGTATATATTTATCTTTTGTAAAGGCACAAATTCTGGCTTTTTATCTAATATACATTCAGAGCTTACAATTCCCTAAGTCAACTCTCAGTCTGTGTTAAAATTATGACCGTCCAGTAGGAAATTCAATCTGTGTCTCATGAATCTTCCATTTCTTTCCTCGTTGTGATTGTGATATTCTCTACCATGACCATGAGGGATATTTTGCAGTGTTAGCTTCCCTCCTCCAACTCTCTTTAACTACCTCAGTAGTTTCTGTTGTCTCTTCTTTTTCTGCTTTCTTATAGGTCATCTTTTCCTTCACTATAGGACATTTGCATTGAAGATTGGATGCTAAACTTAGCCACTTCAGCTTTCTATTGTTAGATGTTGTGTTGTAGTGCTGGTAAATCACTTGCGCATTTATTGCTCATTATCATTTTAAATTATATGTACATGTGCATACATGTAAACATGAGTGCAGATGCCTATGGAGGCCACAGGTGTTGTTAAATTTCTATGGAGCTAGATAAAGAGACAGTTCTGAGTCACCTTCATGAGTGCTGGAAACCCAGCTCAGATCCTCTATAAGAGTTATATTTTCTTATAATCCATGAGGCATCTCTCCATCCCCTAATTTTTTAATGGTCCAGAGATGTCCCTTATCTAGGATTAATCAATCATGCTATTTTTACATATTAATTTTTATATTAATTTCTGGAGATTTCACTGGATACACCTGTAGCTTTCCGCCAGCGGACCCTACACGATAGTGGATTGTCCTGGACCGGAGACGAACTGGACCTGTGAACAATAAGCAAAGAGAAACCACAGCAAGTAGATGGATCAAGGTGTACTTTACTTAGGGTGCAGAGTGTTTATATAGTAAAGCAAAAACGAAACCACAACCATCAGACTTTTAACATAAACATGAGACCGGACAAAGGGAGACTAGCAGTCTGTTTACAACAGAAACTTTAAGTCTGAGTTCTGGCAGAACCTCTGAGTTCTGGCAGAACCGAGCTGATTGTTTTTCAGTCTTTGATCTTTGGCAGTCAGTGTTTCGCACCACAGGTGGGCAGACACACAGTCCTGGGCCTGCCCGGGCATTCTTTAGCTTTTGGGCCAAGCAGCATACTTTAGCTTAGGTTGAGACAAATATACTAGATAAATATGGAAGTGTATAAGTTGTTGTATGAGATTTTAAATGTGTGAACACTTTTCAGATATTGACTTGTGTTAAATTTACTGATGTGCATTTGATCAAAATTAAATTTTGAAATAAAAAAGATACTATACTATACATACTATCTATGTATCTATGTATCTATCTACACACACACACACACATACATTTGCTAGAATAATGCAGACATTTTGTGCTCATTTTTGTAATCTCTGCATTTATTTCTCTTGTAGTTCTTTTTGGCCTCCAACTCCTTCAGAACAAAGACCAAGTACCTTTGCATAGTATCTGAGGCTGTCTGTGCCACTGATACTGACCATTAATCTCTCACATAGGGTCCAGACTCTAGATCATTTTCATATAAATCATAACTGAAGAAAGAATCATGATGTTAGGAACACTAATATTTCTTTGAGATCATAGTTAGTAATGTAACCCTAAAAACAGCATCTTTATCAATACTTTCAGAGTTTAATATGTCATTTAGCTGTATTCTCCAATCTTAAGTTTCAGGCACTTTAAATGTAGGTGATATATAAGATCTGATGTTTCAGAAAGTTATTACTGCAGATGCCTAATTGCTTCTAAATCTATTCTGGTATCCTGTGGAGTTAGTCTAAAATGAGTGAAGAATATAAACAATCCAAAAATAATGATTTTTACTGTGTAAATAGTACCCATTGCTACACTTATCTGATTCTTCACAGTGTATGAAGCATTGTGTTAACTACACATTTTGCTTTACTTCATAAGTGTTCATCACAGGCATCAAGTCTGATTTTCCCATGTAGAAAAAGGATTGTTTCCATGTTGTCTCCTGTCTACTCTCACCAAGTGGTATTATTTGATGATATAGAGTCTCAGAAAATTTAGGTACCTGGGAGTATATCCACCCAAAAGACCATCCAGGACCTTGTCATTTTTACATTTTGTCCATACAAAGTGGTGATCAGCTCCTTTGGACTGATGGTCTTACCAAAATATACTATGTTATATAGGACCAAAGCTATAGGGCCAGGTGACCATGGGCTGAATCCTTTGGAACCTTCAGGCCCAGTATCTTTTTTTTTTCCCATTACTATGTTGATTATTTTACCTGTTTTGACATCTCAATGGAAGCTAACATGTAGGTCTTTGAATCACTCTAGGAGACTAGTCACTGATCCTTCCTTTTCCTCCTTTGTTTCCCAGACTTACTGTGAGCAGTTTTCTTGTTACTACCTGACTCCCTCACTACTAATAGCAATTAATTTACTTTGTCCACCAGCTCTGTAAGGCAAATAATGCCTTTTCTCTTAATAAGTTAACATCGGGTCTTTGGTCATAGTCATTGAAAGGTGAATAATACAGACATAATATATAAATGAAGTGGTAACTCAGATGGAACCTACATCTCTCCTTATAACCTGCCAGTTTTAGCTCAAGTCATTCCTTTTGAATTTTTATGTAGCAAACTGTCATAACGGTTTTTTCTGGGATCGATGCCTGGTCACAATTTAGCAAAGCACTCTGCTCATGGTCTCATGAGACTATATTCCTACAACTGACCAGGAATGTGGTATATCATCTGTAGTTAAAGATGTTCATTCAAAGCTCAATAGGTTGTGACAGATTTTGTCATTTTAATCTGAGATTATCAATCTCTTACTGACTCTTAGCTTTCTGAAGCAAAAGCTTTCTTCCTATTCCCAAATTCTTATTCTATGACTCTCTTGAAACATGACAGATTAAAACCTTCTAGGTATCCACCCTTCACCTTGGCAATATAGGATAGCTGGATCTAGAGAGTATGAGCAGGTGACCTGACCCTGTTCCTCTTTGGCTGCAGCACTAGGACGAGTTCTTCTACTGGCAGTGGGCACTGTTGAATATGGGAGAGCAGGCCCACCCCTTGCCTGGATAAAGCAAGAGACTCTTCTGTGATTCCCCCAACTGTTAGGCTAAACAATTCAAGCACCACCCAGGTTCATATGCAGGGTTATTTTTTCGCCCACTCCAACATCAACCCCATCTATGAACTGCTGGAACTCATGAAGAAGTTGGTCCTGTAGAACCAAAGCTGAAGGATCTCCATATCACAGACAAAAAAAATAAGATGTCCAAGAGGAGTATCTGCAAAGATCCCGTATTGATGGTGTAGCAGAAGCCAGAGGTCTTGAAACATACCAATGACTCATTGCGATAAACATTTGCAAGTAAAGTTGTTTGGGCAAAAGGATGTATTATGTGACACATTGTGACATGCTACAGCTTTCAGAGCAAGAAATTTTTAATGTTTTCTTCTCTTGTTTTTTTATTTTATCCTTTTCTTGGACTGAGAGATTGTAAAAGCAGAGGGTAAATATAGAGGGATTGGGGGAATTGAGTGAGATTGGAGTGCATGATTTGAAATTCACAAAGAACCAATAAAACATTAAAAAATAAAAAATCAAAACAAACAATAAAAACCTTCCAGGTTAGCAGAAACATGTCTTCTGAATCCTCATTGTTTTGGAAATACATAGCTGATTGTATCAAGATAATTATGCAGGATAAGCCCTGTTGATTAAATCAAAGCTGATCTATTAGGGCTTATAATCATGTCTGCAAAAGCTTTTCATTCCTAAAATTCCTAAAATATAATATATACAGTTTTCTACCAGAGTCACTGATGGAAAGGAAAAAAGAATATTTATCACTACTGGTCATCTTAAAATTCTTCTTTCCATAAAGTACAACTGAAGATACATATCAGGAAAAGAACCTATCAGTGGGTTATATGTGTTGATAAATGAAATCGGCCATGTTATTTCCTGTCCATTCTTTGTCTTACATAAGCGTAAAGACACATTTAGATAGAGGATTGCATCTAGGAGTGGTAGCTGTTAGGGAGGAGAATAGTGGAGGTAGAATGTAATTTTTTTTTCGTTTTAGTTTTTCAAGACAGGTTTTCTCTGTATTGTCCTGTCTGTCCTGGTATTCACTCTGTAGACCAGGCTGGCCTCGAAGTCAGAAATCCACCTGCCTCTGCCTCTCAAGCGCTGGGAATAAAGGTGTGCCCTACCACCACCCGGCTAGAATGTACTTTTTTATTAATCATTTTATTCATTCGTTTACATTTCAGATGATATCCCTCTTCCACATTACCACTTGATAACCCGCCCATCCCATCCCCTCTCCCTCTTCCTTTTGTTCTCTGAGGGTGCTCCTCCACCTACTCACCTACTCCTGTAATCACTGCTCTAGAAACCCCCTACAATGGGGCATCAATCCTCTATAGGACCAAGGGACTCCCTTCCCACTGATGTCAGATAAGGCCATCCTCTGCTACATATGCAGCTGGAGCCATGGTTCCTTCCATGTATACTCTTTGGTTGGTGGTTCTGGGAGCTCTGAGGGTACTAGTTAGTTCATATTGTTGTTTGTCCTAAGGGTCTGCAAACCCTTCAGCTCCTTGGGTCCTTTCTCTAACTCCTTCATTGGGGACCCTGTGCTCAGTCCAATGGATGGCTGTGAGCCTCTACCTCTGTATTTGTCAGGCACTGTCAGAGTCTCTCAGGAGACAGCTATATCAGGCTCCTGTCAGCTAGCACTTGCTGTCATCCACAATAGTGTATGGATTTGAGGATATTAGCCAAGAATATCAGAATACACAAAGTACAATCCACAAACCACAAGAAACTCAAGAAGATGGAAGACCAAAGTGTGGATACTTTGTTCCTTCTTAAAAGGGGGAGCAAAATACCCATGGAAGAAGTTGCAGAGACAAACTATAGAGCAGAGACTGAAGGAAGGACAATCCAGAGACTGAACCACCTGGGAATCCTTCCCATATTCAATCATCAAATGCAGAACCTATATTTTTTTTAAAGTGAAAAGAGAGAAGCTTTTACTAATCTGAGAAATAATGTTCCATATATTGTGTGATTATTTACTGTCAGGACCTCCTGCCTTTCATAGGGTGACTTCCAACACTGTTGCCGCCACTGCAGGTTGCAAGCACATGAATGAAGGCTTTTAGTTCTCAGCTCCTGCACAGATGTCTTTCAATATCTATAGCCAGTAATTTCTTCAAATTGTTCACTTTATTGGCAGCACACGAGATCAATCCTAAAGTGGTTGCTCAAGTCAAACATCTGAATCTTTAGCTTACAGAAGAACCTATTTTTAATAAAAAGATTCATAATATTAGTTTTTATAAATATAAAAACTGTTGGGCTGGAGAGGTGGTTCAGTGGTTAAGAGAACTGGCTGGTCTTTCAGAGAGCCTAGAGTTAATTCACAGCTCACAACTATCTGTAACTCCAGTTCTAGTGGACCCATGTCCCCTTCTGGCCTCCATGGGCACTGCACACATGTGCAATGCAGACATGCATGCAGAAACAACACCCGTGCTTATACAATAAAAATAAAAATATAAAAAATAATAAAAGGTATTAATTAATGGAAAGCATAATGGGAAAAATCTGAGAATAATGACAACATTTTGGAATAAAATATCTGGAGATAAAACAGCCCATCTCCCATAAAGGAAACCTTTAATCTTGGATGGTAAGCTTGAAAGAAATTTTAAAAATCATCAATATAAATGATGACTACGCAAAAATAAACCTTTATAAATTAGTGTGCTAGTGTCCTTGTTATTATGACCAAATCCTTGTGAAAAAAAAGTAAAAAAACTCAACCAAGGGAATTTCATCTTGATTTATGATTTCAGAGGCATCAACCATCGTTGCTTGAATCTGTTATTCGTGAGTGTCTGCTCAGCTACAGCCTCATATCAGAGAGGATAAAATGGGGCTGAAATCCTTACCATGTAATTGACAGGAAGCAAAAAATTTCAAAAGAAATAAAGAATCAATAAAACTAGCAATGGCCAAGGACAGCATATGTCTTCCCAGACCATGCCTTGGTCACCTGTTTTCTAGAAGTAGGCTACAGTCCCTAGTCCCCCACCAGTCCTGATAATGCCATTCTATTACAAATGAATCAAGGGATTAACGTATTAATTAGCTAGAGCATTTGGAACCTCTCTGCTTCCACAAAACCTGTCAGGCAGAGATTTCAGATTCAAATTCTAATTAGTCTATAAATGTATTAAATTCCTATAAAAATGACAAGATAACTTTTACTCAAGAATTTGGTTACATAAAAATTCTGGTAAGACTCTGGAAATCAGTTTGGCGGTTCCTCCGGAAATTAGACATAGCTCTACCGGAGGACCCAGCCAT
>NW_022196909.1:56505344-56510490 GCF_008632895.1 Mastomys coucha | reverse complement strand
TTGGAGGGGAAACCGGGAATGGAGAAAGTTACATGTAAATAAAGAAAATATCAAAAAAAAAAAATTCTGGTAAGATGGAATAAGAGAAATACTCCTTCAACCAAGTCTAAAATTTATGGTCAAGTTAAATAATTAAAATGTGGTAAATATGTGGATATACATCCCCTAGCTCATAAAGAACAAAACATAAAAATATATTAGTGGCATATTAATAAATAATAAAATTGATTTTTGTCATGAAAGAAAACCAACATAAAATGAAGTTTCTCATGGTATGAAGGTGCAGATGTATACATGTAGAAGCAGAGACAACCTTCTACTTTGTTCCTCGAGAACTGATGTTTTTTGAAGGGTCTATCGCTCTCCAACTGGCTAAGCTGGCTAATGAGACCCAGAGACCACCTGTCTCCATTTTGGCAGTGTTGGGATTACCAATATGCACAAACAAAGTTGACTTAAAGACAAAACAAAACAAAATTCTGGGGCTGCTATTCAGTTTTTTTGTGTTATAAGATAAAAGCTTCACCTACCAAGTTAGTGGACCCAACACCAGTGAGTGGTTTCGATTTTACTGAGTAATAAGTCTGGATGGAAATGAGGAAAGGTAATAATTTCATCACTAAAAGCCCAAGAAACATAATGACAGACAGGCAGACCAACAAACAGACAGATAAGAAGAATCAAAGGTTAAACAGTAATGTAAAACAAGCTAAAATACAAATACATCTACCTCAATATAAAACACTTTCTTTAATTGGTTATTTTATTATTTTAAATGTATAGGTGTTTTGCCTACATGTGTGCATTGTATTCATACTTGGTGCTAACAGAGGCCTAAAGACAGCATCACATCCCCTGGAACTTAAATTAAATGTGGTTGTGAGCTCCCATGTGGGTTCTGGAAATCAAAACCTGCTTCTCTGGAAAAACAGCCAGTGCTCTTAATAGTTGATGTATTTTTCTGGTTTTCAAAGAGAATACCAGAAAGTCAAAAGACCAGAGCTTGTAGCAAACAACTATAGTAAACAGACTCATATAGACACATATACAAATGCATAGATTTGAAACTGAATTACAGGAAAAGGTTATGGTCTTTTGGTATGATGCAGTCATCCTTTATAAAGGGGGTTTGGCAACATGTACCTGTTAATCAAAAACTTTCATCTTTTAAGGAACTCTCTTATTTTTATAATCATACATATCCATAGATGTAATAGAATAACATTACAACAAGATTGAAGATGTCACAGATTGGAAATAAAGAAAAGTACTGATCAAATCATTTATTATACAATAGACTGAGTGAATCATTATGTGGTAGAATGGAAACAACTTTATAGATTATAAATTTTTAATTAGGAAAGACTGATGTGTCTTAATCAGTGTTTCTCATACAAGGATCTTTTCAGCTATAAATACATACAACAATTATGATGAAAGTATATTAATGGGTACATGTTTCAAAACTCTAGACGAGAAACAAGGCATCCTTTTCCTCTAAGGGTGACTCAGAATCAGAAATATGAGGGATATTTACATTTTTGTGATATCATTTGAGTTCTCTAGATAATCTTGAGTAAGTATATTTGTAACTCTTTATTTGAAATAAAAGTTGCCACTACATGTCAAAATATACATTCCTGTAACATTGTATGGGCTGAGCAGGTTATACTTATGTATTTAGGAGTGCCTGTATGAGTGTATGTTTGTGTGTGCATGTGTGCATGTGCATGTGCGAGTGCGAGTGTATGTATATGTGTGTATGACTGTGAGTGAGTTTGAGAGTGTGTTAAAACAACAATTAATTAAAAGAGATACCACTTGAATTTGACAGAGAGCAAGGAGAATTGTGTAGTTATGGAGGAAAAAAGGGGAGGAGGAAAATAGTTATATTATAATCTCAAAATATAAAATAAATCATCACAAATTACTTTAGTAAATCATTAACTTTTAAAACAATATATGACAGAATTTCTTCAGAGACAGAAATAGAAATCTTTACTTTAAAAAGGTTAATGTGTGTTTAGATAAAGCATATAGTGATCGACATAGTACTACACAAGCAAAAATATTTGATACAACATATGTGTAATTAATTTGGCATTACCACTTGAGAGCTTCAAAATGACTTCCTGAAGGTTGGTTTTAAGACAATCTTGGTCTGAGAGACAAGGGACATGAGTATAGAGATAAAAGTCAGTTCACAGGACACAGACTTGTACAGACTCACTTTCAAAAACATTAGTTGTCATCTAAAACAATTAATTGTAATTTTGTATTAGATTATTGAAAAATATTAGAGACATGGAGAAATTTGAAAACTTGGGAATCTATTGTGTTTTTCTCAAGATTCTTCCCTGACACACAAGGCTGTTTTTAAACACAGATGAGACCTTGGGTGCGATGTGATTCCTGGGTATGATGTGATTGGGAAGCATCTAAGAGGAACACAGAGTAGAGAGATGTGGACCACCAATAATGAAATCATTTGTAAATTATATTCTTGCAAGGATGGTACCTGGTGTTCAGAGTTCAGTTGGCTTTGTTTGTTTGTTTGTTTCGATATTATAATGTAGTTACATGACTCCTTTCCCTTTTATCCTTCCAAACCCTCCCTCATCATGGAAATGTTTTATTGAAAGAAACAAGAGATTGAAAGAAACCTCAAAAAAACAAAATGTAGAATTATGGAGCCCAGCACTAAAGTATACACTTACAAAATGCTCCCAACCCTTAGGGCTTAGAAAACATTGCAGAAGAAGTAGAATAAGAGCCAGAGGATCAGGGAGTTTAAGTGAGACAGTGTTTCCTTATAATGTCCCTCTGTTTTTGTTTTTGTTTTTTGTTTGTTTTTTAACTATTTGGTTAGAGGTGCCATAGCTATGACTCTGAGATCGGTGCATCACCATTTAAGGAAAAATTCTGACCCTCCTCAATGGAAACTACAAGTGAAAATCTACTTTCCAGTTAATTGTATAGTCAGAGAAAATCAGCAATCAGTATGAATGTTCCACGGGTCCCAATGCAGCCATTTCCTCCTGAGCACCGGAGGGATTGCTGATTCGGTGACTGTTATCTTTGATCAAGTTGTGCTTTAGGGAGCACTAAGGTAAACACAAGGGCTTTGGGCTTCATTAGGTTCAAGTTAGCAGACAGATGCTGAGTACATTCTGGTATGAGATTTGGGAAATGGAAGACAGTGCCTACATCTTCCTCTAAGTGCTGCAAATAAAATAAGTTCCAATGGAAAACTCGTGAGGAGCCTGATATTGGGACTTCCTTCATTAACAATTAATTGCATATTTGTAGGAACAAGCAAATTTGACCACTGTGGATTCACTAATAGATTCTTAAAAATAATGTTCAGTGGATTAAAATATATACTCACAAGTAATCATCCACAAAACATGAGGCCATGGTGGGCTCTAGATGTGACAAAATTCTTTATAGATTAATTTACAGACATTTGTGATATCTAAGTTAGTGTTATATAAAAGATAGGATCAAATTAAGGGAACTCAATTTTTTGATACTAATAACTCAAAGATATAAATATGAATATTAAGCCATGTTCTGAAGTTTCAGTGCAGAAAGACAAGTCTTGCAGCGTCGGTATGTCTTTACAAAGTTTTATTGTTTTCATATTTGATGACCCCTTACTCCTGAGACAGGCTAGTAAACTAAGATATAGTTTCTTGTGTTTTACCAGGAGAGGTCTTAATGCAGTAATATAGCACCGCTTTAAGTGTAAGCTTCACAGCTTCCATAAAAGGTGCTTACAAACTTAAATTTCAAGATTAATCTTTGCACTACAATTGGTTAAAGATCAGCTAAATTCTTTACTACTCTCTGCCGTAAAAACAAGAGTCTAATTTGTTCTCTTCACTGTTAAAGTAAGAGTGACTAAGAGTCTGTGGCAGAAGTGACATAGGTTAGTTTTAAGAAGCTTTGCAAGCACCACATAACCTAATAAGCCACCTGGCAGCCATGCAAGAGACCTAAGAAAGAGCCTTAACAGAAGGAGACTAGAGAGCCATCATAATTCAGTCTAGCATTGTAAACGTCTCTACCAGGTACCTGACATCTGTATGAAGCCAATGTGTGGCTTCAATTTAATCTCTCAATCAGTGAAATATTTCTGTGTGCTTTCAACCAATGCACTTATATCCTCCCCGACTTTCCAGCTCCCAAGGTCTTGGGATGCAACACATGTTCAGGTTAGTCATAAATAATTTGGACAACGGCTACAAATCTATGTGTGAATTTTCCTCAAAGTGGCAAAATTACCACCTTAACTGTGATAATTGCCTGGTAATGAGTAAACATAATATGACTAAGCAGGTAACTGAAGAAAAATGTAAAGTAAATCCAACTAAGCTGTGTGTTCATGTGGGCTTTTTCTGCCTGTGTTTGCTTCTGTTTGTGCACATGTTTCTAGATGGCCGTGTTTGTATGTGCTGGAGGGTGGGGGGAGAGAGTGCATCTGTTCTAGAGATATATAAAGAAGAATAATGACTGTGTTGTTCTTATTTTCTAATGACCATGTCTTTTAGGATACAGGATATGACTCACTTGCCCACAGCATCTCTGACAGCAACTATTCCATAAAATTATTTTATCAGAGCTATTTCTGGAAGAGGCACTCACCTTTTGAGATAAAATTTTAACTGCAAATGGGACTCACAGTTTCCCAAAAGGACATATTATTACCAAGAAAAAGAATTTCCATGCAATTGTCTAGTCAGTGTTTATGAGAAAATTGATGCCTGTGACTTACATTAGGACACGTTTCGAATCAGTTGCATTTCTTGGGAGATTTCTTCAATTCTGTATGCCACTGCCCCACCTCAAATTGTACCCTTTTTCTTTTCTTTTTCTTATAATTCCATCATATTTTTCTTTTATTTTTATTGGTCCTATTTTCAGATTTGTTTTATTTAATTACCTTCCACTAGAGAGAGAAAAAAAGAAAAACAAAATAAACCTCACCAATATGGTATTTGCTATGTGAAAGGAACATCAAGTCCTCCTTGAAATTCATCCTTAGAGTGTTTTAGATGATCCAAGTATTTCTTTTCTTTTCTTTTAGATATTTTCTTTATTTACATGCGAATTTCTCCATTCCCAGTTTCCCCTCCAAAAAACA